>NW_021620961.1:1224278-1250209 GCF_004785775.1 Grammomys surdaster
TATATATATATATATATATATATATATATATATATATATATATATATATGTAAAATGAGTTTAAATGGAGTTTCCCTGTATTGGAAGGATGCCCTTACTTTACAACCAAGCTTGCAAATAAGAAGCCTCCTGCCAGAACTCAAACATATCTTTTAAAGTTGTCCACTGGAGCTAAATTGATCTCTAAACATTACAGGCCATTTTCATTTGGTGGGGGTCACCCTGTTGAACTTGATGGTAAGATACTGAAGATATCACATACATGAGTAACAGAACATGGAGAAATCAAACTAGTAACAGTAACATTTCATATAGACTGATTTGCTCTCCAAATGCTGGGGCCACTAAGCATGCTATGTGAGACAAAATGTAGCAATAAATCTTCCCAAGCTGTGAACTCTGTGAGTTGAAATAGCAACGGCATGCTATGCCTAGTGGTGCGACAACAGCATCAATGATTAAGGCATTGATAAAATTTATGGTCTGTGATTAAATTTAAGGTCCACTTCACAGGCTAGAAGTAATAATGGAAAGAAGCTGCTGACTCCTGTGGTTGAATTAGAGAAAAGCTGGAAGAAGCTGAGGAGGAGGACGACCCTGTAGGAGGACCAACAGTCTCAATTAACCTAGACTCCTGAGATCTCTCAAACACTGGACTACTAACCAGACAGCATACACCAACTGATATGAGGCCCACGACATATATACAGCAAAAGTCTGCTAGGTCTGGGTTTAGTCAGAGAAGATGAACCTAACCCTCAAGATATTGGAGGCCCCAGAGAGTTTAGAAGTCTGCTGGGATTGGGGGCAGGGGAGTGGGAACGTCCTCATGGAGACAGGTGGACAGAGAGGAGGTATGGGATGTGGAACAGTTGAAGGGTGGACCAGGAAGAGAATAAAATCAGGAGTTTAAAATAAATAAATAAATAAATAAATAAATAAATAAATAAATAAATAAGAAAAAAAAGAAGAAGTAAAACCTGACACAGTTATCAGGGTCAATAAGCCAGATGGACTAGATAGGTCATGGATTCTAGGAGAGAATCTATCACTGTTATTCTGCTGACAGAGAACTTTCTAATGTACATATCACTTAACTTTCATTAACGACACAGAGCCCCACAACTGACCAGCATACAGAGAATATGACAGTCCTAAATGTGACATCTGTGTCATACCCCTTTCCTCAAGACTTAGAGTATTTGGTAAAATTGTACAAGCAGTTGATGGTCAGAAAGAAATTCTATTTTCTGGATACCCTAAAAATTTTAATAAATTTGGAAGTCCTAGTTATGATCATTGTCACTATGATGAAATACCATAACCAAAGCAAATTGCAGAGGAACAGTTTATTTTATACAGAGTTCCATTTAACAATTCATCATGGATGGAAGTCAGGACAGAAGCTCAAATGACAGGAGCCTGGAGGTAGGAACTGATACATTGTCCATGGAGGAGTTCTGCTTACTGGCTTTCTTCTTCAGGCTTGCTCAGGCTAGATTCTTTCTTTCTTTCTTTCTTTCTTTCTTTCTTTCTTTCTTTCTTTCTTTCTTTCTTTCTTTCTTTCTTTCTTTCTTTTTATTGGGTATTTTATTTATTTACATTTCAGATGTTATCCCCTTTTGCCATTTGCCCCCCCCCCCCCCCAGAAACCCCTTATCCCTTCCCTACCTCCTGGTACTTCTATGAGCATCTGCCCCCATCCATCCTACCACTCTCTTTTCCCTGCCTTTGAACTACCCCACACTGGGGCATCCAGCCTTCACAGGACATAGGACCTCCTCTTTCACCAATGCCTGACAAGGCCATCCTCCACTACATATACAGCTAAAGCTATGGGTCCCTCCATGTGTGTTCTTAGGTTGGCTCTTTAGACACTGGGAGCTCTGGTTCATTGGTATTGTAGCTCTCTCCATGGGGCTGTAAGCCCCTTCAGCTCCTGCTGTCTTCTCTCTAACTCCTCCATTGGGAACCCCATGATCAGTTCACTGGTTAGCTGCTAGCACCTGCCTCTGGCAGAGCCTCTAAGGAGACAGCTATATCAGGCTCCTGTCAGCATGTACTTCCTGGCATCCACACCAGTGTCTGGATTTGGGGACTGTCCATAGGATAGATCCCCAGGTAGGGCAGTCTCCAGACAGCCCCTCCTACAGTCTCTGCTCCACACTTTGTCTCTATACTTGTTCCCATGAGTACTTTGTTACTCCATCTAAGAAGGACTGAAGCACCAACACTTTGGTCTTCCTTCATATTGAGCTTCATGTGGTCTGTGAGTTGTATCTTGGGTATTGCAAGCTTTTGGGCTAATATCCACTTATCAGTGAGTGCATAACATGTGTGTTGTTCTTTTGTGATTGGTTTACCTCACTCAGCATGATATTTTCTAGTTCCATCCATTTGCCTAAGAATTTCATGAATTCATTGTTTTTAAAATCTGAGTAATACTCCATTGTGTAAATGTACTACATTTTCTGTATTCACTCCTCTGTTGAAGGACATCTGGGTTCTTTCCAGCTTCTGGCTACTATAAATAAGGCTGCTATGAACATAGTGGAGCATGTGCCCTTGTTAGATACTGGAGCATCTTTTGGGTATATGCCCAAGCATGATATAGCTGGGTCCTCAGGTAATGCTATGTCCAATTTTCTGAGGAACTGCCAGACTGATTTCCAGAGTGGCCATACCAGCCTACAATCCCATCAACAATGGAGGAGTATTCTTCTTTCTCCACAATCTCACCAGCATCTGCTCTCACCTGAGTTTTTGATCTTAGCCATTCTGACTAGTGTGAGGTAAATCTCAGAGTTGTTTTGATTTGCATTTCCCTGATGACTAAAAATGTTGAACATTTCTTTTTAAGTTTTTAACCATTTGAATTTCCTCAGTTGAGAATTATTTGTTTAGCTCGGTACCCCATTTTTAATAGGGTTATTTGATTGTCTAGAGTCTAATTTCTTGAGTTCTTTGTATACATTGGATATTAGCCCTCTATGGGATGTAGGATTGTTAAAGATATTTTCACAGTTTGTTGGTTGCTGTTTTGTCCTATTGACAGTGTCCTTTGCCTTACATAAGCTTTTCAGTTTAATGAGGTCTCATTTGTCAATTCTTGCTCTTAGAGCATAAGCCATTGGTGTTCTGTTCAGGAACTTTCCCCCTGTGCCCTTGTGTTCGAGGCTCTTCCCCACTTTCTCTTTTATTAGTTTTAGTGTATCTGGTTTTATGTGGAGGTCTTTTATCCACTTGGACTTGAGCTTTGTACAAAGAGATAAGAATGATTCGATTTACATTCTTCTATATGCTGATCTCCAGTTGAATCAGTACCATTTGTTGAAAATGCTGTCTTTTTTCCACTGTATGGTTTTAGCACCTTTGTCAATGATCAAGTGACCATAAGTGTGTGGATTCTTTTCTGGGTCTTCATTTCTACACCATTGATCTTCTCACGTATCTCTGTACCAATATCATGCTAATTTTTTTTTTAATCACTATTGCTCTGAGGTCAGGGATGTTTATTTCTCCTGAATATCTTTTATGTTGAGAATAGTTTTCACTATCCTGGGATTCTTGTTATTTCAAATGAATTTGAGAATCGCTCTTTCTAACTCTGTGAAGAATTGAGTTGAAACTGTGATGAAGATTGCATTGAATCTATAGATTGCTTTTGGCAAGATGACCATTTTTACTATATTAATCCTACCAAACCATGAGCATGGGAGATCTTTCCATCTTCTGAGATCTTCTTCAATTTCTTTCTTCAGAGTCTTGAAGTTGTTGTCATACAGATCTTTCATTTGCTTGGTTAGATTCACACCAAGGTATTTTATATTATTTGTGACTATTGTGAAGGGTGTCATTTACATAATTTCTTTCTTAGCTTGTTTATCCTTTCACTAGAGGAAGCCTTCTGATTTCTTTTTAGTTAATTTTATATCCAGCCACTTTTCTGAAGTTGTTTATCAGAGTTAGGAGTTCTCTGGTGGAAGTTTTGAGGTCACTTATGCATACTATCATGTCATCTGCAAATAGTGATATTTTGACTTCTTCCTTTCCAATTTGAATCCATTTGACCTCCTTGTTGTCTAATTGCTCTAGCTAGGACTTCCAGTACTATATTGGATAGATAGGGAAAGAGTGGGCAGCCTTGTCTAGTCCCTGATTTTAGTGGGATTGCTTCAAGTTTCTCTCCATTTAGTTTAATGTTGGCTGCTGGTTTGCTGTATATTGCTTTTACTATGTTTCATCAAAGGCCTTGAATTCCTGATCTTTCCAAGACTTTTACCATGAAGGAATGTTGAATTTTGTCAATGTTTTCTCAGCATCTAGTGAGATGATCATGTAGGATTTTTTTTTTAATTTGAGTTTGTTTACATAGTGGATTACATTGATGGATTTTCACATATTGAACCATCCCTGCATTCCTGAGATAAAGCCTACTTGATCATGATGGATGTTTGAGAGAATTTTATTGAGTATTTTTGCATTGATATTCATAAGAGAGATTGATTTCAAGTTTTCTTTATTTGTTGTGTCTTCGTGTGGTTTAGGTATGAGCATAATTGTGGCTTCATAGAACAAATTGGGTATTGTTCCTTCTGTTTCTATTTTGTGGAATAGTTTGAGGAGAATTGGTATTAGATCTTCCTTGAAGGTCTGATAGAATTCTGCACTAAATCCATCTAGTCCTGGGCTTTTTTGGTGGGGAGACTTTTAATGACTGCTGTTATTGTTTCTGTTTCCATGATCTGTCCATTGCTGAGAGTGGGGCGTTGAAGTCTCCCACTATTATTGTGTGAGGTGCAGTGTGTGCTTTGAGCGTTAGTAAAGTTTCTTTTATGAAAGTGAGTGCTCTTGAATTTGAAGCATAGATATTCAGAATTGAGATTTCATCTTGGTAGATTTTTTTAGGGGTTATGGGAATGATTATGTAGTTTATCTGATCTTGATTTAACTTTGGTGTCTGGTATCTGTCTAGAAAACTGTTCATTTAATCCAGATTTTCCAGTTTTATTGAGTATAGGCTTTTGTAGTAGGATCTGATGAGTTTTTGAATTTCCTTGATTTCTGTTGTTATGTCTTTCTTTTCAGTTTTGATTTTATTAATTTGGATACTGACTCTGTGCCTTCTGGTTAGTTTGGCTAAGGGTTTGTCTATCTTGTTGATTTTCTCAAAGAACCAGGTCCTTGTTTTGTTGATTAATTGTATAGTTCTTTTTGTTTCCACTTCGTTGATTACTGTTGGGAGCCAACTCCTAGCAGAAAGCAGCTATCATCTTTGCAACCATCTTGGGCCATATATTTACAGGTTGATCCTTTTCCACCTTGACAAGAGACTTGTTTTCCTAGCATGATGTTTTTGCAAGCAGCCTACAACAGCTGAACACACCCTGATAAACATCTTGTTTTTCTCAGACATATGCTGGACTTGTGGTTTAATGTTCTCAGCAGCAAGGCACTCTTAGTAAAGTGTCTTCAGCTGCACTCCCCAACTTATGCTTATATACCCATGATTTTTTTAAAATAAATGGGCCTTGATCATATAACTTTGTCTTGACTTCATCCTCTGTGTCTCTTGCCTCTCCATCACCACTCTCTCTCTTGCAGATTCCTTTGACTGACCTGCTGGCTGGGTCAAATTTCAGCCCTAGGTTTGATAATTGCCTGCCCTCTAGTCTTGGATGTATTTGCTTCTTTTTGTTCTAGAGCTTTCAGGTGTGCTATCAACTTGCTAGTGTATGCTCTCTCCAGTTTCTTTTTGTAGGTACTTAAAGCTATGAGTTTTCTTCTTAGCACTACTTTCATTGTGTCCCATAAGTTTTGGTATGATGTGCCTTCATTTTTAATAAATTCTAAAACGTCTTTAATTTCTTTCTTATTTCATCTTTGACCAAGTTTTCATTGAGTAGAGTATTGTTCAGTTTCCAAGTATATGTGGGCTTTCTGTTGTTTTTGTTGTTATTGAAGACCAGCCTTAGTCTGTGGTGATCTGATAGGATGCATCGGATTATTTCAATCTTCTTGTATCTGTCAAGGCCTGTTTTGTGGCTCATTGTATGGTCAGTTTTGGAGTAGGTACCATGAGGTGTAGAGATGAAGGCATATTCTTTTATTTTAGGACGAAATGTTCTTTCTGCTAAATACATTTGGTTCATAACTTCTCTTAGTTTCACTGTGTCTCTGTTTAGTTTCTGTTTCCATGATCTGTCCATTGCTGAGAGTGGGGTGTTGAAGTCTCCCACTATTATTGTGTGAGGTTTAATGTGTGCTTTGAGCTTTAGTAAAGTTTCTTTTATGAATGTGGGTGCTCTTGAATTTGGAGCATAGATTTTCAGAATTGAGAGTTCATCCTGGTAGATTTTTCCTTTGGTGAGTATGACGTGTCCTTTCTTCTTTTTTTTGATAGCTTTTGGTTGAACATTGATTTTATTCAGTTTTAGAATGGATACTACAGCTTGTTTCTTGAGACCATTTGCTTGAAAAATTGTTCCAGCCTTTTACTCTGAGGTACTTTCTGTCACTAAGGTTTGTTTCCTGTATGCAGCAAAATGCTGGGTCCTGTTTATGTATCCAGTCCATTAGTCTATATCTTTTTATTGGGGAATTGAGTTCATTGATGTTAAGAGATATTAAGGAAAAATGATTGTTGCTTCCTGTTATTTTTGTCACTAGAGGTGGAATTATGTTTGTGTGGCTATTTTCTTTTGGGTTTGTTGGTAGAAGACTACTTTCTTTCCTTTTCTAGGCTGTAATTTCCCTACTTGTGTTGGAGTTTTCCATTTATTATTCTTTGTTGGGCTGGATTTGTAGAAGGATATTGTGTAAATTTGGTTTTGTCATGAAATATTTTGGTGTCTCCATCTATGGTCATTGAGAGTTTTGCTGGGTAGATTAGCCTGGGCTGGCCTTTGTGTTCTTTTAGGCTCTTTATACATCTGTCCAGGATCTTCTGGCTTCCATAGTCTCTGGTGAGAAGTGTTGTATAATTCTGATAGGTCTGCATTTATAAGTTCCTTGACCTTTTTTTTTAAACTACTTTTAATATTCTTTCTTTGTTTTGTACATTTGGTATTTTGATTATTATGTGACAGTAGGAATTTCTTCTAGCTATTCTATTTGGAGTTCTGTTAGCTTCTTGTATGTTCATAGACATTTGTTTCTTTAGGTTAGGGAAGTTTTCTTCTATAATTTTGTTGAAGATATTTACTGGCCCTTTTAGTTGGGAACCTTCGCAGTCTTCTATATCTATTATCCTTACGTCTGGTCTTCTCATTGTATCCTGGATTTCCTGAACATTTTGGGTTAGAAGCTTTTTGCATTTTGCATCTTCTTTGACTGTTGTGTCAATGTTTTCTATGGTATCTTCTGCACTTGAGATTATCTCTTCTATCTCTTGTATTCTTTTGGTGATGGTTGTGTCTATGACCCCTGATCTCTTTCCTAGGTTTTCTATCTCCAGGGTAGTCTCCCTTTCAGATTTCATTATTGATTTTACTTCCATTTTTAGATCCTGGATGGTTTTGTTTAATTCCTTTACCTGTTTTGTTGTGTTTTCCTGTATTTCTTTAAGGGATTTTGTGTTTCCTCTTTAAGCACTTCTACCTGTTTACCTGTGTTCTCCTGTATTTCTTTAAGGGAGTGATTTATGTCCTTCTTAAAGTCCTCTATCATCATAATGAGAATAGATTTTAAATCTGAGTCTTGCCTTTCTGATATGATGGGGTAACCAGGACTTGCTATGGTGGGAGAATTGGGTTCTGATGATGCCAAGTAACATTGGTTTCTGTTGCTTACATTCTTGCACTTGCCTTCCACCATCTGGTTATCTCTAGTGCTAACTGTCTCTGACTGGAGTCTGTCTCTCCTGTTATCTTAGTTATGTCAGAGCTCCTTAGAGTCCAGCTGTCACTGTCATCCTGTGATCCTGGGTGTCTGAGCTCATTGGAGTCAGTTTGCCTCTGAGATCCTGTAGTCCTATGTTCCTAGGTGTGTTAGAGCTCCTGAAAGTCCTGCTTCCTCTATGATCTTAGGCTTGTTAGAGCTCTGTGGGACTGTGTAAGGGTATCCTGGTTCATGTCTGGGTATGGGCTTGGAACCCTGAGACTCTAAGTGAGAAACAGCAGGAGTTCAGCCACATACCTGGATCCCAGGGTCCTCACACGCAGTCTCGTCTCCATAGACCTACATTGTTCAGTCACTTAGGCCATTACAGCCCCTCCCAGAAGTGCACAGGTAGAGGATGTTACTAGAGGCCTCAGGCCCTAGGGATTTACATACTAATGAAGGCAAGAGGGCGGAGCAAATTAAGCATGCTTCCCTAGAACCTCCCCCTTTCTCCCTCCCTATTTAACTCAGGACTGCCCTGAGTTTCAGGGAGATACTTCCAGATCTATCCACCATCCACCATGACAATAAACCCTTTTGGAATCAAGGACTTCCTTTTGTCTTTGGGGCCTGCCTCTGCCAAAGCCTCCAGCCTTTAGAACCCCAGACCTTTCTCCTGTATGTGGGATCCGCAGTGTGGAAAGCCTCTGGGACCTCTGCTGCGCCCCGTTTTTTCCCACAGAACTCCTGGGAATCCAGCTTCCTCTGGGTTTTTTGAGATTGGTTGCAGAGAAAGACCCCAAGGTCTGCTCAGTGCACTGGCTCAGAATGGAAGAATCTGTGCCAATGGGTCAGGATATGGTGTCTTCATTGGTGCAGACCAGCTAAGAGTCAACTGCTCTGGGTTCAGTGGATTCTCAAATGCTCTGAGTGTCTGAATGTGGTGTCTTCCTTGGAGCAGAACAGGAATGAGTCTGCCCCAGCAGGAAAGATCAGCCAGAGGGGAGGTGAAGGAGAGTAGTATGTGGGAGGGTGGGATTTTGGTGGGTGATATGTCCCCAGTGCACCCATCTTCCAGCTGCATCTCTGGGACTTCAGGTTGTGAGGGAGGTTTCTTTCCAACTGCTCTGAGTGCAGCAGATCTTCTGGGATGGGTCTGAATATGCTGTCTTCCCAGGAGCAGACCAGCTATGAGTCTGCCCCAGAAAGAAAGCTTCATCCTAGTTTTTTATAGGACCCACACCACCTGTCCATTGGTGTCCAAATTCACAAAGGGATGGGCCATCTCACATCAAGTCACTAATTAAGAAAATGTTCTAGAAGCTTCCCTACAACCTTATCTTGTGGAGATATTTTCTCAGTTGAGAGTGACTCTCTCCTAGTGACCCTCATCTGTGTCATGTTGACATAAAACTAGCCAACAAAACTGATCTCCTGTAAATTTGACACATAAACAAAAAGCCAATAGGTTGTGACCTTTTCTTCACATTTTGTCAATTCAGGGAGAAAGACTATGGAGCCATTTGTGTAAAATTCTCCAAGCCAAGATGTCACCTTAATAACATAAATATTTTCAAAAGTTTCATCTTAACACACTTTACAAATTTAAATGTACTAAATGTTCAGTCTCTTTAAAATATCCAGTTTCTTCAAAACTCCAAAATCTCTTTGAAAAGTTCAAAACACTTCCATGGTAGGCTCTTGTAAATATCAAAATCTAGTTAAGCACTTTCTTACTTCATGGGGAAGAATCAGGACATAGTCACAATATGAATAAATCAAAACCAACTTCAACCATATAAATAAATCGATGTCCAATATTAAGGATTCATTCTTGATATTTTAGACTTCCTCAAAGCACTTGGGTGAGATCTCTGGCTCTGCCTTCTACAGCACACACAGCTTGTCTACTAGGCACTGGTCAGCTTCACACCATACCTACAACTGCCCTTATTTCATCCCATGGTAGCAGCATGTAGAAGAGCCCAGCCTATTGTGGGTGGTCCTGAGTTTTATAAGAAAGCAAGCTGAGCAAACCATGGGGGGCAAACCAGTAAGCAACACTCTTTCAAGGCCTTTGTGTCAGCTCCTGACTTCAGATTCCTGACAGAGCTCCTATCCTGATCTTTTTATACCATGAACTAAAATGTAGAAGCATAAGACAAACCCTTTCCTCACCAAGGCATTTTATCACAGCAATAGTAACTGTAACTAGGATAAAAGTTGGTACCAGAAGTGGGGTATTGTGATAGACCTGTCGTTGTTGTTTTAGGAAAAATTGTGGAAGGAATTTGGACCAGAAAATCCATTGGATGTTGATCTCAGTGAGTTGTTTTGTAAGAACTTAGACTATAAGAGTGTTGAAAACAGTGCAGAAGATGGAAGCCTGGCTTAAGAATCTTCGGGGGGAAAGGACTACAGGGTCACTAGTATAAAGAATCTGTGGTGTGTCTGGGTACCTGGTCAGTTGGAGCTGAAAAATCAACTGTGATTAACAAGAAACCAGAACCCCTAAAGCAAAAGCTTTGTTTTTCTGGGACCATGGATGGTCAGCTAGGGCTGATGAATCAGCTGTGATTAAGAAGAGACCAGCATCATTGAGGTGAAATCTTCTGAGAAGTGTTTTCTCAGAGCCAGTACAGCTAATTCTCCAGTGACTTTAGCTTGTGTCAACTTGACATAAAACTAGCCAGCACAATGGCCAACATCTATTTCTTTTTGTTCGTTTGAGTTTTCACAAAAGACCTTTATTCTGCTTTTACATAAAAAAAATAGATTTGACTGGAAAAAATGATCAGAATAACTGATCCAACTCAAAGCCAGGCTACAAAAAGGTAGGTCATATGGATCTATACAGAGCAACTCAATAACATATCCTAGGACAGATTCAAACAGGATTGGACAGGTGACCTGCAGTCTAATGTAGTTACTTCTGACAAAACTTATTTTACATATTCAAATAGACTTGATTTAAACCTTATGTAAATTATTTGAGATGGTTTTCTTGAGGAAACCATCTCCAATAATATCTAGCACTTGTGTAGATTTTACTTTATTACTAAGACACCATCAGCTGATTTTTCCAGGATTTTCCCAGGATGCTTCTAAGAGCAAGTAGTCTTGGAAGGCAGAGATGTTTACCTCCTGGCAGTAGATTGAAATTCCCAGGTGATAAAAGTAATGTCTCACTCTGGAGAGGCGGTTAGGCTTTTTTGCCAGCAATGCGTACACAAGACCACGGGATTCATATTCTCAACTGTGTTTGTAGCCCATCCCATCATATTGGTAAGAAACACCTGAGTCGAATTACAATGACCCTTGCAAATTTGGTTTCAGAAACAAGGACAAGCTGTTATTTGGACTCCTGTGATTGCCAGGAGTAAACAAGTGACCCAGAAACCTCTTATCATTTTGCCAGTATCCAGGAAAATGTGACAATCTATATTGGTGGCCTGCAAATGAGATGAAACGTGAGATATTGTCCCTGGCATGGTAAGTTTGTTTAACCCCAGGAGATGTCTTTGAGTGTTTTCCTTTACTTGATTATAGTTTCTGTGGAAAATTTTTCTTTTACTTTAAGAAAGAAACATTTCTTTTCACATGAATAATGTTATAATTAGGAAATATCTTAAATATAAAATACATTATAATATGTGTGATTTTTGCTGTTTAAATAGAAGTATTTATAATATTTCTGCATATTTGTAGAATGATTACTTTGTATAATATTCAAGTATCCAAATAACAAGTGCATATGCATTTACCCACTGAAAAAAATGGCTTCAAAACTGGTACCATAGAGCATATGTTATTGTATTTTATATTAATTTATAAGGCTATAACTGTCATATTTATAATTTACAGTTTAATGTGCAATTATCTTGTTATTGTTTTGAAAAGAACTTACTTTACATTTAATTAATGTTCTATACTATTGTCAATATTCCTATTCTTATTGCCCAATTACTACAAAAATTACTTTAACATAACACTCATTGATAACACCCTATTCCAAAACTCTCCTGACAGCTTTATGTGTATCATATTACTATATTAAGACTCTAAAATGACATTGTTTACTCCTAAAATGTTTTTACAGCCAAGTATATTGTACTCTGAAAAACTTCCTAACTCGAAGGCATTTTTCTTTTACTCTGTTGTCTTATACATTTGGTTTTTTGGCCAATTGTTTTTTGGCCTAAAATAATGATGCAATATTTTTACTAAAATTATTTAATAAACCATTGTTTCTTACAGCCAAATAATTATTTAAGTAACATGTTTTCATGGTGTCATAAAACTTATGTTATAGGGAATGGAGAGATGACTCATCAGATAATAGCACTGGCTGTTCGGAGGGAGGACAGAGTTCAATTCCCAGCATTCATATGGTCCCTTACAACTCTCTGTATCTCCAATTCCAGGGCTTCTGAAACCCTCACCATGCATGTATATGTAGGCAAAACACACAATCTTAAGAGTAAATCATTTTTAAAAAACTTACATTTTATTTTTCTATTAGTATTATCTTTATAATATATAATATATTAATATATACATTAATATTTAACACATTAAAATTATATAATAGTGTATCAATATATAATGTATCAATATAATATCTTATAATATAGTTTGTAATAACATGATTAATATAGTATATATTATAATATTATGCATACACATAATGATATAATAATTATCATATTCACAAATGGGCTAGTAAAAATAGAAAGTGTTTGAATAACATTCCAAAACTCACTAAGATAATTCTAGGAAATGCATAGATACCTTTTAAACTCTGATATCTTCTGTGAGAAAGTGTTATTTTGTGTCATCAAGAGGTAACCCAGTACTCCATTACCTCTTCTCAAAAATTCTATTACTGATGCCTTGCCTCAATGTATTTACATAATGTGTTTCTGTTTAGCTTAGCTTTGAATCTGGGTCTGAAAGCTCTCTCTGGTGTAGTTCTGACATCTTCATCTTGTGCTTTGTATGGATGCAGTATTTTGACTATACATAGTGGTCATATAGGTTTAATATAAAGGCACATTAGTGTATTTAGGAGCTATCACTAATTACAAGAAATGAATAAATATGGAAAGGAAAACACCAGGCTATTAGAATTATCCTCTGGTAGGCTTTGGGATTATGTACAGAGATACTTCATAACCTATCCTAGTATTCCAGTGGATGGCAGAGTGTTCTTCATTTGCATTCAAGGGAGACAGCCAAATAGAAAAACAGTACAGAATTAGTTGAAGGCTACAAATTCTATTCACTGCCAATCACAGTGACTTTTAATGTCATACTCATCAAAGAATTTCATACTGGAAATGATGAAGACTATTTCATTGAGATAATATATTTACAGCATGCAATCTTTATCTAAATCCCATGATCAAGGCATTCTTTTGTTCCTCCAACATTATGACATTCAAGCATGGAGGGTCCTCTTGCCAAAACAACCCTGACATGTTGGCATGACCAGGGCCACAGTTTTCTTAACTCTCATCAGCCTTGGCTCCTCTGTCAGGCTCTCTAAATGTAGATGAGCATTCTACTTTAGCATTTGGCAAGTTCATTGTCCTTCTGCCATTGTCAGTGATCCCAATTCCCCTTTTATACTCAGCATCTCTTTCTCTGTTCACTTGTGTGTGTAGCACTTTATAGAGCTGTTTATCTTTGCAGCAATGTACACTGTGCGGTTGCATGGTGTGGGGAAAATGGCAGCATTTTAAAGCCATATGTAGGTCTTTACATTTTGGACATTAACGCCACAAAAGCTTGGGTTATAAATATACTTCTCAAAGATAATTCATTAAATTTTCTTACTTATCTGTGGAGGAATCATCATTACCAAAATAGTTAAGTTGGTTTATTCTAGTGACAAAGATTAACTATAATTTTCCCAAATATCAATTAAATATGTATGTTTTTTCTTATGAATTTAAAGAGTATAAAATTACATTTAGACATTCAATATGCAAGGAGGTGTTACTAATTTATTATATTTTGCTAGAAATATTCCTAGCATATTTATGATCTGTAATGTGCATTTTGTTGAAAATGACATGTAAAATATGTTAGCAAGAGAACTTTTGCCACCATTCTTAGAATGAACTACTGTGCAAGGCTTATTGCAAATGATTCCTTCTTGTATTGTTCCACTGAGTAACATCACTAGGAATTGTGATGATTTGATGCTATCATTGGCAAGCTGAAAGTAGAATGAGTATTTAAGCTGTGTATATAGCAAAGGTTTGTTATTCTCATCATTTAATACTGTCAGTAGCCTGACTTAAGTTTTGAAAAATAAGTCAAAATAAAAGTTTCTCTTTGGAAATTTCATAACCTGTACCTTTTAATTCTTTACAATTTCCTTAATTTTAAGCACTGAATTGCTTATGGTAAAACTGAGAGTTAGTCATTTAGCTAAGTGTACAGTTGATGCTATTTCTTTTTCCTCCAAATATATAATTTTAAAAGTGACTGCTTGCAAGGGAATTCTGATGGGAAACACTATGCATATTTTTCTTCTCTAAGAATAATCTTGAACCACCATGTACATCATTGTGTATTTTCTCACATATATTTTTTACCCATGGAAAATAAAGAAAATTCAGAATATGACTGTGGCTTCCAAAATTTTTATTTCTTAAGACAATTAACACATGTAGATAATGAGAAATCATGCATATGTGAGGACATATAAAACCTCTGTATTGCTTACTCACATTGGCTGAGAACATAATTGCTGTACAAACTAGTCTATCATTAAGAAGATAGAAGTCAAATGAAGGAGAATTAGTTAGCCATCCTCTTACTGGGTATATGCCCTAAGGAAATGAAACTGATATGTTATAGAGATATTCAGAGTATCCTTTAAGTTGCAGCATAATCAACAACAACCTGGAGACAAAAACATCTAAAGTGTCCTTCAGTGGATTAATGGGTGAGGAAAATGTGGTTATATGCATAATCAAATAATACAGAGGTTTTAAAAAAAGAAATCTTGTTGTTAGTTGCAACATAGAAAAGCTAAGCATGATC
This sequence comes from Grammomys surdaster, assembly GCF_004785775.1. Lineage (NCBI taxonomy): Eukaryota > Metazoa > Chordata > Mammalia > Rodentia > Muridae > Grammomys > Grammomys surdaster. The sequence continues at coordinate 1,239,156 of NW_021620961.1, forward strand.
TCACGTTTGTGGGACTATAAATACAAAATTGAGGAAACAGACTCCTAAAGCAGACAGTAGAATGATGGTCACTATGGCATAGAACAAGGGGGTACATTTGGACAGATTGTTGTCTAATAATGGAAATTTTTATATAGAATGATGGAATAAATTTAAGATAATATGGCCAGAGAGATGACTTAGTAAGTATATCTATTGGTTTCCAACACTGAAAACTCCTGAATGTTGGTGTCTGGCTTCCACAAGCATGCCATGGGATAAATAATCATTCCCCCTTTTCCCAGTATGCAGGTACACACAAACACACACGCATACACACACACACAGATACACATAATATGTGAATTTAATAATAGTCAGTATGCAACATATATTATCATGAATAGCAGTGCATTAAGCTATTGAAAGTTACAAAGGAGGTATGATATATCCTTGTTATGAAAGATATATAATATAATCACATGTTAATTTGCTTGATTTAGTAATAATGCAATTAATATTCATTTCAAAATAACATGTTTGTGCCCAAATAAGTCCCCCCTCCAAAAACCTTATGTTAATTCTGGTAACAAACTTATTCAGGCAGTGTTTATTTAAAAATTCACTTATAAATTTTATACAGATGAAGATACTTATTTAGAGATTGTGATTGATAGGAATAACTCTATTTGAAATCGACTCTTTAGAACTCTAAAGTTGGTTAATTTTTAAATTAGTACTTTTTCTATTACTGAGGCTAGGGAATACTTACAAAAAGGGAGCTATCATGACCTCCCCCTCACCCTGAAAGACCCAAGAATCAGCTGAAAGAGTCAGATGCAGATATTTGCACCCAACCAATGGACAGAAGCTGCTGACTCCTGTGGTTGAATTAGGGAAAGGCTGAAAGAAGCTGAGGAGGAGGGTGACCCTGTAGGCGGACCAGCAGTCTCAATTAATCTGGACCCCTGAGATCTCTCAAACACTAGACCACTAAAAAGGCAGCATACACAAGCTGATATGAGACCCCAAACACATACAAAGCAGATGACTGCCGAATCTGTGTTCAATCAGAGATGATGCACCTAACCCTCAAAAGACTGGAGGCCCCAGGGTGTTTAGAGGTCAGGTAGGATGGGGAGTGGAGGGGAGGAACAGCCTCATGGACACAGGGGTGGGGGTTTAGGGGTATGGGATGTGGTACAGTTGTAGGATGGAAGGGGGGACACAATATGGAGTGTAAAAAAATAAATAATAAATAAATAAAAATATAAATAAATAAATAATAAATACAAAAATAAAGACAGGACAAGCAAAATTAAAAAATATTACTACTGTTTCATGTACTTGACTCTTCCTTATAGATGTTGAACATATTGAGTGTGCTAGACAGACAAAAGAAACTAAATAAGCCACACAATGACTAGAGAACAATGATACTACAGAGCTGTGTTTCATTAGGATCATGTAAGATCAACAAGGGGATATGATTATTCAAAATCATCTGATAGGAATATAGCTGACCAAGAACTCTCTAACTGCTCTTTGTTTCATTGTAATGGCATATGCAAAACACTGTGCAAAACCTCATGCTCCTGTCTTGTATCTGATACCCTGACACATTTTAAAAATTTGCATGTAAGATTGGAATGGGGGAATAAGCCATGGTCTTGGAAAATGCCTACCTAGTTCTGGACCATTCAGCCTTATCCACATGACTCTTGTATTTCTCCTCATTAAAATTGTACCATAATGAACTTTTTCAATTTCAACTGTGTCATCTTCCCTTTGAGAAGTCCATACTCATACTTGTGTACTATATTGGTCACTTTCCTCACTGGAGTGACCAAATATTTGACAAGAAGAAATTTAATGAAGAGTTTGCTCATGCATAAATATTCAAGGATGTACAACCAATCATGTCAAATAAAACATGGCTGCAAGAATGCAAACTGGATGTTTATATTATAACATCATAGCTATTGTTTTGTTCTATTGAGAATGTCTTTGCCTTTACAAAGGCTTTCAGTTTTATGAAGTGCAATTTATTAATTGTTTCTTTCAGTGCCTGATCTTTGGGTGTTCAGGAAGTTGTCTTTTGTACTAGTACATTCATGGCTATTTCCCACTGTTTTTTAAATACCCAAAAGATGTTCCACCATACCGCAAGGACACTTGTTCAACTATGTTCATAGCAGCCTAATTCATAATTGCCAGAAGCTGGAAACAACCAAGATGTCCCTCAACTGAAGAATGGATAAAGACAATATAGCTCATTTACACAATGGAACAAGGACCTCATGAATTTTGCAGGCAAGTGGATGGAAATAAAAAAAATATCATCCTGAATGAGGTAACTGAGACCCTAAAGGACATGCATGGCATGTACTCACATATAAGTTTATATTAGCCATACAGTACAAGAAAACCACACTACAATTCACAACCCCAAAGTAGCCAAATAACAATGAGGGTTCCAGAAAGAATGTTGGCTTAGATTTTTTAAAACCCATGTTAATTAGGAATCTTAAATGATTCAACCTCTCTTTTAGCCCACTAACCAGAGGTAGTAGAGAAAAAAAAGTTAATAGGAAGAAGGGATTGTGGATCTGTTTAAAAATAGTACATTGGAGAACCTTGAGGCTTCATTGTCAGGATATCAGCAGAAGAGTCTATAGTAAACACCAAATACAAATCTTAATCCAGCAGAAACACCAAATTGGCAATGTCAGCAAAAGCAACAAGAATCATTTGGAATATCACAGGAAGTTTTCTGGTGTGTTTCTCTCTATAAAGTGCAGACCAGCAAAGTGTTGCACAGCTAGCAAAGACCAGCATAGAGTTCCAGTCTGTGTACTGGACACTATCCATGGAGATCTTTGGCAAGGGGGAAAGGGTGTGATCAGGGAGGGGGAAGTGCAATCACTGTCACTGCTTTGGTTCTGCTACTCCTTCTGTGTCCTCCACTATTACTCCCAGACACTGCCCTGTGGAGAGCCAAGCAGCAAGGGTGGTGATGGTGGGGGTGTTGGCTAGCAAGCAGGATGTAGATGAGCTTCTAGTTGCAAAAGCTTGGAAGAGCCTTCTCTTCCTCAGGAAGTGTTACACTCTTATACAACAGAGGCTCTCAAGCGATGGAGTAATTTTCACCTTTATTTCTTCTGGATAAGATCTTATATACATTTTGCTGGTGGGTTGGGATCTGATAGCAGACACTTTCTATTGGCTTGGTCTGAAATGTTAGGGATACCTCATCTGCATCTGAAGGGGCTTGGGGGTGCTGCCTCTACATGGTTGATGGTCATGACTATCACCATGGGATGCTGTGGATGTGTCACAGTGACCTGGTTGGAAGCAGGTGAACTTCCTCCAGTCCCTTTTTGGGTTTTGGGCCTTCCAACCCAGCTCAACATTACCAGATTTCCTGGCACAGTCCATTGTCCCACAGAGTTACTTAGCTGGTGATTCTAGAGCATCTTTCACTGTCTGTGGGGGTTTACTTATAGTTTTTCAACTCACCATGCTCCCTCTAAAGCATCTGCTCCAGTAAAACATTACATGCTCTTTCATAAGACTGCTTCAGCAAAACATTGTCTTACAAGACAGAAAGTCAGCACATGACACAAATGTGTTTTCAAAGAAACCAGAAATTTCCACTTCAGGAGGATGCTTGAATCTTACTCAGAAGAGAAAACAAAATAAACATTGGAGGTGGATGGAGGGAGTGAACTGGAAAGGAGAGGGGTTGGGGAGGGGAATACGGCAGGGGATCAGAGAGATAGGGAGAAATAACAGCAGGCAGGGAGTTGGGGTTGGTGGTGGGGCATCTCTAGGATGTGCCAGAGACCTCTGATGTAAGGGTGGTCCTCGGAAGTCTATTGAGGTAAGTCTAGCTGAGACTCATAGGAGTAGGGATATAGAACCTGAAGACACCATCACTTGTAGCCAGGCAGATCTCCCAATGGATGGATAAGGAAACCAACCCACCCATAAAATGTGTACTGTCTAGAAGATGTACAGGGATGAAGATGGCACAGAGATATAGGGAATGGCCAACTCATAGGTAGCCCAACTTGAGACCAATCCCATGGGCAAGAACCAATCATTAACACAATAATGATACTTTGTTCTCCTTAAAGAGTCTAGCATGGCTGTTCTCTGAGAGTTCCACCTAGCATCCAATGGAACCAGATGCAGAGACCTACAGCTAAACATTCAATGGGGTTTGGGAAGTCTTGTGGAAGAGTTGTGGGACCCAAAGGGGATATGGATTCCACAAAAAGACACACAGAATCGACTAACCCTGACCCTTGGGGGCTCCCAGAGACTGAACCACCAACCAAAAAGCAACCATGGGCTGGACCTAGGTCCCTGGCATGTATGTATGCAGAAGATATGCAGCTTGTTCTTCATGATGGTTCTCTGATAACTAAAGTTGGGGCTGTAGCTGACTTTGTTGCTGGACTGTGGATCCTATTCCCCTAACTGATACATACTATCTGGCTTCCAGTGAGAAAGGACATGCCTAGACCTGCAGTGACTTGATATGACAGGATGTGGTGATACTCAGGGAGAACTCCCCCGTCTCAGAGGAGAAGAAAGGGAGATAAGGGAATGTGTATGTGTGTGTGTGGGCAGATTGGAGGAGGGGAGCTGTGACTAAATAAATAAATTAGTGAAAATAAAGTCTCTATTCATTGTTGAGATTTCATTGGTGTGGCTTCCCTGTCATGTAATCACATGTAGAAGTTTGAAGCTAAGAAAATAATAAAATCATTGATAATGACATTACAGGAAGATATTTATTAGCTTACATAGGAATACCTGACATATTCTGCCATTTTGATATGTCATAGTCTTATTGTATGATGGTGTTTTATTACTTTATTAAACCAAATTTATTTATTCCTAAACATTTCAAAAATAGTTTTATATCATATTTAGTGTTGTAATGTTCTAAAATGGGCCATAGTTCTTAGTCCTGAAATTAAAATATCTCTTAGTGCTTCCATATTTTAATCAAGCTTCTTAAAATTTCCAAACATTTATAATATCTTGTTGTTATTGTTGTTATTTTCAATTGTTTGCCTCTATCAAAGATTAGGACCTGGCATTGTTATTTTATGTCCTGTTGTCAGTGGCTGAGGTTTGAGACATAGCTCAAATTACTTTAAATGTGTGAATACACAGAAAATTTATCTGCCTTTCTTTGAAAGGACTAGACGATAAAAGAAATTTCTTCATTCTGAAAGAATGTAAAACATGGAACTGAAGGAAAGACCAAAAGATATCTAAAAATTATACAAGGGAAACTTTAATGGGGTAGAGTATGGATTTTCAAATGCTCATCCAGGCCTCTGTTACACCACAAGACTTCAATTCAGATCTGTGAAGCAGCTCTAACAAGTAGTCAAGCATTTCTAGGAATGCTGTGATGTAATTTCTCAGGTTACAAATTTATACAGCCCTTCCCAGGGTATTCTGCAGTTACATCTCTCTTCCTTGCATTTGTAGTTGGTTCCCCAACTAAAATCAAGGAAACAATCTCAGTTAGAAGTATGAGCCACACTCCTGGTGATCTCCAGATCTTTTAATATTTTGTGTTTATTACTTAATATCCCTTTCATCACATTTTAAGTGCATTTTAATAAATGTAAATGTACATGCAAATTAACAGAAAAACTTTTGTTAGCTGAGATTCTGTGATAATGCCCCAAATTTCCTCAGATCACAGCAGAACTTTATAGGAAAATATTTCTTAGAAATACTCAACTATAAGTTTATCCCTATTCACTATGTATACATGGTACTATATGGAACTTTGTTCACCTCCTGGACGATAAAAGTAATATCAATACCACCCAGGTACGAACCCTGTATACTACACAAGAGATCTGCTGGCAAAATATGCTGGTGTCATAATGGCACTAATGTTCTAGAAGTAACCAGCCACTTTTTGATGGGCAATTTCCAGAAATGGAATCCATATATGACACTCATAAAATGGCCATGAACTTGAGACTCGATAGGATTTGGGCCTAGGAAAATGTCTACTAATATTAATCTATTAAAGTATTATAGCAATAAAGGGACTTCTAATGACATACTCATAGATCAGAACATTGCATAACCCTCAGTGAAAAAGCTTCTTCTTACACTAGATGTTAATTAGCAAAGACACAAAACTGGACAACATGGAGAGAATTAGAGGCTTTGCAACACTCAGTCCTAGGTAGGATATATTTATCAAGCCTCCACCACAAATAGAGTAGGATTCCATTTGGAGATGGAGGCAGGAAAAGAATGTAGATGACTCCAAGGAAAGAGCATCATTTACACACAAGAGGTCAGACACATAGGTGAACTCATATAGGACAGCATAAACAACATCTACACATATTCAAACAAGACAAAATTACAGTGCTAAGAAGTGGAAAGGACACAACCTTCCTATAAAGAAGCAATTGATCCTTGTAGGCAAAGGGAATATCAGTTTTCTTCAGGTGAGTGTCACTTCAGAGAAGTTTCCATGGCTAGGAGTAGTTGACCAATACAAAATGGACTGGGGACGCAGATAATGATGATGTTTTGCTGGGGCAGATAGGAGAAAGAATGCCTTGATAAAGCAGAGACATGAAAATGCTTTGCTGAAGCAGACACAAGTGAAAGGATGATTTTCTATGGCAAACACATAAAAGAACTCATGATGTTTAGAAGAATATATAATATGACCCCACATAGAGTGGGGTAGAACATTGGTTTGCTTTGCTCCACCTCATTAGCCTTCACTGACCACCTGCATGTATTGCTTTGCCTTACAATATGTTGCTGAGCTTTACTTGTGGTGACTTCATGGAGAAACTCTCCAAAGAACTTCTTGTGAGGTTCCTGCAGTTTCTTGCTGCTTCTGCAGACTTAGACCTGTTGGTGAGTCTCAGGATTTCCTCTGGACTCAACTCTCCCTGTTCATTTGGGTGTGGTATCTTCCAAGTGGACTGGACTGCCACTGCTAATTTGCGTTTGATGTTTGCTAATGGATTGGGATTAGAATAATAAAGATGGCAATAGTCTCAAAGACCTATTCTAAACAGGTCCACTTCCCTGTATTCTAGTAACACTTCTTTCCTATTACCTCTGGTAGGTGGTGGGATAGAGAGAGGCTTGAACCCTTATTTATTAAAGAGAGTTGAGAAAAATAAATGCCTACAGTGTACCTTTTTTTCTTTGTTTAATTGTTCTTTTAATTTGTTTCTTTTATATTTTGTTTGTCCTCACTGACTGTAGGAGAAGTGAAATAAGCTCATTTTAATACTCACTGTTTTGACTGTAGAAGGTTGTATGGCTAGTAAGTGTTTAATTGTTTAACTTAAATTATTATCATATTATTTAATCTTCATTATAATTATTAAATTATTATTAAATTATTATTTAATTTAAATAATGTTAGCATTTGACATATTGATCCAAATATACTTACAAAAGGAGATTATAGATATTTAATAAACTCTTGAATATGACTTGAATATGTTCATCAGTATTGGCTCAAACCATTTAACTCATTTAAATTACGTTAAATTATTTTATGTTTTCTGATAGTCTAGAAAGTATGGAAAAAGAAAACATATATAGGGGTAAAAGCCATATTTTAACATATTGTATTTTCTTTTCTTTACATTTTGAATATGTATATCTTGAGTATACCACTTTGTAGTCATGAGGCAGTTTAGCTGTCCCTTATGAAATCCATGAACAATGATAATGATTGATCTATTGACATATAATGGCTCTTAGGTTAGAAGGACTAGAAATAAGACAACATGAATTGGCCTGGAATATTTTTAAATCTTCTCATATAGCTAATTATTTTTTTTTTAATTTTTAGTTTCTTCTGGCTGGGTCTCATTAAGTAGCCTAGGCTGGCCTCCAGCTCTCCAGTCTCCATCCTCTTGCTTCTGTTTTCTGAGTTCTATGGTTACATGCATCTACAATCACAACTAGATTAAAAGTAGCTTTAAATGAGCAGAAAGAGAAAACTCTCATGAATAGAACTTGAAATTAAATGCTACTCGTTTTTTACACCTACTCATAAATGTTTTGAGGTGCAATCTATATCATCACTATATCTTCAGCACTTACTTAGTAGGCATGCAAAAATCATTTAAAGTTGTGCATTAAGAATCAATGATTTATAGTTTTAAAGAACTTTGATTCTAATCATGATTATAAACTTTAAAATAAAAAAAACCAATTCATTAAACTACTCTAATGGGAAATTTATAGAGTTCTTTCTGATTCACACATGGTGTAAAATCAAAAGTGGAATCCGAAAGACAAATGTAAACCAATAAAGTAAGAGGGCTAAAAAAGGGGGGAGGGGTCAATACAAATGAATGAATTTAGAGCCAGGAGGAAGCCAATATTCCTCCAATCAAAAGTAAAGGAAAAGAAAAACTCATGAAAAAAATCATACATATGTAGTGATTATAAAGTATACTTTTACAATTCCAATGAAGAATTAAAAAAGGATTTGTTAACCATCAATACAAATTAAAATATGGGACAAAATATATGAAGATAAATTAAATGTTGATGGGTAGAATCACAGCAGTAAAATTAACACTACGTTAACTTAGGAGCTTTGCCTAAAATTATACATTAATGAACTATAGATAAGAAGAGAAACCTAATACAAATTTATACATAATAAATAAGTAAGATGGATCAGATAAAGGCTTTTTTTTTTTATTGAGGTCAATGAACTTGCAAACCATTAACTAAAATCAGAGAAATGAGAAAAAAAAAAAACAAGCATTCAGCACTCAAGAGACAGTGGAAAGGGATGAAAGGAAGAGAGAAGAGAGTGAGGGTGAAAGGGAGGAAAAGATGGAAGGAAATAAGGAGAAAAACATTTCCAGGTATCATCACCTGTTGTAAACAAAAATTTATCATTTATTCATTTATTACCTATAGATAAAGTCGTAGGTACCAGCAACAATCCATTAAAATTTCACAAGAATTATTATTTTACTTATTTCTGTATGTGCACACATGTATATCACAATGAACATATATGCAGGTCAGAAGACATCTTGCACAAATCAGTTCTCTACCTCCAACATGTAGATATCAAAGACTGAATTGAGGTCCTTGGGCTTGGTAGCATGCACCTCCATTCAAAAGGCTTTCACACCAGCCTAAGGATAGCTTTGTCAGAGTCTTCAGATGAAAGAGTCTATAGCAGTTAGTCTTCCATAAACTGCTTCTCAGATGCTCAAGAAAAAATAAATAAAAAGAATTTTAAAAGCTCCCTTTTGTTTTAAATATATCTTAAAACAGATATTAAGTAAAGAACATTTTACACTCTGCTTATGCCTTTCTAAGTGCAAGTCAATTTAGAGGTTTTTGTTTCATGATTCAGGCTTGGAAGACTTTTTATTTTTCTAGTAGGTTACAATTAATTTTATGCTATTTCATCTTGCTATATTCATCTTGCTTATTGTAGTCCTTTGTGATCTTTTATGTGTCTGTGATGTTAGTTGTATTGCTTTCACATGCCATTCTAATTTTATGTAATTTTTCTCCTTCTTTTTCTCCTTATCTTCTTCCATCTCTTCCTTCTTTACTTCTGTGTTCCCTTCCTTTCTCCCTCACCCCTTCTCTTTTCCTTTCATCCCAATCCACTGCCTCTTGAATGCTGAATGCTTATTTTTCTCATTTCTCTGATTTTAGTTAATGATTTGCAAGTTTATTGACCTCAATAAAAAAGACCCTTTCTCTGATTCATCTTACTATTTTTCTACCATCTACCTTATTTAATATGTATAAATTTGTATTAGGTTTCTCCTCTTATCTCTATTTCTTTGATGTTTAAATTTAGGCAAAGTCCTTAGTATAACTCAATTTAATTGTAAGTGTTAATTTTACTGCTGTGAATCTCTTCATCAACATTTTAATATATCTCACATGTTTTATGCTATAATTTCATTTGTATTGATGGTTAATAACTTCTTTTTAATTTTTTATTCTTCATTGGAATTGTAAAAGTATAATTTATAATCACTACATATGTATGAGTTTTTCACATGTTTGTCTTTTGGGAATGTTGGCTTCCCCTTGGCTCTGGATACATCCATTTGTATTGGCATGAACCCCTTTTTTTCCTAGCTCTCTTACCTTATTGATTTACATTTGTTTTAAGATTCCACTTTGTATTTTACACCATGTGTGAATCAGAAAGTACTCTATAAATTTCCTGTTAGAGTAGTTAGTGTAATGAATTGCGTTTTTATTTTAAAGTTTATAACCACAATTAGAAACAAAGTTATTTAAAACTATGGATCATTGATTCTTGATACACCACATTAATGATTTTTGCATGCATACTAAGTAAGTGGATGGTGCTGAAGATATAGTGATGATATAGATTGCACCTCAAAACATTTATGAGTAGGTGTAATAAACGAGTAGCATTTAATTTCAAGTTCTATTCATGAGAGTTTTCTCTTTCTGCTCATTTAAAGTTACTTTTAATATAATTGTAGGTACGTGTAACCATGGAACTCAGGAAAAAGAAACAAGAGGATTGAGACTGGAGAGCTGGAGGCCAGCCTAGGCTACTTAATGAGACCCAGCCAGAAGCAACTTAAAAATTAAAAAAAAAAGATAGCTAGCTATATGAGAAGAGTTAAAAAATATTCCAGGAGAATTCATATGCATTAATAAGTATATGTGTACAATTTTGTTACAAAAGAGTTTGGTAAATTCTTAAATAGAAAGAAGTAAATAATCAGTTTCTTGTGAACAAGGTAAATGCTAGCCCAAGCATGTTGAAGACATTATACACCACTCCCCATGTGATGCTAAACATCGTATGGTAGGAACAAAACCAGAAGGTACATGCTTAGAGTTGAGAAAGACATCATGTTGGAAAGGAAGACAAAATATCAAATGCTGTCAAAGAGAAAGGAGGGTAAAGACTATGGGTACCTCACTGGATTAAATAGTGTGAGGGTCAGTGGAATTTTATTCAAAAGATTTTCATGTTCAAATAGTGGCCAGGCAGAGAGAGATTTTAT
>NW_021620961.1:1250609-1274030 GCF_004785775.1 Grammomys surdaster
TATGGATATGTGTGTGTTTGCATGTGTTATATATTATTACAGTTGAATAATTAATTTTTCAATATCATTTAATAATTAATAATAACTAATAATGCAAAAGTAACAAAATCGATGATAGGGTGAGACTACTCCTTCCCAGAATTATAAATCACCTTAAATTTAATTCATACAAAAATACCATTTAAAAAGAATTTTGTCTTTTCACTAATTAGAGGCACCTTGCAGTAATTTTCAGCTCTGTAGATATGATGAATCTGATAGAGCTATGAGTTTCACAAAAGAAAACACACAAATATTAGGTTGGTTTAACTTAGGCAAGGAAACAACAACAAAAAATATTTTGGCCTTTATTTCATGTTTTTTGAGAACAAGAAAGGCATTTTTTGTTTAATTTTGTTGTTGTTGGTTTTATATATATATATATGTATATGTATATGTATATGTGTATATATATATATATATATATATATATATATATATATATATATATATATATATATATAAATGTTGTGTAAGCCCATAGGAGGATCTGAGGCTCAATGTGTTTCTTTTAAGTTACACATGGTTGTTGGAATACTGACTGCAATAGAAATAGAAGAAAAAAAATCAGACTTTTGTTGTTGAAGCAGGAAATTTTCCAGTATTATATTTGCCAGAAACAATGCAGTCAATTCTATGTGTCTCATAAACTTGTTTATCTCATCTGACAGACTTGGTGATTTTCCTTTTGAAGCAGGCAAGTCTGGTCCTACTTCCAATAGAATTTGACAGCGAGTTAATCAGTCGTATGGGCTACTGAATAACATCTAATGGAGCAAGATGACAGGTCCTGATTTTCTCTTCCTTCTGCTCAAAATACTGTTATGAGTACAAAGTGAGTGCCCTGAAGCTCTGTGAGGTCATACTTCATAAAACATCAAATGCATAATTCTGAGTATTGCCTTCCTGTAACTAGCATCAACTAGATCTCAGCAGTTCTACTAATGCCTTTTCATTGTGAGTGAGAAATATCTCATTGGGATTTAAAGCTCCTCAGCCTTATAAACTCCTCAGCCTTATAAAAAGGACTTTATGAAAGCAAGAAGTAACTTTTTAGGCATCCCAAGTATACTGTGGTTGCTGACAATATCACTTCAAAGGCACTAATTTCTTGATTTTTTTTCAGAGAATTATTTATTTAGACACTTGGATGGGATGTCTTATTCTGAGTTGTTTACACTTTTCCGTAAGAAAACCATTGCCTAACTGTTTCAGGTGGGGCTCATAGTATGCTAAACGGGGCTCCTGCCTACGGAATATCATCTTCTTTGTTCCAAAAGAACCACTGTTTTATTTTAGGAAGATACTATAGGAAATGGGATGTATTTATAGAACCATGCTAGCAGAGAGTGGACATATTTGTTATAGTCTAATCTCTTTTAAACTATCTTTTGTTAAGTGATAGACTGACACCATTTGCATCCACTGGTCTTCTAAATTGACAAACTTATGCAGGGTAGTCATTTACCTACATCATAAGGTAGTCTTTGAAGTAGGCAAGTAAATTCTGTCCTTTATTTTAAAAGGTTACTTAGTATTATAGAGTCTTTCTGTTTTCTTACTTGGTTTCATTTCTGCCTTTAGCATTGCAAGATTAACATACAGCTATGAATAAATACATAATTTTTTTTACTTTAAAATAATATATATTTAAATGGGTCAATACAAGCTTAACATATTGTTCCAACTTGGTAACAATTTCTCTAAAATCTGTATGTATCTTATGCTTATTTTTATTGATTGTAGATGAAATTTCAAAGACTAGGTGGGATGAGGTATACAGAGATTACCTCTATAGATTTCCAGTGAACAAGAAGATCAAAATGTGAAGAAGATATTGAGTATGAACTCTGAAAAGTCTGATTAGATGGTCAACATATACTTTTTCTCCATGAGCCCTAGACATTCACATCTCCTTTTCAACATGAATTTTGTACTAACTTTGTGCAAACCTTTAATTAAATTCTTTATTGTGCAGTCTGCACTTGTGTTTCTGTTCCTGTCTTCCTATTTTTACATGAGTAGAGTGGTCCCCTGCTTGATTTCACAGAAATCATGAAGCTCAGTACTTCTGGTTCCCACCATACATCTTAAAATATCATTTGTGAGCAAGACACTCATGCCTCTGGAGGTCAGATAAAACCATTGCTTCTACTACACTGGCTGATCCCAGTTTTTCATTTTTGAGCTTATAGAGCATTCACTGCATTATTGGAACATCATTTCTGGCTACAGGCCTCTTCTCCATCTGTCACTGCTTTGGAGATTTTATTTCAAGCCTGCAATATGTGCAATCAAACTACTGAAGTTACAAACCTGGGGATATTTGTATTCGATAGGATAACAATTGAGTATATGTTCTCTTACTGATTAAAGTCTACCCAAGTATCTAAGATTGGTGACTTCCAGTTTACAGTTCTATAAGAATCTTATAATGTAGAATCTATCTTTATGACCACTATTAGTGAATTATTTAATCATTCTAGTTGCTCCTTGCTATGTGTATTCTTTGTTCCCAAATGACATTTGTTATAACTTTCCAGTTTCCTTAGAATATGAAAGAAAAATGAAGGATTCCTTGTGGATTCTTGGTGTACTGTGGAATTTTAGCCTCTTCATTTTAATCTATAATGTCTCCGCTGTACATCAGATCTTCTCTAACATTACTGTTATTGGCAGATCAATATCTTTACTAAAAGAATTTTTTTAACCAAGTGTTACATTCACATTTGAAGCCAAAAACTCTAAAAATGACTTTTTCATTTAAGTATTTAACAAGAATCTAAATATGTTTTTCTTATAGTACATAATAAACATATATATATATATATATATATATATATATATATATATATATACACATCCCTCTTGCTGTCTATCGATCTATCTATATATGTCGATATCTCTGTCTTCTCTCTCTCTATCCACCACACCTACCCCCTTCTTAACCTTTGTGAGTTTGTGTGTGTGAATGTGTTTGTGAGTCTGTGTTTAAATACTGAAGATCTGTTACTCTTCTTTTCAGGCTCGTGAGCATTTAATTAGTTTAATTAATTTATTAGAAATATTTATTTTATCCCAAAGGCTAGTAGTGATAGATTTTCATAGGTAATATTACTTATTTTTGTTACCATTATGGTTTAGCTTCATTGACTTATTTCCAAACTGCCTTTAAGGTATACGAATTCTTGGTTCTTATAAATGCTGTCACTCTGGTGTAATTTTTCGTTCATACCTTAAATTCCACTGAATTACTTGCTAACTCTAGCAGTTGTTTCTCCTTGACTCAGATCCCAAGGTATTAAGATCATCACTTGATGGACACATAATTGCTAATGTCTCCTTCTTGACATCTGTAATTCTTGCTGCCTAGCTACAGCACATCTTTCTGCTCATTGCCACAGTTTTTCATACTCAATTCATGTCACTCAACTAGTCAAAATACTCTCTGACATAAGAAAATATCTTACCTTTTCTTTGTCTACATCAAACTTGATGAGCTGTTTAAACTAAAGATCAAATTGGCGTTCTTTTAAAACAACTTCAAGGTCTCTAGTGACATCTTCTTTTTCACACAAACAGAAATTCAATAGCCTGGGTTGTAGTCTTCTTCATGAAGAGGGCACAAGACCTCCTGGAACTGGAGTTATAAAATCTGTAAACTACTAGTTGAGCACTGGGAACCAAACAATGGTTTTCTGAGTATTATTTAGGTACCATAAAAATGAACATTCCAATATGTGACTTACCTATTAAAGGCATGTGAGATAATAACTCAAAATAAATATGCCAAACAAATTGAAAATAAATGCATTAGGAGATAATAGAATGCATGTTATAAAAATGCTAAACCTGAGCATTTTATTTTCAATGAACCACCAAACTTCTACTGATACTTGTATAATAACTATGTAACTCAAATAAATTCTGAATTCATTACTTTTAAAACCCTAGCCAATTCAAAGATTAAGAGAAAATATAAACTATTGATTTCTGTAGAAGGATTGAATGCACTATTAGATTAGTTATGTTTATTGAAAAAGAAGGATAGATTAAAGAAAGAGGTTGTTGGTAAGGAGAATTAATTCCTTCTCTGTGGATCATTTCCCTCCCCCACGAAGGAACGTGAAGCTTAACTTAATAGATTATCGTGTTTGGTTTTGAATCTCAACTATGTGATATTCCCTCTGTGAGACCTTGGAAAGTAGCAGATTTCTTGGCCTCTATTACAGTAAATGAAAGTACTTTTCTACAAGAAGCTAGCTCTACTTTTTAAGATTTTTAAGGTTTGTATGCATAGATTATTATCTAAAAATGACTTTTGCATATGTTAGACCTCAACATATTTACTGACAGAGATAACAGCATCACATTGAGAACACTGAAGAAATGGAATGAAAATTCCCTAAGAAATTTTCTATGGCTACATGAAGATTGGAAGGAAGTCTAAAAACACATAGTAAACATTAACTAAAACATAGTAAAGATTTATAAGTGGGTTCAAGCCTGTGTACACTTTAATGTTAGTAAATGCTTTTAACTGCTGTATCACTAAAGGCTGCAGGCATGTCAACACCACTCCAGATTCTCCTGGTTTTGTTACTTTTGCCTTAAGATGATTGTGTGTATGAGATACATAGAAATGTAGGAAACAGTAATGAAGAGACATTACAAGTGACCTAACAAGTTAACAATTTGGAGAAAACACTTAGGACCTATTGGATCCATGTTCTCTATTCAAAAGAGATGATAAGAGTGTCAAACAAGACAAAGAATGTGCTGAGGATGTAGACTGTTATGCATGCTCTCTATTCCCCAGTGAATTTTACCTGAGTGTATAATGAATCACTTCACTGAACTCTGGATTCTGCCATCTTCCGGAACTATAGCCTAGGAGGAATGCATGAACATAAGCATGGTAGAACATATATAATCTTTCTGATGATTGATTCAAGGAGGTTTGAAGCAGTCATAGTAGGTGTTAGCGACACACAGCCTCCTGAAAGTCTGTCTTACTCTGATCTAGGAGACTTGAACTCATCTCCAACCTGAGAGAAAAATCACAAATGGAAGTGATTTTGCATGATTAATGTATCCACTGGAATAATTCATAGCATGTATACATTTGGAATGAATTCATTAAGGATGTCGGAGAATTTTAGCTACAAACAAATGAAAATATCCAATGAGTATTTATAAGCATTTTTCAGATGAGGGTAGTTACTTTCCATGTTAACATACCATGGGTACAGTACCATAATAGCTGTATTACTACCAGAAATGATGACACACCTGTATTTAATTAGTTTCCAGAATAGACCCAGTATGCTAAGCTAGAGAAGGTATTTTTTTCTGTGTTGACCAGATAATTAATAAGATATTTTAAGTCTTTTTTTCTTTTTTCCCATTTTAATGGTTATTTTATTTATTTACATTTCAAATGTTATTCCCCTTCCCAGTTTTCCCTCCACAGTACCCCATCCCCTCCTCCCTCTCCATCTCTATGAGGGCTCCCCCAACCCTGCCAGCCCACCTACTCCTGCCTCAGCAGTCTAGCATTCCCCTATTCTGTGTGATCAAGCCCCCACAGGACCAAGGAGCTTCCCTCCCAGTGTTGCCAGAAAAGGCCATCCTCTGCTACATATGCAGCTGAATCCATGGGTCCCTCCATGAGTACTCTTTGGTTGGTGTATTAGTCCCTGGGAGTTTTGGTGGTTCTGGTTGGTTGATAGTGTTGTTCTTCCTATGAGGTAGCAAACCCCTTCAGCTCCTACTCCTAACTTCTCCATTGGGGTCCCAGCACTTAACCCAATGTTTGGCTGTGTACATCCTCATCTGTCTGTCTTGGTCCAGCTCTGGCAGAGCTTCTCAAGGACAGCTATATGGGGCTCCTGTCGCTAAGCACTTCTTGGCATCAGCAATAGTGTCTGGATTTGGTGTCAGCAGATGGGATGGATACTTAGGTGGCCTTTCCTTCAGTTTCTGGTACTTTCTAGTGGCTACCCTCAGTTCCCCCTCCCCAACTACTACACACCTACTTTCAAATTCCTGACCCTCTCTACTTCTTTCTCATCTTCTCCCATATCTGAACTGCCCCCCCTTTCCCCCCTACTCCTCTCTCCCTCCCAGATTCCTCTCTCCCTCTACTTTCCATAGATTATTCTCTTTCCCCTACTGAGTAGGAATGTAGCATTCACACTTTGGTGTGATCGTCTTTCTTCTTGGGTTTCATATGGTCTGTTAGTTGTATTGTGGGTATTCTTTTCTTTTTGGCTAATATCTACTTACCAGTAAGTACATACTGTGTGTGTTTTGTGACTGGGTTACCTCACTCAGGGTGATATTTTCAAGATTCATCCATTTGTCTGGAATTTCATGAAGTCATTGTTTGTAATAGCTGAGTATTACTCCATTGTGTAAATGTATCACATTTTCTGTATCCATTCCTCTGTTGAAGGACATCTGGGTTCTTTCCTGCTTCTGACTATTATAGATAAGGCTGCTATGAACATAGTGGGGCATGTGTCCTTGTTATATGTTGGAGCATGTTTTGGGTATATGCCCAGGAGTGGTATAGCTAGGTCCTCAGGTAGAACTATTTCTAGTTTTCTGAGGAACTGCTAGACTGATTTCTAGAGTGGTTGTACCAGCCTACAATCTCACCAGCAATGGAGGAGTGTTCTTAAGTGTTAAAAAAAGAGTTTAATACAAAGTGAAAATCAAAACCTCTTGAAGACGTGGAACAGAGAAAACAGTAGATCACAGATCCTCTCGGAGAAAACAAACAGGTTTGGGATTCTCTTTAAACCTGTCATGCATTAGGCAGCCATCTTAGAGAAATGCTATCAGGTTGTCTGGATAATTTCAATCCCAACTACCCTATACAGCACTGATCACTCACAATAAACCATCAATAATATTAAATAAAATGTTTTGGAAGATTTGGAAGGCAATTTTGTTTTTATAAAATAAGATTTGCTTTGGTAAATATTAAGAAGGCTCTATTATTTCAGTAAGAGGCCAAAACAGAAATATAGGTGCAAAGAGTGTATTTTAAATTAAGAAAAGTTAAATGAATATTTCATTAAGTAGTCATGGAAAAATTTTACCTGTACATTGTATATTATCCACAAGTGTTTGATTTATCTACTTTGTCTTCAAGTATGTAGAATAATATTGAGGAAATGCATCATACAAAGCCATAATTACATTTATTTTTAATATTTTATTGCTTGACAGTTAAATATTTGACATGTTTTACCAATGATTCTGCTCCCTCACTTTTTCCCTGTCTTGTGTCTCTCTTCTCAATAAGTCATCCTCTGATTTACTTTTCTTCATTTAGTGTGTGTCATGAAAATTACATACACTATGGGATACCATATATTGTTTTATATATGTACATTTGGTGTCGTATTCAAATAAGTGGACACATTTATTAACTCACAATTTATTATTTACTTATGGTAGATTATTTAAAATCTTTTTGTTCATTTAAAAAATATTCTAATATATATAAGATAGCTGTTCTTTTTCACAACTATACATCACAGATCTTTTTTTCTTTTCTAAACATAACTTAGATTTGAGAATCAATGTCACATGCACAAGCTACCCCACAGTATTTCTGATTATTGATAACTAACACTCATGGTCAACATTTGGATATCCCCCTTTTTCTCCTATATACATGTAAGATAATATGGTATTTGTCTATACAATTGCACATGTTTAAAACCATTTCTGGTAAATTTCTTTCATGTGTACCATTGCTTTGTCATTGTTTGGGGATTCTTGACGAAAAAGCTTCTGTTGTCTGTCTTACCTCTTTAAAGTTTCTAACATATCACCAAATTCCTTAGAAAAACCCTGAATTTTAGACACTTAACATGAATTATATCAAGATAAACTTTTGAAGGGAATGCTAGTAAGAAAATCTAGATATATGAAAGATGAACATTATAATATAGAAATATTTGAATGAGTTTACATAGATCTTAGCCATAATTTAAATTTAAATTTTAAGGTTTTATTTATGTTGTAAGATCTATCTGTCTATATACCTCTCTCTCTCTCTCTCTCTCTCTCTCTCTCTCTCTCTCTCTCTCATATATATATATATTTTTTTTCACATGCCTCTGCATAGCAAAGCATTTTGCAAGCATTCAGAAATGCTGTGTATTTATGTGAAAACTATAAACTTATCATATTCTTTGCCTCTAATCAGGTTCTGAATTGACTCAATCTGTTAGGTCCTTTTTTTCTATAAATACACACACACAGAGAGAACCAGAGTCAGAGAGACAATATGGATTTTTGACTGATAATTTAGCTCTACAAAATTTATTTTATTTATGTCATTGTACACTACTCAGTTTTGTTTACTATGCTCTACATACAATGAGAAATGATTTCTAACCTTGAGACCTCAGAGCTTAATATGTTATTTCCTTTCTGTCCTCCTATTCTTTTCTTTGACAAAGGTGCTTGTTGATAAGGCCCTATGGGATTCTCAGAGGTGAAAGCTGAAGTCCGTGTACTCACAAATGGAAGAGCTGACAACTAAACTGCTCATTTTACCCCCTGGATTATACTGACCTAGAATCATTATAACCACTTGGCGTCTGCTTCTGTTGTATCTCTTCCCTAGTCACTGTGTTGTTTGAATGGCTATTCAAATAATTAATCATACCCCAATGTTTTCTGCATGGCCCTGTCTAGAGAGGCCTTTCAACAATTAGTCTTTTGCAAGTATTCAGAGATGTGCATTTGTGCCAAGACTATAAACTCTCCAGATTCCTTGCTTCTCATCAAGGATCAGAATTAACTTAGACTGTCAAGTCTTTATTTTCAAATGCTGAGAACACACCGACAGAAGATGGCACTGTTTACACATATTGAAAAGCCAGCAAACCATCACTCTCCTTGAAAAGGAAATGAAAAAGGCAATGTTTTTCCTGCTAGGAAACTATGGTATTATTAGAAAATAGAAATGAGAGTACATATGTAACGGGATAAATTTAAAATTAGACAATGTAAACTACCAGAGAATAAGTAGTCTACTGATACTGAACTTTGAGAAGAGCAGTTCAGGTCTGGCAACATGTAGTAAATGCAGTAGTTGATGCCTGGATTGCATTCTGCTACTCGAAAACAAGATTCTTGGACACTTAGTCCATCTCTGAGTCTAAATGTCTTTACTATAAGATGTGAGCAATAATACTAACATTGAGGTACAGTATTGCTACTGATACATGACCATCTTTAGAATAGAATGAACATGGAGTAAAGGCTCATGTATCCTAATGCACTGCTAGTCTTGTTAATAATACTGTCATCAATGAACTCATGAGCTTATCTAAGAGAGGTGCTAGACACTGATTAGGTGGCTGCCAAAATGACTTAATTTGGTGTTGGTTTCCACAGGAATTTTAAGCAAAAGGCAAGAGTACGTGTGAAAAATTCTTCATTAGTTATTTAGAACTTTAGAAAATTTGGCTCTTTAAATCTTTCCTTAGGAGAGGAATTAATTAAATCATTCCCAGTTAAACTAAGAAAGATATTCCATAATTAATGAGGACAAACTTTATTTAGGTTTCCAGTAGTGCTACAATAATAAACTATTTCACCTGGGTAGTAATAAATTATTCTTTTGTAGTTTATTATGGTTATTACTGTAGTTGAAAATATTACCTCAAACTCTATTTTTGCTTAAAAAAAAATCTCAATTAGAAAATAGCACATGGCAAAACTTTTCCATCCTCCTGATAGTTTACTAAATTTAAGGTAGGATAAATAAATCTTGTTTTATATATATTGCTTAAATATGATTATATTATGTTTATATACACAGGCAAGAACATTACACTTAATATTATAATAATGAACTCTGCAGTAACATTAACCTTAAACATTTAAATATACTATGATTGTGAGTACAGTATTTAATGTTCAAGTTTTTATTTTACTGACACCTATAATATACAGTTAGCCATCATTTGGTAGAGCTAGACACTTATTTTTTCTCTTTGACACCAAACTATTATCCATGTTTATTTTCTTTTGAAATCACATGTAACTGCATGATTAAATTCTAGTGGATGAAATTGGTATGGAAAAAGTGTAGGCCATATCCTTTGTCTTCTGAGAATATTCATATAACCTCAGAGATCTGCTTTTTATTCTAGTTCCGGATGCAAATGTTGGAAAGACTCTAATGTTTGGCAGAGTCACACAATAGAATCAATTGGGAATCTGAATCTTTAGAAGAATGGCTTCATCTGTGTTCAGTAAATATTAGGCTAGCAGAGAATACATTTCTCATAGTTCTAGCAATTAGTATTGCCTAAACTAATTCTTCCATAATCAGCTAACAATTGAATTTTTCTTATTATTATGTATAAGAAAATCAGTCTTTAGAAACATCCAGGCAACAATGTTTAGAAACATCCAGAGACAACAAGCAAAACATGATTTCTGAGTAAAGGGTCAGGGTATTTATTTATTTATTTATTTACGTAATCAACAATTCTACTCTGAATATTTGCTTTTCATTTGTCTCTCTTTTCTCAAATTAAAAATACCAGATAATAGCTGAGAATTAATTCAAATTAATGTTTGAATTGCATCTGAACTTATTGTTGTTTTTCATTATGTTCTGTTTCATTTTTTAATACATATAATTAAGAAAATTATTTAAAATAAAAATGTCACTCCTACAATACACGATACAGTGGCAAGCAGTATGATATTTAGTCTCTTGCTCATCCCCCATCTTTCGCCTTCTCTTGGAATTGAAAATGGAGCAATAAATGAACAACAGTCAGCCCTAAGACACAACTGTATCTCTGATTTAGAAATAAAGACCCGGAGAAAAGGCAGAGTACTGAACAGATCATAATACTCAGCCTTTAATGGTGCAGAAAGAAATGAAGGCCTAGATACAAGGGGAGGGTATAAAGCTAAATTTGTCTGAAGAATAAAACAAATGAGTAAGTTAGACATGTGCTAAGAGCTAAACAGTCCTTCAGAGAAGTGTGGCTATACAGTTTATTTAGAACTCAATGCTCCTCAAGAGTTTTCTGATTTAAGCAACATGCCAGTCTTTATTGTAACCTCTAAACCATGCATATTTGAATATATCGAACACATTAATGTGTTTGGTTTTATTTTGGATTTTGGGCATTTTCCTGAATGAGAAAATTATGTTCTCATGCCCAAGATCTCTTTCAAACAGAGGGGCTTTTGTTGTTACTCTGTATCTCCTTTAGGACTGTAAGAAAGAGGAAGAGTCAAATGCAGACATTCCTAGGTTATTCTCTAATTTTCTACTGATGAAATGACATCCAAATGCTAGTCATTCAATATGATGAAACCTGGAGGGAAAACCACTGCTGAGTGTTTTCAGTACTCTGTCCTCTAATCCTGCCTCAAATGAATGGGTTTTGTGTACTTTCGTTTTCGTTTTGTGTTGGGTTTCCAAGTGTACTTGTCTCAAGGGAAGTACTGTAATAAAAATGAATGATAGGAGGGAAAAGAGGGAAGAGTATTTGTTCTCTAGTCTTTGCTTTTTCTGCATCCAATTCTAGAAACTCTTCATCCCTGTTCTAGAAGCCGGCTGTGGTTCACCTGCTTTGCCTCTGCCTTGGCTTCTTCAGCCCCAGTGGGAGTCACTGTCTATAAATGTAGATCCCTTTTTTTTTTTTTTTTTTTGGTTTGCAAAATCCTAAGTAATCTTTTTAATTTGAATCTTCTAAAGGGACACTGAAGTCACAGAGGTTTGTGGTGGATGTTATGGTATCTTAGAAAAGGTTCATACTTATCTAGCTTTCATAGAAATTTAAAAGTATTTACAAGCAAAATCAAAATTGGAATTCGACTCGCTGTTTAATGTGAAACTAGAATGATAATCTGGTAACATTCTGTATACTTTCAGCATTATCTTATCTTATATATTGTGAATATCATGAACAATTTAACTCTAAGGTATCTGCTTCATATATTTTTCTATTGAAATAAGAAATATATCTCACACATATCTATTTATATATACATCTAATTCACCAGTAACTACTTCATTTCGGGTGTCTGAATTTCAGGTTTTACTAGAATGCTTGAAGAAAATAACATATGATTTCCTCAGGAGAGAAGAGAGAAAATTTGTCTCAGAGAGAATTTAGAATAACATAAACAATTAATCCGAAGATTTTTGTAGTTATAAGTGCCTGTATGTACTTAAGAATCTTAGGGAGTCTGAGAAAATATTCCTGTTGTATGAACTTTTCAACAAAAATGTGGGCTCACTTAAGATAGCCAAGTTCAAAGACATTTTAGGTTAACAAAAAATCAACTAACATTGTGCAATGTTTTATAAATATTACTAAAATTATTCACTGAAAGTTGTTTTGAGTATAGTGAAGGAAATTATTCAGAAACGTTGGAATAATCACTGGGGCCATTGCAGTTGGATTCATGCAGTAATGGAGACACATGCCACAACTTTGCGTAGAGCATGGGAGACTGCGAAAATGAACTTTAAAGCCATGAGATAAAAATCGCTAAGATGTAACCTCAAGGTAGGAGCAATTGTGGCTAAACCATTCAAGAAGGATGTAAAGTCAAATATGGTTATCACACTCATCTATCATACTGTGGGCGATGAGAAGCACAATTTGGGTAATTATCAGAAAATAAATATGTATGAAGGAATCTCAGTTTTACAAGTAATTGTTCAAATAAATCGGAAAGAATAAACATTAAGAAGCCTAATAAAATTTTTATTAACCAAAATAACCTTTCTGTAGTAACATCAGACTTCATTCAACATTTGTGTTATGGAAATTTCTCTTTGAAACAGATAGGTGCCTGTACAGAAAACTAAAATCAATCAAAAAAAATTATGGAGAGAAGTCTCTACCACTGCAATACAACTTCTGAAACTAAGACTCAGAGACCATTGCTGAAGAGAGGATGAAATTATTATTAGGACCAGAGTATCAGGTGTTTGTTGTGAGACTGTACCTCCTAGTAGGGGAGTATCGCTCATAAGCCTCAACCTTATACAGAGAAATATAGGCAGCTAAGGAATGTTGAGAGTGGAAAAAAATAGCCTTCTCAGGGAAGAGTAAACCAATTGGTCAGGTTCAG
Organism: Grammomys surdaster; assembly: GCF_004785775.1. Classification (NCBI taxonomy): domain Eukaryota; kingdom Metazoa; phylum Chordata; class Mammalia; order Rodentia; family Muridae; genus Grammomys; species Grammomys surdaster. Next base: position 1,263,795 of record NW_021620961.1, read on the forward strand.
CTATAAACTATATATACAAGTGAAATTGCTGATACTTATAAGTTTGCATTTATTTATTCTGGAATACATGCATATGTATAAGTATTTTTAGAAATTTTCAATTTTTAAAAAGAATAGATATGGCATAATTTTATTGGTATTTTTTGTTCAATTTCATTTGGTCAGACAATGTGAAATGACATTTTTATGGTAGGTGAGAATGATTTGCTAATTTTTAGTCAACAGCTTTAGGAGGAAAGAAACATTTTAGTATTTAAATTATATACCAAGTCCTGTGTTTTCAGTACTGTGCTCTTCTTTCACTGGGCAGTTTTTCAGGCACCATCTGAGACTATAGCAGTTTCCCTTGATGTGAGTAATTATTTTATTGAAGAACATGCGTAGTACATAGTGAAGAATACACTATGTACAATGAACAGATTAGGCATTGTAGGTATAAATCCAATAAAATCAGATTGTCTTTGAGCTTTAGGAAGCCTGAAATGTAATTAGTATATCACCTATTCTCTTAATAAGCACTTGAAAAAATGCAGCATAGACCTCAGTGCTCAGTTATTCCCCTTCACATTGGCCCATTCACACGGTTTTTTGTCTCCCTTTTGTTTGCCTTGATAAATGAACTTACCTTAAACCATCTAACTCTTGGTTTAACTGTTTTTCCTTTAAAAATACATGAACTGAGGAGGAAACTTGTTTAAGAAAACAAACAACAGAACTTGATAAGTACATTAGAGATGGTTTGTATATGCTCAGTCCAGGGAGTGGCACTATTAGAAGGGTGGCCCTGTTGAAATAGATGTGTCACTCTGGGTGTTGGCTATAAAACCCTCATCCTAGCTGCCTGGAAGTGAGTCTTCAACTAGCAGTCTTCAAACAAAGATGTAGAACTCTCAGGTCTGCCTGTACCATGCCTGCCTAGATCTGCCATGCTCCCATCCTGATGATAATGGACAGAAATTCTGAACCTGTAAGCCAGTCCCAAATATATGTTGTCCTTTATAAAACTTGCGTTGGTCATGGTGGCTATCAACAGCAGTAAAACCTAACTAAGACAGAAGTTAGTACCAGGGACTGGGGTATTGCTATGATAGGCCTGACCATGCTTTAGTTTAGAGGAATGTGGATTTTGGGACTTTGAAAAGCAGTGGGATGCTTTAAGTGTGGCTTAATGGGCTATCCTAGTAGGAATATGGAAGATTTTGTTGCTTAGTATGGGGTGAACTATATGAACCTGGCCCAAGAGGTTTCAGTGGAGAAGAATTTCACAATGTGGCCTAGAGACTGTTTTTGTGGTATTTTGGTGAAGAATGTGGCTACTTTTTGCCCTGTCTGAAGAGTCTGCCTGAGGCTAAGATGAAGAGACTCATTTTACTTGCATTGACAAAGGAAGTCTCAGAAACACCCATCATAGACTTTGTTTTCTCATTAAGTCTCATGAGGAGGATTTTAACAAGCTTAGAAAGAAAAATATAAAACGTTTGGTTTGAGTATTAATGGGGTACCAGGAGATGAAATGAACCTGAATCCTATGTTCAAGAAGATAGCAAAATAAGGACATGGGACTTTGGGGTAAGATCCTACCCAGCTAAATTTAGATCCAGGCATGGTAGTACAGTTTCAATCCCAGGAGACAGAGCCATCCAGATCTCTTAGTTGGAGGTCAGTCTACAGAGGAAGTTTCCTGACAGCCAAGCTTAGGCAGTGAGGGAGTTGGAAAACAGAAAGTTGGTAATAGAATAAGGGGGACCATGTTCCAGCCCCAGCAAGTAGCAAAACACAGAAGCTTTGGCCATGTTTCTCCAGCTTTAGAATCAAGAATAAAAGGGACTACTGGGACAATTTATGCGTATTAACTGGAGCTAAGAAATGAGCGATAATTAAGAAGAGACCAGTATCACTGAGGTGAAATCTAGGAAGCATTTTCTGAGAGCACAAAGAAGCTGTGTTCCGGAGACAGTCAAGGTTGTACCTTGTGTCACCCAGGTGGTATTGATTTTGGCGACATGAAGAAGTCATCAAGAGCAGCTGAGGCTTGGCCCTATGGGAGGCCTTGGAAGGCCATTGGTAAAGGTGCAGCCTCCATTGCAGATGATGGCCCAGGACTGAAGGGATCATGCAAAGGAGTTCAGGCTAGGCACCATGAAGAGAGCCTATGAGAAGCTGTTAGTAAAACCTAGTTGCAGCAGAAGAACCCAGTGTATTGTAGATGCCAGTACCATGGGATGATCACCAAGAATAGCTGCAGCAGTGGAGTGGATCAATCTGAGCTTAGAGTGCTAGAGAAGGTGGAGATGGAGAAGTGATGCCAGTCCTTTGGAGGAGCCAAGATCATTTGTGGATCCTAGACACTGAAACAAGAAGCTGTAACATTGAAGTTGCCTTGGAAACCCTATCATGTTCAAGATGCCAGAGCCATGATCTATCTGCAGAGGAAAGCTGGTAATAGGGAGTGGAACCATCCCAGGAGAAAGAAGTTTATTGCAGTTAATAAAGATGAAAATGGAGTTGGAGATCTGAAGACTACTTTGAAATCAGACATGGAGATGCAAAGTTTGAAGTGTGCCCAGCTAGATTTCTGTCTTACTTTGGGGATCACAGTTTAGTGACTCATGAATCTCAGAAGAGACTTTGAACTTTGGACTTTTAACATTGTTGAGACTAATATAGACTATAGGGACTTTTGAAGTTGTACTAAATGTATTTTCCAACTTGTCTTGGTCATGTTTTCTGTCTATGGCCCCTATAGACTCATATGTTTGGACAAGCCTATAGGAGCCAGGGAGTGAAATATGATTGTCTATATATGCTCTATATATGCTCAGCCATGGAGTGGCACTATTAGAGGGTGTAGCCTTTTTGGATTATGTGTGTCACTCTGGGTGTGGGGTTTAAGACCCTCATCCTAATTGCCCGGAAGCAGTATTCTGCTAGCAGCCTGAAGATGAAGATGTAGAACTCTCAGCTCCTCCTGCACCATGCCTGCCTGGATACTACCATGCTCCCACCTTGATGATAATGTACTGAACCTCTGAACCTATAAGCCAGCACTAATTAAATGTTTTATATAGAACTTGTCTTGCTCGTGGCGTCTGTTCATAGCTATGTAAAACCCTAACTTAGACAACAACGGTATTTAATATGCATGTGTATTATTTTCTATCACATGAGCAGGTTCTATTTTCTCAATATTTTCTTTAGTACTTATTATTTATAATTTGTTTATGCATCTTCATGTTGATTGCTATGAAGACTGATATTTTGGTGATTTTCTTTTTTTATATAATTTATTTATTTATTTTTTTCAAATCGTAATTTTAACTTATTCACACAGGGGTTATAAACACAAAAAGGCAGGACGTGGGGAAGGCGATGACACTAGCGTGGGTGTTCAGGGGGAATACAGATATCTTTCAGAACAGGGTATCAGCTCGGCTGGGTGAAGGTTCAGGGGACAGTTTGCTATGACTCTGCCTATGACTCACTTATCCTTATCTAAGTTGATATTATCTGCGATTTTCATATGAAGGTATTTACTGGCTATGCATATATCATTTATTAAAAAGAGTCTTTTAAAATACTTTGTTCTTTCTTAGCTTATTTATTATCAATTACCACAAACATCTACATATACAGTTTTGCTGTTAACTTTTGTTTCTTGTGGCTAGTTCAGTTATCATCTTGATTTACAAGTATCTAATGCAAACATGTTTTCAACTACATATGACACTTTGTTCACACAGCTTGTTTACTTCTTCTTCCCTTGTGCTATGATTAGCAGACTACATGCATCATTCACCATCTGCCTATCCACATAGATTCATAGTTACTTATTTATTCAGTTGCTTCTTGAATGAGAAGAAAAAATAGTCACAAATAAAAGACTGTGATGCTTTCTTTGGCATTCATTTCTGTCTGGCCATTGTCAGTGCTCATTATATTAATATAAAAATGAGTTCTCTTGTACTCACTCCCCATTTCAGCTGGGAAGTTAGTATTGGGCATTTTTTTTTGGTTGTTGTTGTTGTTAAATAAGAGCTGCAATTGTTATAGTTTAGTTTGGTCTAGACATCTAAAGATCATTCTGAATACACCTAAGTCGTGTTAAGTGTTGCAGATATAGCTCAATGTATGATACAAATTTGTCACTCCCAGAGTGGTATTTGATCTTTAGATCTCAGCATTAGATCAACAATATCTAGTGATGTTATGAAATATCTTTTATTTTGTTCTTGATATGGAACAACAGCTCCTTTATTTGCTTATTTAAAAAAGAGGACATAGAAAATCTGCTCAGCAAATGTCTGTTTAACCTCAGAATGATGTTAATCTTGTTCTCAGTTTCTATAGACATTTTCTTTTAAGATATTCTATGTAGTCCTCAGCCTTTAATATGTCCTCTTAAAGCAAGAAGAGTGACACACACAGCAAATTCCAGCATTAGGGAAACAAATGCAGATAACCTGATAATCTTTGAACTATCTGCATCTTAAATATATTGCATCTTAAAATATTTTATTTCTTTTATGCTTATGAATACTTGAAGGGGATTCATTAACATACCCTTCAACAAACCTTTGTAGTGAAATTTTTTCATCACAAATTGTGGTCAAATTCAGAGTGCAATATCTCTGTAAGAGTTCATATTTAACTGCTTTGCTTCTTTAATCCTTGTACAGCACTGTTTTGTTATTGGAAAATCAGGCCATTTCAGAATATGCAGATGGAAAGTAGGAATATTTATGTTTCAGTCATGTCTGGATCACTATACGTAAACCTGGAAGTTGAGCTATGAAAATGGATTTTGGAGGCTCAGAAATAAATGGATTACTTAAGACAAAAGTCTGATAAGTGTTGCAGATATAGCTCAGTGTATAATACCATGTATATATACTCAATGTATAATATAGTGTATAATACTGCTTAGCCGTCTCCAAAGGGGTATTTGATCACTAGGAATACAAAAATCAAAAATCCCACAACCCAAAATACACAAAGATGTAAAACGAGGAATGATGAGCATACATCTGTGTTTATATTCACATTTGATTTCTTTTTGCACTAAAGAGAATATTGTCATAAGATTGCTAATGTTGTCTTTCAATGAAGTCTGCATTAATTAATGACAGAAAGAGAAAACCAATATTTAAAATTTTCACTAATTATTAAAAAAGAGATTTAAATATATAAATATACGATTAATTTTCTGGACTAATATGGAAAATATGAAGCAAAATTTTCAGTGCCTTTAGTAGTTTGTCAATCATTAAATACATAAGCTTCTAAATTATACTGATAGGCAACACCTATGATTAGAATCTCAGCATATGGCATGGATTATTTTATTTAGAATTTTGGTTTCATGATAAATCCACTTGTTTCTATTTACTGAAATATGCAAAGGTGTGTGTGTGTGTGGAGGGGTGATATATTCATGTTTGTGCATGTGAAACACAGCAGCCAACTCAAAGTTCTACTATGATTTGTTTTTGTTTGGATAGCCAGGAATCTGTCTTTGCATTCCCTGTGCTAGGATTATAAGGACCCACCACCAAACCTAGTATTTTTCATAGGTTCTTAGCTTCAAATTCAGGCTCTCAGACTTGTCAAGCAAGCACTCTTTGAGGGAATTCCCTTACCAGAATTTTGAAAGACAACTCCATTTATTACAGATGAGCATCTGCAATATTCTATTTGAAAAAAGTTTCCATTTTGGGCATCTCTAAAGTTATACTAAAACAGAATCCTAGTGGATATTGTAAAAGATGTTAAACACCCTTTTCACAATTTCCTTCTCTCTGTTTTATAGGACTACAACAGTTCACGACTTAGGTTGTCATATTATGTCATATTATGTCATATTATAATATGTCATATTATGGGGAAAAATGATCAGTGGAAAGCATAACTCTAACTTCTGCAGATTTTCCTCATTATAGAAAGTATCTGTTTTCTGTAAGAAATAACTTTAATACAATTTCGTGGCAAATGTACGGTAGGAGGTTTAATACATTATGTATTGATGCTGTGCTAATGGAATGTAAAGTAAATCTAAACTGAGGAGACTTCACAATATTTTCTAACATGAAATATTTTATTTTGTAATCTATAGGAATATTAATTTGCATATTCCTTATAGGTAATCCTTATAACCCTTAATTAGCCAGTGAATACTTGAAGTGTGAGAATGAGTTAGTTAGAAGAAAAGGTTTGTCTTCCATGCTGACAATAGCATCTAAGGTGTCTTAGCATACAACTTATTGGAGGTGTGTAGTTTCAGATGCTTTCTTTACTTTGAAGTATTCAATGGTGATAGTCAGGTTGATAGATTAAGTATTTTGTAAAATTATAATCATAAGCTTGATGGGCATGTAGAGAAGTAAAAATGATTTTTTTTGGCTTCTCTATTGATTTTGTATTTCAAAATTAGATTTCACTCAATGCCTTCCAAACTGCATCATATTCTGCCTTCATCAACTATGCTCTGCTTTTACTCACTTCTTTTTAAAATGGCATGAACCCAAATATAAAATTACTTGAATTGAAGGAGAAGATATATTTAACATTCTTTCTGTATCAGGATTCAGAACTCAAACACATATATATGACATATGTCATTCCATGCTGGATTTTAAAATGCACATGAACTTTCTGTTGGCATAGGCAATCACACACTTTTTTATTATTTTATTTCAAACAAGTCAAGTAGTAAATCATAAATTGTAATTATGAAGTTATAATTCTTTTGAATTGATAAAATTAAATATTTCAGTGAGAGCTAAACATGCTCATATGTATAACTGAACTCATGTGTGTGTGTTCCAGAAGTCCAGCAACAAATATACTATAGCTATTGTATAATGACAACAAGACAGAGAAATGGAGTGGGAGACAATAAAAAATTCCAAACCACTGTTTATAAGAACAAATATGAATATAGCATAGTATTATTTATTAATGCTGAGTAATATTCCAACATGTGAATGCATTATATTTTCTTTATCCATTCTTTGGTTGAGGTTGGTCAATAGTCATCAGTGATTCCTCGTGGTTCAGAGACCCACAATAAGATATTATGGATACAGAGAGAGTCCCTGTACTTGTTGATCAGGGAATACTGTTGCCTTGTCTAGCCTCAATATAAAGGCTTTGCCTTCACGTATTGTATCTTGATATATACTGTTTGGTTGTTGTCTCTCAAAGGCATACTCCTTTCTAAAGGGAAATGGAAGAAGAATGGATTTAGGTCAAAGAAAGGTGGGAGAGAGTTAGAATGAATTGGGTTCCAGATATATTGTATGAGAAAAGAATCTATTTTGATTTAAAAAATAGGAACATATATGTAGATCTGTATCTCAGATATCAAATAGTTTTCTTTTGAGGTGTTTATTAAAGGAGAGATACACATTTCAGGAAGAAATGATTCAGGAAACTGGAAATCAGTCCCAGAACATTGGATGAATTCTTATGAACTTCACAGAGAAATAGAATGACAGTAGTTGTGAGTCAGGCTATGTAAGCACATAAACAAAAATTGAGACAGAATGAAGACTCCTATCTGTGTCAAAAAATAGCTGTTTCCCAGAAAATTCTAATGACAGGATATTTGATTACAGATGAATATCTAATACAACCATTTTAGGGACTTAATTCTGGCAACATTATTTAAGCCAATGATTGTCTCTTTTTAGGCAAGTACTGTATTTTCATGAGAAATGGCTATTAAAATTCACTTTTGTCCATCTACTCATTGTAACCAATGATCTTAAACTAAGACCTTGTCAACTTTCTCATATCTAGATTTTCTACCTTGAAAAACTCTCTAAATTATCCAAAACATGCTCCATATCCCATCCAAACTTTCAAAATATTTATTCTTTGAAAATTTTATATATTAATATGATGCTTTACATAGTCACACTTCATCCTTCCTTCTGAATAGTCCTCAACTCTCTCTCTTCTTGTAAAATTCCTGCCCCACTTTCAATTTTAGTCAAATTTAGTAATTTAGTCAAATTTAGTCACTTGAGTCTGAATCTGTGTGATAGTCTATCCTTAATTTATCTGGTTTGCTTGTCATTTGCCTTTTATGGGGTAGAAATGATGCTTTCTTTCCTAGGCTTAGCAAATTAGGTTTTCTCTGGTCTTGTCTAGATTTATAATGTTAGAAATAGTAAGTTCGTGACATTTAAAAGTCTAAATAAGTCATCCCTTTAGGACGTAGTAGATTGTTTTTTGTTCAGAAGAATGCATTTTGTAAACTCTGCCAAGTTACTGAAAAAAAAGGCACATCTTAAAATAGAACAATGGAAAACAAATTCAGAAGAAAATAATTGACACTTTGAATGAAGATACTCATTGTCAACAATGTCTAGAACCATGCAACTCAGAAATGACAATGTAGGCAGGAAACATAAGACATGACAGATTGCCTACAGTGGAATGACGATGAATAAATCTCTTGGTGAAATCCTGTAGAAGATTATGAATTTGCTTGGTCTACATAGAGAGACTATATTTGGGGAAAACAAGAAACAAAAAAGGGGAGGATGTCATCCAGTCTTTCAGAGAGAAGCCGATCTGAGGGGTATCATTGATGTGCTAATGCAAGCGGACCATTTAAAATGCCTTCAAGGGAAAACAAGACAGATCATATTTTCAAGAACATCAAATGAATTAAGCACTCACTGTGGAATATTTAAACTGAGCAGGCATCACAGTAGTCTGAAAATCCCCAGCTTCAATGTGAAATTCAGCAGCTTTACAAAGTGATTAATCTCAAAAGCACATAATATGACTTCAGTGAAGATTGGTTCAGGAAGAAACACTCTGCCTGGAAATAGGCAGGAAACTTCCAATACGTATAGATACATGAATTTCACATCACAGGTGAGTAACCTTCATTGGAAAATGGCTAGCTGTGATTGTAAAAGTGTAGAGACAACTACTTCCATCCATTCAAGGAAGACTTTTTTTTTCTTGATTGAAAATGAATTTGGCTATGGACTGATGTTTATATAATATAAGAAAAGAGAACAACCGCAGCAGGCAAATATTTCCAAAAGATAAACTGAAGTTGCAACTTTTGTTCAGTGGTCCTCTCATGCTTTATATGTCCTAAGGAATGAGGATGGTTGTAACTGAGAACACTCCCACACAAGTATGTTTGAGTCAGATTTTGCTGAACAAGAGCAATTTACAATGATTTTAAATTTAAGGCATATAGCACTTGAGATGATCCCATATCACTCCTAGGAGATGCCTGAGAGCAGGAATAGACAAGCGGAAAGTTTTAGATGATGTTGAGTGGTAAATAATACATTTGAAAAGGTAGGCACAGTTCTGGCAAAAGGCCAAGATACAAAAAACAAAACAAACAAAATCTCAAGGGAACAGAACTATTGTCATGGGTGGTACAGGGGAAGGGGAACACATTAGAACAATTATCATTATATAGTTCAGGAACCAGGTAAGAAGAGAGAATGGAAAGTCAGGACTAATTTGTAAACTTTGTAGGTTCTTTTTTAAAATCCTTTGAACACACTCATCTACCATAGTCAGAATGCTGCTAGCTTCGCATCTGCATGAAGAATGAGTTTCTAAAGTTCAGTTAAGGATACCAGCTTTGGGTGTTGACTTTCTATTCTGTATCTCTTCTGAATCTCAGTTAATAACCTCTCATCCACTCAGCTGCTCAGTCTAGATTCCTGGCAACTCCTTCTGCCATCTCCTGCTTCTTCATCCTTCACAGCCAATCTATTAGATGTTCATTTAACTTAATTCCCCCCATAACCTCTCCTCTATCTATATAAGTAGTTTCCTAGCATACTGTTTAATCTTTTCTTTGGTTGTTTCTGTATAATCTGTCTTACTGGGATCCTCATTTGCTATTTCATGTGAACCCTCACAAAGCAGTCAGTGCGAACTACTGAATCAATGGTTTGAGTTTGTTAAGCAAAATTCAGATGTTGTCTTGTGTGTGATGAATGTGCAGGAGATCCTTAACCTTCTTCACTTTCTTTCCACAAAGTCTCCTTGGATCTGGGTCATAGTTGGAAAGGGGTCACTAGTATACTGTGAATAATGTTGATTGATGTTGGATTGTGTGCTACAAATTATTAATAGTTCTCTTTAAGATTTGTTTCCACAAAAATATGGTCACAAAATAAATGGATTGTCCAAATAGAATCTTTTCCTGTGTGTGTGTGTGTGTGTGTGTGTGTGTATATATATATATAT
>NW_021620961.1:1274430-1289359 GCF_004785775.1 Grammomys surdaster
TTTGTGAGTGGGTTGCTGTCCTTATCTTTTCACTAGCAGTCTTTCCTGGCTACAGGAAGTAAAGAATAAGGACAGCAACCCACTCACAAAGTCTTCTAACCAAAATGTGTCCTGCCTACAAGATGTGTTGGGACAAAGATAGAACCGAGTCTGAGGAAATAGCCAACCAATGACTGCCCCAAATTGAGACCCATCCCTTTGGCAAGAACCAATCTCTGACATTATTAATAATATTCTGTTATGCTTGTAGACAGGAACCTAGTATAATTGTACTCTGACAGGCTCTACCCAACAGCCAATGGAAAGAGAGGGAGAAACTCATACCCAAACAGTAGATGAAGCTCAGGAAGTCTTACAGAAGAGTTGGGAGAATGAAAAACTCCAAGAGGACAGGGACTCCACAGGAAGACCAACAGAGTCAACTAACCTGCACCCTTGGGGGCTCCAGGGTGAATCACCAACCAAAGAGCAAGCACAGGCTGGACATAAGCACTGTGTACATATGTAGCAGATGAACAGCTTTGTCTTCATGTAGGCCCACCAAACAACTGAAGCAGGGGCTGTCCCAGAGCCTGTGTGAATCCCATACCCCTAAATGGATAACTCTGTCTGGCCTTGGTGGGAAAGGATGTGCCTAGTCCCTCAGCAACTTGATGTGCAAGGTAGGAGTGGGAAGTGGGATGGGGTAATATGGGGTGTTGACACACAAAGGGGAGATTCTCCTACTAAGAGGAAGGTGGGGAACACTTACATTATGCAGTACCGGGAGGAAAGGAAGGGCTGATATTGGATAGTAAAGTGAGTAATTAAATTTAATGATAATGGTGATGATGATGATGATAAAACATTGCTTTCCTGGTTCAATCAGAGTAGGGACATCACATATTTGACTAGTCAGATTGTATAATCCTGAAGAATAGATGTAAGTAATCTTTTATTTTTGATACATAATGCAAATAGTGAGTTGAACTAAAAGCCTCTTTTATATGTTATGGGTCATATGTGACTAAGCTTGGAAATTCCGTTGCCCATTTGAGTACATAGTTAATATGATCAATACTCCTGTGAGTTTTAGGCAAATGATACAGATTCAAGTATATTTGTTGGTGAAGTAAGACAATCAGCTTCTAAAGATGCAAGTATTTCTGTAGTAGGATACAGAGTCCTTTGGAACATACCCAGGAATGGTATAACTAGAATGCTGGGTAGATTTTGGCTTAGCTTTTTGGAGAAACTCCAGACAGATTTCTATAGAGGATGCACAATATTACATTCTTTTCAGCAGTATATAAACATGCCATTCCCCCATATCCACCCAGTGGTTATCATTCTTTTTATTTTTAATATTAGTCTTTTCTGACTAATGTGTATTAAAATCTCAAAAATAGTTTTGGTCTTTCCAATATGTCTATAGGTTTTGAGTGTTTTTAGAAATATTTAACCATTTCTACCTCAGTATTTTTGTACCTTTCATTTAGTTCAATGTCCCATTATTTGAAATAGGTTTATTTTATTTTATTTTAGTTTGTATATTCTGATCACTCACCTTCTGTCAGATATATAGCTTAAAGATGGTTTCTCCAGTATGTAACCTTCCTCTTCACTCAATTGATCATTTTCTTTTCTATACAATGTGTTTTAATCTCATGAATTCTTATTTTTCAATTGTTCTTACTTCTTATGCTACCCAAGTCTTGTTCAGAAAGACTTTTCCTATGCTTATTGTTCGACACATATTCCCTACTTTCTTCTCTATCAGATTTAAGGTTTAAGATTTGAAGTTCAAGATATTACTTCATTTGGAGTACAGATACATTTGGAGAACAAATAAACAAGACTTTGGGTGGCCTAGACTTAGATTTAAAGTGACATTGATCCTATATCATGACATAAATTAGAAAGTAGTACTTTCTGCAAAGGAGATTCATCAACAATTTTCCAATCTATCTTATTCCCCAAATAGATAATGAATATATTCCTTTTTTTTCAACTTAACTTAGGATACATCAGCCATCACTATTTATTATGATTATTAGGAAATATAAAATTGTTTATAAATAACAAGAGTTTTAGTTTAACGTTATCTTTAAATTCTCATCAGTGAGTAATTCTGTATAATTAAAAATGTTTAAAAAATACTACAAGCTTTTCATGTTTTTCAGAGTTGAGGAAAATACCTAGGGCTTTGTACACCCTAGGCAAACATGCTTCCAATTGTTCTGTATCCCTCGCTAATACGTATGATTTTAAACACATATAAAATGAGAAAATTTCCCTTTAGAGGCCAGGAAATGGCAACTCTAATTTCTTGCCTAGGATATAAAGGAGTGTGAATGTCAATAAGGAGGTAGGCTGAAAGCTGAGCAGTTCATGCAGGAATAAGTTGAGAGGCAATTCAAGGGCTGTTCTTAATGAAATTTCTGAAGAACAGTTCTTTTCATAGTCTCTATTGCAGGAAAAATATCACAATGGGATTTAATAAAAATCAGGAGTTAGTTATAAGATCATCCTGGGGAAATAAAAAAAAAACCTGCCTCATAAAGTACACCTTTGCAGTGAAATTTCTAACACATTATAGATGGAATTGAACTAGATATGAGAAGAGTTCATAAAGATCATGATTGTTTTCTAGCTTTGAAAACAGTCAGACAGCTTCTATTCACCTGTGCACACTGACATCAGTTTCAGCATTAGACCTAAGGAACTCTGTAACTTGAAGACCAGAAGTTATGCTCTATATAATGTGCTGGATATGTTAGTGAGGCTCTGTCTTCAGGAGCTGTAGAGTCAGAAAAGGTCATTTCCTGGAACAAATTATCTTGATTTCCATAGCTGAATTTCTAAAATAATATACTAGCTATGTAAGTGAAGAGAACAACTACTTAGCTCTGTATAGGGAAAATATTAAAAGCATTATGAAAAGATTTTTATTCTTTGCCAGAATAGCATCATATCCTATGTCATATCATACCACATATAGTTTGTGTGGCAATATAAGCCACTTGTCTACAGTATTGACATGCCAGTCATGATGTGATTATTATTCAAAGGAAGCAAGAAGGAGTTTCTGCAGAGTAGTTAATATACCAAACACTTTTTGTTCCCTATAGTTTTGTGGATCCTTTTCAATATAAATCAAATCTACCATGTAGGTGAAAACCAAATTGAGGAAGGAAAATATAACAGGCAATAAGCTTAAGAGGCGACACTGACAGTCTGGAGTGGTGCTTTATAACAGTGAGAGCTGCCATGCAGGGGGACAGACTATTTTTTCCTGCTGCTATGGCAGACCCTGGAGCATTTGCAAAGATGTACTGATGTCTTTGGACATGGTTGAATGGTTCGTGCACACCCTTTTCTACTGCTGGGTCATTGCTTAAATAATATAGTAAAGCAGATTCATCTTTGTTGCTGTAACTGCATTGGCTTTTGTAAAAAGCTATGGTTTATGCTTCAAAATCTTTGATTATTGTAGCCTGACACAGTTCTACTGTACTTATCCATGACCTATCCAATACCATATTCCTATCTTGATTATAGGTTTTGTTCTACATAGATGTCTCACTGTGATTGCATATTGGAAGCTTGTTGATTTGGAGTGTAACCCACAGCTGATGATAATTAATAACTTGCTCATTGTCACTTAAGAAGTAGAAATATGCTGAGGATACTAGAAATGATGAAAGCACCAGAATCTATCATTTAAATATTTAGTGGGGAAAGTTTTGTCATTTAAATGTTCTCATCAATGTAGGTTTAGAAGAAAGTAAAAACAGAGGGGCATTTTAAATAGGAGAGCATACTAATATTTTTCCTATTATCATTTTCCATTTCCATTGTCTTGGGGAAATTCACTCTTTTGAGTATTTTGAGTATTAGTTTGTTTTCATAGCCGAGATAGTTCTTGCTTTCATATTCCATTGATATGTGTATATGGTATGCCTGTGCATATGAATGTTAGCTAGAATGTGTGCAGACACAATATAAGTGCATATTTAAGGGATGAATTTCATGTTGGCAATCATCCTCATTTGTATTTTCATCTAAATCTCGAAGACAGGGTCTTTCAGTCAAATCAGAACTTGCCAATATGGGTAGCTTCACTAGCCAGCTTGTTCCGAGATTCCTTCTATCAGCTTGCAAAGGCAACCTGGAATTATAGGCGGACCACTGCATTTTACCCACTGAGGCATCTCTGCTGATGCAGTTCTTACATTCTACTGCAATTTAGAGAGAAGATTTTTATTACTGCTTTCTTAAATTCTTGGCTATTTAAAATGTCAAATGCGATAAGAACAGTTTAATGGTAACCAAGAAATGTTCAGCAATGAAAACATGGTTTTATAGACACTCATTCTAGATGCTGATGTCAGGCATGAACATTCTTCATTTCCAATGTTTGTAGTAATATTTGTTCAAAATTAATCCTAGGTACAATGTTGTATTTTCTAACTAGTAGATACCAGGGATCAGAAATGTATTTGACTCACAGTTCAGGATTCTTGGATTAGTCTTCATGCTATGATGTCATAACTTGACAGAAAAATTTGAAGAATATACTAGCATGTATAAGATAGATGGTCAAAATGAAGCAATAGATGTAATGAATGTTCAATTTTATATTAACACAACTTCTATAATAGCTAGCTCACTTCTTCAAGTTTATTAATTGATCACTGGTGTTAGAGGCTATGGTAAACTGATCTCTCTTTAAATATCTCATCTCCCAACACTATCATAAATGATTAAATGACATTATTATTATTTTTAAATAATTCAGGTCATTTTATTCTGCTACTGGTTATCTGAAACTCTGTCATAAAACATATAATTTCACTTCAATAACCAGAAAAATATGTTAGTTGATTTTGTAATCAAATAAAGATTTGAAGTCTAGGTTATTTATTTATTTTAATTAGGTATGGGTGAACTCAAAGTTCAACTTCAGGCAAATTGTTCCCAGAAAATTGGGGTCAATACAAGTTATTTATTTCCAAATTATTGTGGAGCAGATAGTGGATGGTGTTTGTACTTCAGCAATAAAACTAATGTAAGATGAATGGAGTGACTGTAACCTGTAACCTTGGACACAGTGTGCTCAAGTCTGAAATATGATCTTTAAAAAAAATCCTATTGTCCATATCCCAAACACATCACAATGACAGTCAGGTGCCCAGAGGATGGGGGCAAGGAGCTTTCTTATAGTGAGGAGAAAGAGCACTCCTACAGTGGTCTAGGAGAACACTCCTGTAGATCATGAGAGGGGACACAAAATCTTTTTTAGGCTTGGTGGCTTTCAAAGAGTGAAATTATGCTTGGTATTCTTTCAGGACTGTGACTTATGCTTTGTGCTTCTGGAATTCTGAGTAAGACTTGTCATTGAAGCCCCAGTAGACATTTTTTCTTTCTAGTGTGTTATTTCTGTTCCTTTCTGCAACATTTCCTGGGTAGGGGTATCTTGATAGTCTGAAACACTGTTAAAGACTGAGTTGAGGAAACCGTGCCCCAAGTCCTGACATTCTGCATCTCTGTGTGTTTAACACTATATGAGCATCAGCAAGTTTTATGACTTGAAAGTTCTGGAACAATGGGTTAAGGTGCTTGTTGTGTCTAGAAGTTCCACCCTAAAACTGAGGAATCAGATATTCAAGGTCTCTGGAGTGAGGGATGGAGAGCATGCTGAGTTTGTTCCCTCAGCCCAGATTTGTAAAGTCTAGAACTCTGAGACTATGGTGGACAGAGCCAACTCTCTGACCTCTGAAATCCATACGTATTCCTTCTTCCTATAGTCATTAATAAACAGCACTTGAGTACTTTTTAATCCAGTGAATCTCTTTAGTAATAAGCAAATACATACCTCTTTTAAGCCCACCTCAGTACACTTTTTTCTTTAAATTTTTACTCTTTGTATGATTAGACTGAAAAGTTTCACAACCTCTCCATTTTAAGTAAGAATTCCATCTATGTCCTCTCTTTGCACTTGCCTCTCACCATATGCCGTTAAATGTAGCTGCAATGCAGCCTGAATGCTTGACTGCCAAGGTATTTTTTCCCTTGCTGGATCTTCTAGTTCATCACTTTATATTCTAGGTTTCATAAAGCCTTATGGCACACATCTTGCATTCTATCACGTTTTACAAGAATAGCTTTACTACAGTTTCTAAAGCCTTCTCATTTTTATCTCAATTTGCCCCTTACCGGGATTCTCTTTACTGTTTCCATTTCTACCAACTTTGTGACCACTTCAGCCATTCCTAAGGAGATTTAGACATTGTTAGCCCTGACTAGATTTGCCCAGAGTGCTTTGTTCTTGTTGAATTCAGGGTTTTTCAAACTTGTTTCTGAAAAATCTTCTAGTGTATCCTCAATATGTGAAGCTAGTTCCATGTTTTCAAATGTTTGTTAAAGCAATTTCCACTTACCAATACCAACTTTCTACTTTATTTTCTTTTCTATTGCTCTGATAAAAATGTTGCTGTCTGAACATTCTGCCCAGAGTTTAAAACAGTAAAATAAAAAGTGTATTTCACAGATTAATAAAATGATATTCTCAAAAATAAGGAAATAAATAAATGTCATTTCTCACTTCTCTGAAGGAATCTGAGGATTCCAAAACTACAAGACTGGAGGGAATGTGTCTAGAAATATCTTACCTGTTCTAGTGTAACATGAATAGACAGATGGGCACATGAGTATGGTAGGAGCAGCTGAGAGGGAAAGAACACAACCATGGGGCATTCATTTTTACAAAGGAATGCCGCTTTCAAGGCTTCAGTCTCAATCTACTTGTGACACTGGGAGCCTCGTGATCTGAACACCCTTGCTGAGTTGTTTCCATTCATACCTCTTTGTTTCTAAATTACAGGGACAATGGGACGAGCTGCCCCATGCTCCACCACAATCCCTTTTCACCGTGTTCTCCCCAAGTGATGACAGCAATCAGGACTTCTCCAGAACCTCTTGCAGACCCTGAGCTAAAGTAATGATCAGTAGACTCAGGCTTGGACAAATATCTTGTTACCATCTGGGGATACCAAAACTGCTTTGTTTATTTCCTACTCCTATGAAATCTCAAAGTTCCTTGACTACAAACTTGATTAACTCTAAATTCTTCTATTTCTTCGTCCCAGTGTAGCCCCATGGCTTAAAGCTCTGCTTGTTAACACTGTTCTTCTCTTTGATTAGAGTTATAGGGTCAATGGTGAAACCCCTTCCATTGGGAACCTTAGAGTCAGTTCTTTTGCACATATGTGTCTATGTGTGAAATTACTGAAACCAGTTTTTGAGCTATGAATTCATTAGGTTTGAACTCAGACCCAGATAAGTAAAGCAAAGAAAGCTCCTTTCACTGAGATGTTCATTTCAGTTACACCAGGAAAGTGTTTTTATCCATGTGCAAGTTAGGTGGTAGTGGTAGATGTCTGAAAAAAGGAAGAATGGCAGTCCAGAAGTCCCCATCCCAAGTGACCTAATTTATTTTCTCCAAAAAATTAAGAGACTTATATTTATAGAAGGTATGTGGTCCTGATTGGTCAATGTTTGAAACAATCTATAAGCAATGGACACTAGAGTAAGGTGGTTATTTACTTACTTATCTGTCATTTATCTATTTCTCTTTTAGAGGCTGATCTATAGTTTTAAGTACAAAGTTTTGTGCATGTGTCTGTGTGTGTGCGCATTTGTATGCCAAATTAAGTATTTGTGTCTTCATTTTAAATCCTGCGAACATATGAAACAGAAATACTAGGATAAGGGCAGTTGTCCTTAACACGTGATAATTTTTTTATATGAAAACATGTTTATTATAGAACATTAGGAAAATGACCAAGATGACTGTTGAAAATACACAAACCCCACACTGCTCTGCATGACAAAGGCCTGAGAGCATGCAAATACTCCAGGCTGTAAAGCCATGTCTGTTTCTGACAAATCACTTCTGAAATTTCTCAAGTATTTGAATCCAAAGTGAACATATGAACTGGCTTGACATGATTCAAAGAGTAAAATATAAATATAAAGGCAATTAAACAAAGGCAATAATTAGTTTACAATAATCAATCCTGGACAGTAACTGGAGAGCAGTGTGTATGTGCCCTGTCTGTGTGTACAAACACACAGAATCAGGTCAAAAATGGGAGTGGCCCATGTCCACATATTTGAAGCCCCCGAAGAATGCCGTAAAAAGGATGTATAACATCCATTCTACATCTGTCTCAAGAACAGCACATTTCCAAAATTATGCATTTCTTTAGAAGGAAACAGCATTTTAACCAGCACAGACGACAGGAAGATGAGCTCAGACCATGCTGTGCTCAAAGGCATCCACTGTATCTGAGCATCCATTTTAGTCTTGGGGCTTTAAGAACATCTTCTTAGTTTTAATGGCTTTTATATTTCCATTTTCATCTTCTTCGTTTATTGGCTTGGTCCCTTTTCTTGGCAAACTTTTTTCCAATTGTTCCCACCAAAGTCTCATATCTTCTTGCCATTTCTTCATCCGACACATCGACCTCTGCTGTCTCATCTTCTACTATTGCTGCTCTGTTCTTAGAATTCATCTGAAGCATTAACTTCTCAACTTCAGGATTAAACCCTCTGAATGACATCCTTCCGTAGAGAAGATCCTCACACAGCAAGAAGCTCTGCTCTTCTATGATGAAGCTCTCTTTCTCCTTCAGCTCCGGTAAATCCAGGTACCAGTACTCATCGCTGATCATCTTCCGTTCCTCTTCTTATAGCTGTTTCTTGGTTTCTGAGTCCAGGCCCCTTTGCATGAACTTCATGCACAGCAGTTTCTTGGATAACTTAGTCTTGTGCTCCGTCGCCATGTTGGACACTCCAACACGTGATAATTTTATCCTCCATTTGGATGGAACCTAATACTTCACTGGCTCTACATTTAATTTTAAAAGGTAGCATTAGAACCGTACTTTATTTAAACATTCATTTTTGTACTTTATAATAAAATTCTCATAACTTCTGTCTTTCATAGCAAAGAAGCAATAGCAAATTCAATTTTATAGCTGCTTCTATCTTGCCTCTCTAGTCATAGTAAATGATCAATAATATTGAGAGCTTTGAAGTTTCAGGTGAAAAGTCAGAAATCAGAAAGTTCAGATCTTTTGATTGGCTTCTAAGAGAAAGAAATCTTGTCGACTCAGCCCTTAATCTATGTGCTCTTTGCTAACTGCAGGGAATTTGTTTCATAATTGAATTAAATTATTGTAGATCACTTGGCTTGTATAGAGATAGGTGGGGAACTGGTTGTTACAGGATACCCCTCCACAGATATTTGATACTGAGATTAGATGGAGATCAATGGCAATGAATAGAAGTTCAAATGAAAAGAACGAAAGCAAACTTTACTATTTATTTATTGACAGTTTCTGTCACTAAAGGCCAGCATCTGGGAGCTCACTTTATAGACCAGGTCGCCCTCAAACTTCTGATGCTATTGTTTCTGCTTCCCTAGAACTCAGAATGTGGGCACATCACTATGCTTGGACCTCTGACTAATAATTGTGAAGAGGAGCCAAAAATAAGCAAAGCCAGAAGAAATTTGAGTGTCACAAATTCCGAATGAGGAAAAAAATAAATAAATCACTGAGTAGAAAAATCCCTTAAATACATAGGCAAAAATTAGGTGTATTTTTTTCTATTTTGATGTAAAATATACTAAATTCTGAGTGTTTGATGGACTTATATTCACACATATTCTTTTATTAATAGAGCTATTTACTGGTATGTTCTTTGCATCTTTATTTATTTTTAACCAAGGGAAAGGTACTGTTCTAAGTCTAAAGGCCATGATTGACACTGTTGCAAAAAAACAAAAGTGAAACAAAATAAAACAAACAAATAAACAGATAAAAAACAAATTAAACCAAATCAAACACCCCAAATATGTCTAGAAACTTAATTATGAAAAGTTAACAAAAAGTATAGGGTCTTTTTAGACTTGCTAGCCTTTCTTTTTTTTCTGTAGTTAAATAGTTGGGAGTATTATCTGATAGATAGAAAACAAAAACAAAATAAAACAACAAACATGCTTATTTCCTTGTTGTAGTCACCCCTTATGTGCACCTGTTACTTTGGGCCCTTTTGGGGTTTTTTTTGTTGTTTTTTTACTAATTCATTTATTTATTTACTTTACATCCTGGTAGCAGCCCCTTCCATCCTTCCTCTCCTCTCAGTCCTACCATCACCAATCCTTTAATCCCATTTCTCCCTTCCTTTCTCCTCAGAGAAGGGGAAGCCCTCCTTAGGTAACCACCCACCCTGGGACATCAAGTCCAAGCAGGACTAAGCACATTCACTCCCATTGAGGTACAGCCAGACAGTTCAGCTATTGGAAAGAGATCTAATAATGGCAGGCAACAGAGTCAGGGACAGACCCCTGCTCTAATTGTTAGGGGTCCCAAATGAAGAACACATTGCATATCTGCTACAAAAGTTTTGAGTGGCCTAGGTCCAGCCCCTGCATGATCTCTGGTTGGTGGTTCCATCTTTGTGAGCACCTATGGGCCCAGGTTAATTGACTCTGTAGGACTTCTGGTGAATTCCTTGATTCTTCTGGTTCTATCAATCCTATCTCCCATTCTTCCACAGGACTCATGAGCTCCCCCCTGTGTTTGGCTGTGGGTCTCTGGCTCTGTTTCCATAGGCTCCTGTCTGCAAACATAGCACAGTATCATTAATAGTGTCAGGGGTTGGCTCTTTCCCATGTAACGGTTCTTCAGTTGGAGTCGTCATTGATTGACAGTTACCTCTCTCTTTTCCACCTTTATCTTTGCTTATCTTGTAGGCAAGACAAAATTTGGGTAGATGGTTTTATGGGAGGGTGTCCCACTCCCCCCACTGGAAGTCCTACTTAGCTGCATGAGGTGGCCACCTCAGTCTCCATATCTCCAGCTGCTATGAGTCTCAGCTAGGATCAACTGGATGTCAGATAGCAATAATGGGGATATGACCGAATCAACTGTCACTTGATGAACTAGGGAGGTAGGAAGAGAACAAGCTGAAATCCCACAATTATTTTCAAGGTACACTTCGAATGATTCAAAGAGTGAGAATAATGTTTCACATCTCACAGTTTTTAGTCACCAAATGGTTCTATCTCATAGGCCTCACATGGATGTTAGGGACAATCAATATATGGTTTATGGATCCTTTCATAGTATTAAGAAGATGTAATATCTGAAAGAGTTTGTGCTTTTGACAAAAAAGTTGTGATGGTGTAATGTTTCCTTTAGTAGGTTGGCTGTATTTTTGTTGTCTTAAAAATTATTTGTAGTTTTATACATTTATATAATTAATTTTATTTGCTTCTCCATTTTTAGTCTCACTCTCTACATCTCCAACTGTAGCTTTTCTTGTCATCCTTTCATCTGTTACTTTCATGTCTTCTTTCTGTGTGAGAGTTTTGCTTTTTGCTGACCAAGCATGTTTAGGTTGATTTTTAGCAGAGCAATACACAACTGAGAAAAATGATACTTCTTCCTTCATCAACAGTTAATTGACAAGAGTCCCTAAGAGAAAGTTAAACCCAACTAAATCCATGATGAAATGTTGACAGTCCCAAACTATGCAGGCTTTCTGAAAATAGTCAGAGATGCAGTTGCTCATGACTTTAATAACTGAATAATAAATGTTGAGGTTTAATGACTGAAGGAATTATTTGAAAGAGAAGATAACAAAGAATTTAATGCCTGTGAGCTTAGGCTTGGTGGGAATATCCCAAGAGCTATTGCAGATTATAATGACAATTCATTTTTCGAAAGTTTAATATTCTGTGTGTCTTTCTGAAGATAAAATCATCCAAATTCTCTTGTAAAATATGTTTGTTGTGATATATTTATATCCCCTATCTTTCATTATGGGTCTGGGGTAAAAGATTATCCCCATCTCAGATATGCTTTTTAGTGCCAGAGACAAAGCGAGATGGTGAGTACTCATAAGGTGTTTTTTAATAATTAATCATTGTAGGGGAATGGGCCTCTACTCTGTGAAGGTTTCCTGAGAGAAGATGAACAGATGAGCAAGGAAAACAACACATATTTACCAAGAATTTAATTAAAGAAATAATGGTAATTTTAAGATTTAATTTTATTTTATTATGTGAATGAGTGTGTGTTGTGTATGTGTTGTTGTTGTTGTATATGTATGTGCGGGGTATGGGGAAGTAAGGGTACATACTAATGTGTCTGCATAAATGCTGGGGTTGGGAGAGGCCAGAAAAGGAAGTTGGGTTCCATTCTAGTGAGAGGCAAAGTTGGCTGTATTTTGTCTAATGTAGGGACATCATCTTAAAAACCAAATCATCTCTTTAGCTCTTGCAATAATCTAGTAACATTTGGATGCTTGTATATCCCTTTCTAAAAAATATGGAGAGTTAGAGGAAGACAGGCAATTGTGAGAGCTAATAATCTCTAAAGAGCGTTGAACTAGTTAGATGATGGTCACTTGTCCAGTGCTATATTCTTCCTCACTGTAAACTCACTGCCACATGTAGTTTTTCAGGTAGTAGATCATTGTAGCCCAATGGCTATGGTCACTTTTACACCCTCTTTTTTAATGATATTTTTACTGAAAGAATTTAAGATAATTAATTTCACCACTTTTCAAAGAAGTTTAGCCAGTGAGTTATATGAACTGGAGGTTGAATATTATTAAATCAAACTTCAGAGAGACTTTGATTTTGATTTTTTTCTTTCTTTTCTTTTATTTCTTAGTCTTTTTTTCAGCTTCTAAGGCTTTCCAGTTTTCTTACATTCAAAGTTCTTAGGGTTTCAAAGCACTATACTTTGAGGTATCATTTTCCTAGGCTCAAGGATGTCTATTTTGTATTAAGCCAAATGTACTATGAGACCAAGGCAAGAGTCCGTGGGAAAGGGAAGTTCACACATCCTTGGAATGCCATGACAATTATAATCTTTGTGGAGCTGATGAATGAGAAAGAAAAAAAACCACATGTGAGCTGAAAAATGTAGAAGCTAGAGTTTCTGGGACTGATTTTCTCAGACTTATCTTTGACAGTTCTGTGCATGTATGTGATATATTTTGGCCAGCCGGACACTAAACACTGGATATCCATGCCACAACATAAGCAGGTAAGTTCATCTATCCTGTTGCTGTGGCATTTCTTCACCATCATTATATTAGAAGCTTTCTATGAATCCTTCAGCCTTCAGTGCCAGATTGGGACTTCAGAGCTCTGCAGTCTGAAGAACTGATAAATTCTTGGTCTCTCCAGTGTGAGATAGCCACTGGTGGACATTCTGGTAGCATCCTCTAACTGCTCTAATAAATCCTATGTATGTCATATAAAAAGTGTGAACATATTTTTGAAGTTTTTCTGCTCTAATTATAATAACATCAAAAATGTTACTAGAAGAAAATTAATAAGCACTGTAAGAAGGCCAAGTTTAGTAACATAGTATGGGTCTCTTTTGTACTTCTTGGATTATTATTGTATATTGGCATATTGTATTGTGAGGGGAATTTTGATATACTAAATGTTGTCAACAATTTGCCAGTAAATATAAAGATCTTATTTTAGAAATTATTAATAGGAAATTTAAAATAGTAATGTTTCAATAGTAAATTCTACTTAAATAATATATTGTTACTGTTATCAAATTAATCTAGTACATTGACATGTCCTAATTTCACCCTAGAGAATGCTTGCTAATTGGATGTATGCACCTTTCACAAAGAAATACCCGGTTTTAGGATTATCTGTCCTAAATCCACATGAACTGACCATTTTTCAATGGCCAAAGCTTTAAGATAATGTTCGTTTCCAAGTTAAAATATGTTGTAGTAAGGGTTTTACTGCTGTGAAGAGATTCCATGACAAGAACAGCTCTTACAAAGGACAACATTTAATTGGGGCTGACTTACAGGATTTGAAGCTCAGTTCATCATCATCATTGCAGGAAGCTTAGAATGTCCAGGCAGGTATGGCACTGGATGAGTTGAGAGCTCTAAATCTTGTTCCAAAGGCACACAGGAGAAGACTGTTTCCAGGTAGCTAGGAAGAGGGTCTCAAAGCCCAGCCTTAAAGTGGTACACTTCCTTCAACAAGGCCACACCTATTATAACAAGGCCACACCTCCTCATAGTGCCACTCCCTGGGCCAAGCATATTCAAACTAGCACAGAATACTTCTGTTTTAGGTATATAATTCACTTTGGTTACACTTGCGCATTTTTCATCTTTCTAAATTTACTTAACCGTGTACTGCTATTTCCTTAGTCTGGTCTAAAGAGGCCTACATTTTGCATACTCAAAGCTCTCTCTAATTTTGTAAAATAAATATATTTTAACCCACAAAATGACATTGCTGTCTTCATAAATTTGTATATTAGAAATTCAAGATCCCCTTCTGCCCCTGCCTGGTCCTCTGGGCTGGAGCAGACACAGAGTCGGTCTGCTCCTGTGGAGAAACTGAATCCTGAGTCATCCAGGAGCCACTGCACTCAGAGCAGCTGGTAAGAACTCCATCTCACTCCCTAAACCCCAGAGATAGATCGGGGAGCCAGGGACATCCAGGGCACAGCAGCTACCCAAACCCCGCCCCTCCGGAATTCCACTTCCCTTCTGCCCCTGCCTAGTCCTCTGGGCTGGAGCAGACACAGAGTCGGTCTGCTCCCGTCCTGTTGAGAAACTGAATCCTGAGTCATCCAGGAGCCACTGCACTCAGAGCAGCTGGTAAGAACTCCATCTCACTCCCTAAACCCCAGAGATAGATCGGGGAGCCAGGGACATCCAGAGCACAGCAGCTACCCAAACCCCGCCCCTCCAGAATTCCACTTCCCTTCTGCCCCTGCCTGGTCCTCTGGGCTGGAGCAGACACAGAGTTGGTCTGCTCCTGTCCTGTGGAGAAACTGAATCCTGAGTCATCCAGGAGCCACTGCACTCAGAGCAG
>NW_021620961.1:1289369-1297213 GCF_004785775.1 Grammomys surdaster
GAGAAACTGAATCCTGAGTCATCCAGGAGCCACTGCACTCAGAGCAGCTGGAGCCACTGCACTCAGAGCAGCTGAAACTGAATCCTGAGTCATCGAGGACCCACTGCACTCAGAGCAGAAGGATTTCCAGATCCAAGAGGTGGCCTGAGTCCCAGGAGTTATTCCACCCAGGAGATTAGGAGCATAAGACCACAGAGACCTCTGGACTCTGAGGAGCTCTGCAATAAGCAAGATAACTGGAAATACAGACTCCAGTTTTACACAGTGAGGGCAGGTACCACTAGAGTTAACCAGATGGCGAAAGGCAAGCGCAAGATCATAAGCAACGGAAACCAAAGTTTCTTGGCATCATCAGTGCCCAATTCTCCCAAGCCCTGAACACCCCATCACACCTGAAAAGCAGGATTCAGAATTAAAATCACTTCTCATGATGATGATAGAGGATTATAAGAAGGAATTAAGTAACTCCCTTAAAGAAATACAGGAGAGTACAAGTAAACAGATAGAAGCCCTTAAAGAGGAATCACAGAAATCCCTTAAAGAAATGCAAGAAAACCAAAAGAAGGAATTAAACAAAAACATTCAGGATCTGAAACTAGAAATAGAAACAATAAAGAAAGTTCAAAGGGAGACAACCATGGAGATAGAAAACCTAAGAAAGAGATCAGGAGTCACAGACGCAAGCATCACCAACCGAATACAAGAGATAGAAGAGAGAATCTCAAATGCAGAAGATATTGACACAATTGTCAAAGAAAATGCAAAATGCAAAAAACTCCTAACTCAAAACATCCAGGAAATCCAGGACACAATGAGAAGACCAAACCTAAGGATAATAGGTATAGATGAGAATGAAGATTCCCAACTTAAAGGGCCAGTAAATATCTTCAACAAAATTATTGAGGAAAACTTCCCTAACCTAAAGAACAAGATGCCCATAAACATACAAGAAGCCTACAGAACACCAAATAGACTAGACCAGAAAAGAAATACCTCCCGTCACATAATAATCAAAACATCAGATGCACAAAACAAAGAAAAAATACTAAAAGCAGTAAGGGAAAAAGGTCAAGTAACATATAAAGGCAGACCTATAAGAATTACACCAGACTTCTCACCAGAGACTATAAAAGCCAGAAGAGCCTGGACTGACATCATACAGACACTAAGAGAACACAATTGCCAGCCCAGATTACTATACCCAGCAAAACTCTCAATCACTATAGATGGTGAAACCAAGATATTCCATGACAAAACCAAATTTGCACAATATCTTCCCACAAACCCAGCACTTCAAAGGATAATTGATGGAAAATGCCAACACAAGGAGGGAAACTACAACCTAGGAAAAGCAAGTAAGTAATCTTCCAACAACCCCCAAAAAAGATACAAACATAACTTTACCTCTAATAAAAAAAATAACAGGAAGCAACAATCATTTTTCCTTAATATCTCTTAACATCAATGGTCTCAATTCCCCAATAAAAAGACGCAGACTATCAGACTGGATACACAAACAAGACCCAGAATTGTGCTGCATACAAGAAATGCACCTCAGTGACAAAGACAGACACTACCTCAGAATAAAAGGGTGGAAAACAATTTTTCAAGCCAATGGTCCCAAGAAACAAGCTGGAGTAGCCATTCTAATATCAAATAAAATCGACTTTCATCCAAAATTAATCAAAAAAGATAAGGAAGGACACTTCATACTCATCAAAGGAAAAATCTACCAAGGTGAACTCTCAATTCTGAACATCTATGCTCCAAATGCAAGGGCACCTACATACATAAAAGAAACTTTACTAAAGCTCAAAACACACATTACACCTCACACAATAATAGTGGGGGATTTCAACACCCCACTGTCAGCAATGGACAGATCATGGAAACAGAAACTAAACAGAGACACTGTGAAATTAACAGAAGTTATGAACCAAATGGACTTAACAGACATCTATAGAACATTTCATCCTAAAACAAAAGAATATACCTTTTTCTCAGCACCTCATGGTACCTTCTCCAAAATAGACCATATAATTGGTCACAAAACAAGCCTCTACAGATACAAAAAGATTGAAATAATCCCTTGCATCTTATCAGATCACCACGGACTAAGACTGGTCTTTAATAATGACAAAAACAATGGAAAACCCACGTACACATGGAAACTGAACAACTCTCTACTCAATGATGACTTGGTCAAGGAAGAAATAAAGAAAGAAATAAAAGACTTTTTAGAATTCAATGAAAATGAGGACACATCATACCAAAACTTGTGGGACTCTATGAAGGCAGTGCTAAGAGGAAAGCTCATAGCTCTAAGTGCCTACAAAAAGAAACTGGAAAGAGCACACACTAACAAGTTGACTGCACAACTAAAAGCTCTAGAACAAAAAGAAGCAAATACACCCAGGAGGAGTAGAAGGCAGGAAATAATCAAACTCAGGGCTGAAATCAACCAAATAGAAACAGAAAGAACAATACAAAATATCAATAAAACCAGGAGTTGGTTCTTTGAGAAAATCAACAAGATAGATAAACCCTTAGCCAGATTAACCAGAGGGCACAGAGACAGTATCCAAATTAATAAAATCAGAACTGAAAAGGGAGACATAACAACAGAAACTGAAGAAATTCAAAAAATCATCAGATCCTACTACAAAGGCCTATACTCAACAAAACTGGAAAACCTGGATGAAATGGACAATTTCCTAGACAGATACCAGGTACCGAAGTTAAACCAGGAGCAGATAAACCATCTAAATAGTCCCATAACCCCTCAGGAAATAGCAGCAGTCATCAAAAGCCTCCCCACTAAAAAAAGCCCAGGACCAGATGGTTTTAGTGCTGAATTCTATCAGACCTTCAAGGAAGACCTAATACCAATTCTCTTCAAACTATTCCACAAAATAGAGACAGAAGGAACACTACCCAATTCGTTCTATGAAGCTACAATTACACTCATACCCAAACCCCACAAGGACCCGACAAAGAAAGAGAACTTCAGACCAATCTCCCTTATGAACATCGATGCAAAAATACTCAATAAAATTCTAGCAAACAGAATCCAAGACCACATCAAAACAATCATCCATCATGATCAAGTAGGTTTTATCCCAGGAATGCAGGGATGGTTCAATATTCGGAAATCCATCAATGTAATCCACTATATAAACAAACTTAAAGAAAAAAACCACATGATCATCTCACTAGATGCTGAGAAAGCATTTGACAAAATTCAACATCCCTTCATGATAAAAGTCTTGGAAAGATCAGGAATTCAAGGCCCCTACCTAAACATAGTAAAAGCAATTTACAGCAAACCAGTAGCCAACATCAAGCTAAATGGAGAGAAACTTGAAGCAATCCCACTAAGATCAGGGACTAGACAAGGTTGCCCACTCTCCCCCTACCTATTCAATATAGTACTGGAAGTCTTAGCCAGAGCAATTAGACAGCAAAAAGAAGTCAAAGGGATACAAATAGGAAAGGAAGAAGTCAAAATATCGCTATTTGCAGATGATATGTTAGTATACTTAAGTGACCCCCAAACTTCAACCAGAGAACTCCTAAACCTGATAAACAACTTCAGCAAAGTGGCTGGTTATAAAATCAACTCAAACAAATCAGTAGCCTTCCTCTACATGAAAGATAAACAGACTGAAAAAGAAATTAGGGAAATGACACCCTTCACAATAGTTGCAAATAATATAAAATACCTTGGTGTGAATCTAACCAAGCAAGTGAAAGACCTGTATGACAAGAACTTCAAGTCTCTGAAGAAAGAAATTGAAGAAGAGCTCAGAAGATGGAAAGATCTCCCATGCTCATGGATTGGCAGGATTAATATAATAAAAATGGCCATCTTGCCAAAAGCAATCTACAGATTCAATGCAATCCCCATTAAAATCCCAACTCAATTCTTCACAGAGTTAGAAAAGGAAATTCTCAAATTCATATGGAATAACAAAAAACCCAGGATAGCGAAAACTATTCTCAACAATAAAAGAACTTCTGGAGGAATTATCATGCCTGACCTCAAGCTGTACTACAGAGCAATAGAGATAAAAACTACCTGGTATTGGTACAGAGACAGGCAGGAAGATCAATGGAATAGAATTGAAGACCCAGAAATGAACCCACACTCCTATGGTCACTTGATCTTTGACAAAGGAGCTAAAACTGTCCAGTGGAAAAAGGACAGCATTTTCAACAAATGGTGCTGGTTCAACTGGAAGACAACATGTAGAAGAATGAAAATTGATCCATTCTTATCCCCTTGTACAAAGCTCAAGTCTATGTGGATAAAGGACCTCCACATAAAACCAGATACACTGAAACTAATAGAAGAGAAGGTGGGGAAAAGCCTCGAATACTTGGGCACAGGGGAAAAGTTCCTGAACAGAACTCCAATGGCATATGCTCTAAGATCGAGAATTGACAAATGGGACTTCATAAAATTGTAAAGTTTCTGTAAGGCAAAGGACACTGTCAATAGGACAAAACGACAACCAACAAATTGGGAAAAGATCTTTACCAATCCTTCATCTGATAGAGGGCTAATATCCAATATATACAAAGAACTCAAGAAATTAGACTCCAGACAACCAAATTACCCTATTAAAAAATGGGGTATAGAGCTTAACAAAGAATTTTCAATGGAAGAAACTCGAATGGCCGAGAAGCATCTAAAGAAATGTTCAGCATCCTTAGTCGTCAGGGAAATGCAAATCAAAACAACCCTGAGATTCCATCTCACACCAGTCAGAATGGCTAAGATTAAAAACTCAGGTGATAGTAGATGCTGGCGAGGGTGTGGAGAAAGAGGAACACTCCTCCATTGTTGGTGGGACTGCAAGATGGTGCAACCACTTTGGAAATCAGTGTGGCGGTTCCTCAGAAAATTGGACATAGCATTACCCGAGGATCCAGCTATACCACTCCTAGGCATATACCCAGAAGATGCTCGAACATATAACAAGGACATATGCTCAACTATGTTCATAGAAGCCTTATTCATAATAGCCAGGAGCTGGAAAGAACCCAGATGTCCTTCAACTGAGGAATGGATTCAAAAAATGTGGTATATTTACACAATGGAGTATTACTCAGCTATTAAAAACAATGAATTCGAGAGGTTCCTTGGTAAATGGATGGAACTAGAAATTATCATCCTGAGTGAGGTAAGCCAATCACAAAAGAAGACACATGGTATTCACTCACTGATTATTGGATATTAGCCTAGAACCTTGAAATGCCCAAGATGCAACTCACAGGCCACATGAAGCCCATAAAGAAGGAAAACCAAGTGAGGGTGATTCGGTCCTTCTTAGAAGGAGCAACAAAATACTCAAGGGAGCAAATATGGAGACAAAGTGAGGGACAGAAACTGAAGGAGGGGCCGTCTCAAGACCACCCCACCTGGTATCTATCCCATGTGCAATCACCAAAGGTAGATGCTGATGTGGAAGACAGGAAGTGCATGCTGATAAGAGCCTGATATGGATATCTCCTCAGAGGCCTTCAAGAGTCAGACATATTCAGAGGCAGATGCTCACAACTAGCCATTGAACTGATCATGGGGTTCTCAATAGAGGAGTTAGAGTGAAGACTGAAGGAGCTGAAAGGGTTTGTGGCACCATGAGGAGAGCAACAATAACAACCAACCACAGCTCCCAGGGTCTAAACCACCAGCCTGGGAGCACTTAGGGGGGGATCCAGGGCTTCAGCTGAATATGTAAAAGTGGAGGGCCCTGCTGGGCATAGGTGGAAGAAGAGAACCTTGACCTCATGAAGGCTGGATGCCCCAGGGGGTGGGAATTTTGAGGGTGGGGAGGTGGGAGTGGGGGGGTGTAGATAGAGGTTACATCCACAGAGAAGAAGGAGGAGGGGCGAGGGGATTGGGGGTTCCGAGGGGGTGGTGGGGGATGGGG
Organism: Grammomys surdaster; assembly: GCF_004785775.1. Taxonomy (NCBI): domain Eukaryota; kingdom Metazoa; phylum Chordata; class Mammalia; order Rodentia; family Muridae; genus Grammomys; species Grammomys surdaster. The sequence continues at coordinate 1,295,306 of NW_021620961.1, forward strand.
TAAGGGGACAACATAGGAAATGTAAATAAATCATCCAATAAAAAAAAAAAAGTAAAAAAAAAAAAGAATTAAACATTATAAAATAAGTTGGAAATGGCCAAGACAAACACTGGCGCAAGGGTCAATTTATTTTAAGGAAATAGATGCTCAGATGTCAGCCTCTGGGAAATGGATGCTCAAAGCACGTGGGCCTTGCAGACTTCTACCCACTTCTAGCACTGGCTAGGCCCAGGATTGCAGTCAGCCAGCCCTGCATGCCCTCCAGCCCATCCTGTGTGGGCCTGAGCAGATTCTATCCTTCCAGCAACATCCCGAGCTATCAACTGAGCTAAGTGAAGGCCCGACATGCATTTGCAAGTTGCAGAATTGAGAAAACTCAGCACACTCCAGTGTCGAAAAATCTTCACTGAGGTGTACAAGAGACAAGGGCATGGAAGGAAGACCAAGGATGGTAATAGCAGACTTTGGCTTCTCTGGGAGCAATTTCCTCCTGAGTCTCAAAACCTATGGATGCCCGAGAGACTCTGCAGCTGGCAAGCATTTTCATTAATACGAAATCCTTGGGCTGCCATATTTGACTAAATTGTTTGGGTGATTGTATAATTAGTGCATCTTTCTTCACTAATAACTGAGGCTACTTTAATTAAACACTATACGGGGAAAATACAAAATAAATGAGCAACCATGGCTGCAAAAAAAAAAAAAAAGAAATTCAAGATCACTGTATAATTCAGTGTTTTATATATGTATACATATATAATAATCTTCATATATATGTAAAATCTAAGATAATTGAAGATTTAATGGACAGACTTAACTTACTGGAGTTTGTATTTCTCAAAGGTAGTTATCTCTATGCCAGAAAATAATAGATTATGTGCTAGGTGCTCAATCCAAGAAGCTGTACTCCTCAGGACAGAAAGAACAAATAATGCAGCCCTAAGCCAAGGCAGAAAGCTAGGTATTTCCATGGACCAAGTGTATGCAGAAAGGCTGAAGAAGCTGGAGTTTGGTGTCTGTGGAGGAGGCAACAGCAATATGTACCTGGAATGAGTGGAGCTTTCGTAGGTTGGCTGGTGTCCTTCCTCCATTTTTTTTTCATCTAGACCCCAGGTAATGGTTTGGTTCTCTCATGTTTTTGGATGTCTTCTCTTCATTAGGTATATTAGATCCCACATAACAATTGTTTCTGAGAATATCCTCAAATCTGCCATGAGAAGTGTATAGTGTTAATCCTCTAGCTGTTTTATTATATACTTAAAACTGACAATGAAAATTAACCACCAAAATCTCCAAACCTGAGTTTGGCATTATAATGTCAATCCCATCTATTGTGCTTCATGCACATAACTGCTATAGTTTGATAACACATCTCTCATATCCACTCCTTTCACACAAAATAATCCACTGAACTTCAGACACCTTCACATAATTGTTTCCAATGCTGAAAAGCTATAGTCACATTGTAAAAGTAAGATATCTACTATTATAAACCTTTCAAGTGTTATTATTCACCTTTGTCTTGACCACCAAGTGAATGCCCTCATCTAAAACTTCATTTCATGTTATTATTCCTTTTGACTGTGATACATCATACTAATGGTTCATCCTATCAGTCTTTTCAATGTTTCAGATTGTCTGTACTCTACAGTCTTCTCCTGAAAGAGGGTATACTCTATTTGTTTAGGCTAAGTTGAATTCCATAAAAGATACATTGGCATCTTAAATCTTGTTGCTGTAGATGTGACCTTACTAGAAATATGTTGTTGGAAGATACAATTAAGAAAAACATATAATTAGGATGAGCCCAAATCCCTTGTGATTATTGTCCTAATAAGGAAGGAAGTTTGACATAGAAACACACACACACACACAAAGAGAGAGAGAGAGAGAGAGAGAGAGAGAGAG
>NW_021620961.1:1297223-1318169 GCF_004785775.1 Grammomys surdaster
AGAGAGAGAGAGAGAGAGAGAGAGAGAGAGAGAGAGAGAGAGAGAGAAACACAGTCATCCGAGGAAGATGGTGTTATTAATGCTCCAAACATGCTATCCTAAAACATGACATATCAACAGAGAAAGCAAAATGAGAGGGGTTATGATAACATTATTTCCCTCCTCTCAGAGAAAGAGCTACCATATGGAACTTTTCAGAACCTCTGTCTCTGAATATAGGTTACATGACTCTCCTGTGACTGGTATTACACTTTTCCATATATAGAGAAAAGGAGTTATCACACATAAAGATTAAGAAGAATCAGAAGAAAAATTTAATTGCCATTCAATTAACTTCTTTCATTCCATTAATCTATTACTGTCCATTCTTCATTAAACAACTACAAAATGCTTATGAATTTCTTGACTGGGTAATCAGATTAATATCAAAAAGAATTTTAAAAAATTTACTCATGTAAAACTTTACTTAAATAGGTTTATTATGCTTTTCTTTTCAAGTATGTGTTTTATTATATTAGCCCTATCTATGACCATTGTGATGGGTATAGATATTAATAGTGAACCATACATTTCCCCCTCTTACAATTTAGAGACACATGAAAAATGCCTCATAAATTTACAAAGACATGAATTAAATATATTGCCACAATTCAGAGAACATTGATCCCTGGAAAAACCAAGGGAACTTTCTCCCTTGGCGGCTTCAGATTAAGTTTGGGCCTGCCAACACATTGTTTCCAATGCTGAAAAGTTACTATGACATTGTAAAATTAAGATATCTGCTGTTACAAACCTTTCAAATGCTTTTACTCACTTCTATCTTGACCACCAAGTGATTGCCTTCATCTGAAACTTCATTTCATGTTATTATTCTCTTTGACCTTGATACATCAAAGTAATGGTTCATCCTATCAGTCTTCCAAATGTTTCAGGTTGACTGTACTCTGCAGCTTTCTCCTGAAATGAGTGTATAGTGTATTTATTTAGTTTATGTTATGTTCCCCAGAAGATATGCCAGCATCTTAAATTTTGTTGCTGTGGATGTGACCTTACTAGAAATATGTTATTTGAAGATCCTCCTGTTAGTGCTATTCAAAGCTGCTATAGTTTTTTTTTAAATATATATTCACAATTTTATGTATACTTGTGTATGTTTTACATTTTAATATTTACTCCATGTAATATCTTATACTTTATTTCTATAAGTATTTCTCTGTTTTTAATCTGTTCTTTATTCCATAACTACCTGAGGACTGCCTTTCATTACATAGTAAATACTGTTTCTAAATATGAAATCCCCAATAATTTATTAGTACATAACTCAAATGTAAAATTAACATTAAATTCAAATGAAAAAATGTTCATAAGCAATTTAGTAAAACCATGGAAGCATATTACTAATTTTTACATTGCATGAGTAAATCTGAATTCATGAAGTCATACATATAATTTTAGATCAACAGTAAGAAACTGTATTGTAATGCTTCCTCTGATACACTATTCTTAATATGGCCTCTGAATCAGCTGTTCATTATTAATCTAGGAGAGCAAAGTGGTGGCTCAAGCAGAGGTGTAAAGACAATGTCATCAATGTGATGAAACACAGATACAATATATTTCAGGGATGGAAACTTCAAGCAGAGGTGTAAAGACAATGTCATCAATGTGATGAAACACAGATACAATATATTTCAGGGATGGAAACTCCTAGTGATGTCATCTCTAGAGGTATTAGATTCTGGACTGTACTGAAAGATGTACCTTGTTCCCATTCAGGCTATTAGGAAGAACTTTTCCATCATGAGAAATTTCCATTTGGTTGCATATTTTCTAAAAGTAAATAATTTATAGTTACTTAATTGGCATTTTATGTGTTTAATTAATTGTATATATTCAACATTAACTCTTTTTCATTTTATTCTTTTTTCTCTTTAGAACTCCCTAGAAATCTAAGGGATACCTTTTCTCCTTAAAGGCTCCTGCCTTCACCTGCCAAAGTGCTTCATGCACTAAGCACTTGCTCTTAATATTGTTTTGGTTTATTACGGTCTTTTCAGTACTTTTGCTTTGATTATAGCAAGAAGGCTCCTTTCTTCATAAGAATAATACTTTAAATTTTTGATATTTTAAAAAGGTTAGCAGTGTGTATTTCTGAAAATGAAAATCTGCATGCCATACTTAAACATTACTTTTGGGATTTTTAAAATAAATTTTATAGATATAAATAAAGAAAACCAGCTAATGTGTTTTTTGCTCAGCTATATATTATTCCTTAGCCTTTAAAGTGGAAAATTATGAGGAATCCCATGAATATGGAGATTATGGGAGACTCCAGACAGGTTTTTGGATCTTCAGTGTTTCTACAAAGTTTATCTGCTAAAGTATTGATTTCAAGCATGTCCTTTTAGGCAGATATAGAAACGTTGTTTAATGATGATAGTAGAAATGAGTCAGATCATAGACACGTGCTTGAAGGGAAGAGTATTGCGAATCTGGCCACATTGTGTCTGTCTATGCACTCCAGCTTTCATGTGGTGAAAGCCTCTTCTATTATGTGCTTTTTCTGTAATCCAATGATCTACTACAGCCAAAAGGACACAGCCAAGGAAATTTGGAGTATTACCTCCACGAGGGAATACAAAACTTTATGCTTTGTGTATTTATCATCTTGGGCAATTTGTCACCACAGCATATTTCCCACCAAGTTCTTAGGTGATACACACAGTGCATTGTTCTGAGTATCTCAGCAAATTGAAGGGTGTTGTAAATTACAGTACTATTAATACTCAAGAAAATGCTGTAGAGATTCCATAAAGATGCAAAGCAGATGGCACAGAGCCTGAAGTGATGTTGCCAGAGACTATAGATTTCTCCAACCTTTAAGATCCCTGTGTACTGTGAGTGTGCGAAGAGCAGAAACAAGAATGCTGCAAATGCAAGTTAACATAGCCTGTGGACACCACCCCTTTCCATCTGCACACTTGCTATTTGAACTTAGCCAAATGGCTTTGGTGATTAGAACAGATATCATAACCTGTTCACAAAGTCCTGTCGAAAGGGATAATACTTCAATATCAAAATCCGTGTTTTAGGCCCTCAGGTAGTCAGTTATTTCACATGTGTATTTTTGAAGAGTCTATTGTTTACTATCTTCTTTATTTGTAAAACAATCAGGTTAATGTAGCATTATAGAATACTACAGCTATAACGTCAAAGAGTTACTAAGGAAAAATCTTTGAAAAATTAAAAATAAATGAAAAAATCTAATAACTGAGGAGTTAATTATAACGTTTAATAATATTGTTGTTGTTAGATGAAGAAATAGTTAGATGTATCCTTATCCCGTTGACAATGAAACAGCAGGTTTTCTTCCTTTGAAATAGCAATGCACGTGATGAAGTATGATTTTGATTTCTGAAGACTGGTGTTGTGAATTATATTACGCTGAAAATTTCTGCTTAAGAAAGTGCTCCAAAGACTCCATAAAAATGCAAAGCGAATGGCATTGTGCCTGGAGCAGAGAGGCCAGACACTGTGGATTTACCCCACTTCTAGTTCCTGTGTATTCCAAGTGCACAGTTAAATTGCAGCTTTTATTATGCAAAGAAGTAGGAAGCTTGATGAGAAAAATGAGTCAGAGTCCAAGAATTTCAGTACCTGACAGTTTTGATCAGCTCTATAATTGTACATTTTGCAAAGCAATTAAATTGAGAAATATACAGCCCAATAAAAAGGACCTCTGCTAGAGAAAAAATTTAAAAATAAGTATGACTATGAGTACAAATATTAAGTCTACTCTTAAAACTAACAACTTATTACTAGGAAGAAAAGCCTAAGGAATCTATTGCTATAAATATTGACAGTTGCCTGGGAACCGAGGGAATCCGTGTTATGCTAAGATTTAACACATAATGAATATACACAATACTGAGTATGGAACTCTGAATATCTGTGAGGAATGCATATGCTTCACAACCAACAAATTATGGTTCCTACAGATGTGTTATCCAACGTTTATGTGTGTGAGTGACATTCCATTTATTATAACAAACACAATAAAAATGTAAAGGTAAGAAAACCACTACCAGCTATTGAAACCTAAACAGTAAGTTACTAGAAATAATTAACTAGAAACATATGTTTTTAAACATTTAAAAGGATTTGGATGACAAAATGGGACAAGTTAAAATTTCACAGTACAGTTATAATTAAGCAGGCAGCTCTGCTAGGATGGCCAAGGAAATGATTATATAATAACACCATTTGTCCTTTCTCTTTCCCTCTTTCAAACCTTCCCAAATATAACTCCTTGTTCTCTTTTAAAATCCAAGGCCTCCGTTTTCATTGTTATTACATGCATGTGAGTATATGCATATACATATGTATTTCTAAATGTAATTTTTTGTTTGTCTCATGACACACCCATGTATGACCATGGAGATGGCCATTTTATATAGGATAACCAATTTTAGTGGTCATTCTCTTCCCTGAATAAGACTATTTATTGCACTCCACTTAGTTATCTATAGTTCTGTGTAGGGCTGAGACCTTATGGGTTTACTCTCATATACTTTGGTATGTCTATCTTTGCCATCCTTGTCAAACTCATATTTGGGCAGTCATGTTGGTAAGACTTTATGAATGTAGCTTCTGATATTATTAGGAGAGAAAATCTCATAGAAAATTCTCTTATCATGTCTCTCTCAGTTTTTTTGCCCCTTCTTCTGCAATGTTTTCTGAGCCTTAGTTGTAGGATATTTTGTAGATATACTCATTGGGACTGGGCTTCTCAACTCTCCATTATTGGCTGCAGTGTTATGTACTATTATAGGACTGATACCAATCTGTATCTTTAAATATAGTAATACATTTTGCAGTGATTTGTGTGTGCTCAGCCCAGGGAGTGGCGATATTAGAAAGTGTGGCCGTGTTGGAGTAGGTGTGTCACTGTGGGTGTGAGCTTTAAGACCCTCATTCTAGCTTCCTGGAAGCCAGTAGTCTGCTAAAACCTTTCAGATGAAGATGTAGAACTCTCAGCTCCTCCTACATGATGTCTGCCTGGATGTTGCCATGTACTCCCCTTGATGATAGTGGACTGAACCTCTGAACCTGTAAGTCAGCCCCAATTAAATGTTGTCCTTATAAGAGTTGCCTTTGTTGTGGTGTTTGTGAACATCAATAAAACCCTAACTAAAAAGTTAGTATCAGGTACTGGGGTATTGCTGTGATAGGCCTGATCATGGTTTCGTTTGGAAGAATGTAGATTTGGGGACTTTGGATTTGGAAAACAGTGAAGTGCTTTAAGTGGAGCTTAATTGGCTATGCTAATAGGACTGCAGAAGACTTTGTTACTGAGAGTGATTTGAACTGTGCAAATTTGGCCCAAGAGGTTTCAGTGGAGAATTTCAGCATGTGGCCTAGAGACGTTTTTTTGTGGGATTTTGGCGAAGAATGTGGTTGCTTTTTGCCCTTGTCTGAAGAGTCTGGCTGAGTTGAAGGTAAAGAGATTTATATTAATTACAATGACAAAGTAAACCTCAGAAAAGTCCACCAGAGATTTTGTTCTCTGGTTAAGTTTCATGAAGAGCATTTTGAACAAGCATAGCAAGCTTAGAAAGAAAAAAAAAAGTAAAACATATGGTATTAAAGAGACACTAGGAACTGCAATGGAGTTGAATAATATGTTCAAGGATATTAAGTTGAATTAAGGGAGTAGTGATGCTGGGGCAAGAACTACCCAGCTATGTTTCAGTCCAGGCATGGTAGTTCAAGCCTTTAATCCTAGGAGGCAAAGACAAGCAGACTCTGGTTCAAGACCAGCCTAGAATACAAGTTCTAGGGGGAAGTAAAGCTTTAGTCCAGGCTTGGTGGATCACGACTATAATCCTAGTGCTGAGGAGACAGGTATGCCGATCTATGAGTTCAAAGTCTGTCTACAGAGCAAGTTTGAGGACTGTCAAGCTAAGGCAGTGAAGGAGATGGAAAACAAAAAGCTAGTGACCATTTAATAGAACAAGGGGCAATGTTCCAGTTCCTGTAAGAAGCAGAACTCTGCAGCTTTGGCCATGTGGCTCTTGTTTAGAGTCCTGGATAGAAATGACTACTGGGACAATTGGCACTGGTTAGATGGAGCTAAGAAGTTAGCTGGAAGTCTTTTCTGAGAGCACAAAGAAGCTGTGTTCTAGAGATAGCCAAGATTGTACCTTGTGCTGCAGCTGGACTTGGTAATGTGTAAGAGTCGCCCAGGTGGTACTGGTTTTGAAGGCATGAAGGGGTCATGAAGAGCAGCTGAGGTTTGACACTGCTAGAGGCAATGGAAGGCCATTGGTGAAGGGACAGCCTCCGTTGCAGTTGATGGCCCAGGACTGAAGAGGTCATGCAAAGGAGTTAAATCTGGGCACCATGAAGAGAGCCTATGAGAGGCTATTGGTGAAGCCTAGCCCCATCAAGGCCTGCAATGGATTGTACTATTCTTCCATAAGAGTCCAAAAGCTCTATGCACTGTTTGACTGTGTGTGTCTGGTTGAGTCAGCTGCTGGGTGAAGACTCTCAGAGGACAACTTGCTCTGGTCTACAAGCATAACAGAGTATCACTAATAGTGTTAGAGATTGTTGCTTGCCTATGATATGGGTCTGAGGTTGGGCTGTATATTTGTTGTCAATTCTCTTAGTCTCTGCTCCATACCAGGTGCCTGTGTTTCTTGTAGACAGGATAAATATTGGGTTGAAAGTTTTGTGCATGGGTTGGTGTCTATCCCGCCATTAAGGTTCCTTCTTGGTTACAGGAGGTAGTCACTTCAGGTTCTGTATCCCCAATGCTGTGTGTCACAGATAAGGTCACCTCCATTGATTTTTGTGTGCCTCCCTTATACCAGGTCTCTGTCACCATTCTTTTGAGTTGTTTGTCTAGACTTTCTACCAAGTTACTTTCATTAGGTGTATTAGCTCTGGTGATCTGAACAAGACCTACAAAAGGTGAACCCAGGCAACATTCTTAAAATTACTACAGACTATTGAAATGTCTTTTTTCAAAACAAAGTGCTAGTTCTATATGGACAGAAAAATATCAAAATGATCTTTCTACTCTTTCTCCTCTTCCTCTTACAATGCTTCCCTTTCTCCATTTACATTTAACCCATAAATAAGGCGATTCCCATCATTTCAGGGTCACACTTGTGTGAAAAATCTTCATGGTGCCATAAGATTAGTCATCACTAACTTAAAAACATGAAACAGAAGAATTATCCCCCCTTTCGGTGATAAGCTTTTGAAATTGGTTAAATTATGCTGTCAGTCTTAATGGGAAAAGCTAGAGAAAGTTCATGATTTAGATAAACATGTCTTAAAATATCTATGTAATATTTATTTATAAATAGAAATAATATAAGTTAGAGTTTTTGCTAAATGTAAGTCTGAATCAAAGGAGGTGCACAGTTTAGTTATTTGAGCAAAAAATACTCATCAAGAAAATAAGGGTAAGTTATACAACAAAAATGGAAATACTTTGTGTCTTACTTGAGATTCTCCAAATTATTTTTTGTAATCAGGGAAGGCAGTTTTTCTTACTATGGAGAAAATTGCTTCATGTTTTATTTTTATTTTTAAATCAAATCATAATTTTTACTTATTCACACGGGGGTTATAAACACAAAAAGGCAGGACTTGGGGAAGAGGATGACACCGGAGCATGGGTGTTCAGAGAGGGTACAGATATCATTCAGAACAGGGTATTGGCTGGGTGAAGGTTCAGGGGACAGGTCACTATGACTCTGCCTATGATTCGCTTTTCCTTATCTATGTTGGTACTATCTGCCAAGGCTACCTATTTTCAAGGTCTATGACTACTCAGGCTGGTAAATTTCCACAAAAGCTGCCTGTTTACAATAGTTTATAGCCATCTGTTTCAATGTTTTTCCACAGAGACCCAAGACTTTGTGTTAGCATTCATGTATGACAGGCCTATTGCTGATTTTAGGCCTATGGCTGAATTTAGGCCTTCTGTGTGTAAGCAGGATTGCCCCTGACATCTCCTCCCTTCTCTAAGCTAAGTATAGAAGGGCTGTGGCAATTCTAATCTTGCAAAGGCGAGGATAGAGGCCTGACCTCCAGTGATTGACAGGGACCTTGCAATGGCTCCAGTCCCCTGTCATTGTCCAGTGAAGCATGAGGGCCATACCCATATTGGTGTCTTTTCAACCCCTGTGCAGTCAGACTCGTCTCTCAGGGAACCCAGAGAGATATTTTTAACTTTTATTTATATTCCCTTGCAGTTCTTAGCCTCGCAGCCTAAGCAAGAATTCAGATTGCCAGTCAGAGGGGTTTCTGGATGGCCCCTCTCTGTTTGGTCTAGGAGCAGAAGTCCCCTCTTTTAAGTTGGGTGGAGATGGGTTTTGGGAACACCCTGGAGAGAGTAACAACCTCATCTTGAGTCTCGTGGTCCTCCATAGCTAACTTATGATGATATATCTGAATAAGTTTTGCTACCAAATTATCTATCTGTTGTTTGCTTCATGTTTTATCAACAGCGTTAGCTTTAGATGATGAGATACTGCAGTAATAGTAGGATCTACATTATGTCACTTCAACTCCATTTTTACTGATTAATTACTTGAAATTATGGTTGCAATCTTTCACTATAAAAACACAAATTTCAATTTTCTCCATCTTTAAAATTCCTTTTACTACCACCATTGAAACTCACTCTTATCTGGAATATTCTTTCTTGATGATTTTCCTGTGATACAATTTACAAAATGATGAGAGAACCTGTGACAGTTTCAATTCTTACATACAGGTTGTTGACTTCCACTTGGTGATTGAATCTATAGTTATCATGAGGGGCAATAGCATAGAAAGAAAGCCTATACACAAGGCAGACCATGCAGAGAGTCCTCAGAATGTACTTAAGAGAAGTGTTAGCCAAGAAATATGGGTGGGGGAAAGGAAAAGCATTACTAACTCCAACTATATCATAATAATTTTAATGATTCTTTTTTATGATTCTTTTTATGACATAAAATAAAACATAATTTAAGAAACTACCTCTAAGAAATTTAGACCATTCATGACATATTTCCTTTGTATTTCTGTACAGACCATCCTAACAGTAAAGCTGTATTTGGAAAGCTTTTGACTTCAGAAGTATCTGAGCAAAATGAAGCATTTTCTGTTAGAAACTTTGCCTTCACTCTTGACGATTTTGAAAGTTGAAAAGATTTCACACATCAAAACAACCAACTCAACTCCAGTAAAGATGAAAACAAACTTCTTCCGGAGGACTTTGACCTTTCTAACTAAATTTGCCACCTTTTCCTCCTTTTTGAATCTCAGAGCCAAACACTGGTATTTTCTCTCCCTCTTTTCGTCTTCCACTGTGAGAAAATAAGGTGAAAAGCAAACCTCAAATCCCAAGACACCCTGAAAACTCATTCTGTGCTGTTTCCTTTTGGTCATAAGATTTCCCCACTCGCTCTCAGGAATAAACAGTTTCACCGAGCAATCTTTACACTTTTAATAGCATGTGGCATTTTAGTCTCTGAAGCCCAAAGTTCTCTGTGAAGTTTCTGCTTCCTTAATAACCTGGGGCTTTTAGGTAGTTTATCTTGTTCAAGAGCACAGTTTCTGCTCTCCATTGCTCATTAATTTTCTTTCTTATTTACATATACTTGTGTCTTTTTTTTCTGTTTAGTTGTAGTAAATAAAACACCAATAATATGATAAAGAGGTTCATAATATATAGATCGATTGGTATCCCTAGAAATATTTCTTTAATTTACCTACATATTTATCTGGTACATGTAGCCATAGATCCATATGAGTTTTTCTTGATAGGGTAACAGGATTGTAGATTACTTATATATCCTCTATGTGTTACATAAATACAAAATAAACTTCGAGTAGCTATAAACTTCTAACTCCAACTCAAAATGCAGTGTCAAATAAAGGAGATGTAATAGTTAGTTACCTAAGTAATTTGTAAATGTTAGAAGATGGATAATACAAATTTATATATATATATTGAACTTCTGGGAGCAGTCTTCTTTTAGACCCCATGCATTGATATAGTTTTCTGACAAAGGCATACTTGTTATTGTTTCAGCTCTGCTTTCATATAGTGAGATTTCCTAATTATTTTCTTACATTAAGTAAATATATAAGACATTAAAGCAAAGACAAAAAGATAAATGAGTTTTTTTCTGTTCTAATATGTTGAATAGTATATACACTTAACCTAGATCTGCCTCATTAAGTTAGAGGAATCATTTACTTACTGTAATTTAATATTATGGCCATTTCCTACTGTGTAAAAACAGTAATCCTATAAGTCCTGAATTAATTTTAATAGCATTGTTTTCTATGCACAATACTTTGTCACAAACAGATAATAACCAATGTGTGAATTAAATCTAAATACTTTATATTTAGTGAAATACTTGCATCCTTAGTTTAGTCTAATTCTTTCCTCCATTTTCCTCTCTCTCATCACTCATCACTTTTAATTTTGTGAGACTTTAACATCAAGTACACAAACTTAAATTTTACTTTGAATAATTAGTTCTCTACCCATTTTAAATAGCCTACCATTTATGATACACAAAGACTGACTAGCATAAAAAGTTAGGCAGTAATATACAGTTTCAGTGTAACAGTAAGCAGATAAGTATAAAGCAAAACATAGCAATTAACAGTGAATATCATGCACTGCTGAGTTGGCTCACCATATAGGTGTAAAAGAATTATTTTCAATATAAATGTAAGCAGTGAATTAATCTAGTAGCTTTTTTCCTTTACTTTATGCTAGTTCCTAATAATCATACAGAAAACTCAAAATGTATTTAAAACTTCACCTTAATAGCTGAGCAGTTAAATGATCTATCTTAACCTCCTTTGCTAATCTGGCTACTTCCTAGCCCTATCCCACGATACTTCCATAGTATTATTGATATGGCCCTTTGGGCTTCAGGTGTGTCTCTATGATTTCTCTCCTGACCCCTTCCTCGTGGCTTCAGTTCTTCCATCCTCCAGGCTGATCTGATCCTCCTTTCTCCCTATATTCTTCCTCTGGCTGGCAGATATCCAGCCCATTCTAAATACTGCCTAGCCATTGAGTGATTAGCATTTATTGCCAGAGAATAAATGGTAAGAATTATTTACATAAACTTGAAGGAGATTCTTGGTATAAGCATTACAATGCTGTGTCCTTGAAATAAGATATAGAGTAAAAGAATCAGCATTTGAATAACACAAGGGTAAACTTTACACAGTATGCAAAAACATTATGCCTACACATTGGAGTACTTGCTCTTCTAACAAAGGGCCCAGGTTCAGTTCCCAGCACCCACATGTCAATTTACAGTTGTGTGTTACCCCAGTTCCAGAGGATCTGATATCCTTTTGTGTCATCTTTAGACCTCACTATACATGTGGTACACACGTATATACTCATTTACAGACATAAAATTGTAAACAAATACTGAAATTATTTTTATTAAACCAGAATAAGCCTTTGCAACAATTTAAATGTTTCTACTAATATCTGAAGAGAAGTGAAGTCTTCTACCCTTGTGAAGGAGACTTCTCTTAGCAACAGACTGAGAACAGTACAGAAAACAACTAAACAGAGTGCAGAATGTGGAACCCAGTTCCAACAATAAATCTACACAATCCCTCTGCATGTAAAGCTCAGGGAATATTTCAGAAGAAGCGGTTAAAAACCAGATCAGAAATTGTGAGTCTCTATGTCAGAAGCTACATACATGTCTGATCCACATGATTATCAAACATGATCTGAAAAAGAATCATACAAATAGATGTGTTAATATAGGTGGAAGAAAGTTCATGCAGCTTCAAAGCTACACACATACACACACACACACACACACAACTATAGGCAACTAAGAAATCACAAAAACTGGAGAAATAGTCTTCCCCAATAAAGAGCATACCAATGGGTTAGCCCATATCAAATAGTTATTCATAAAAATAAAATACATAAGAATAACATGGGGGGAAGGAGGGACTTGGGAAGGAAAGTGGATGCCTATGAGAGGGGGGTAGGGGAGGGAGAGGGAATCCTGATCTGGCATTGGGTGAGGGAAAAGTACTGAAGCCCTGAGGGCCAGCAGAAAGAATGGAAACAGGCAACCTTGGGAGGTAGGAGGTTGGGGGGACGTTTCAGAATGCATCAGAGATCTACCTGAGAGGTGAGAGACTCTCAGGACTCAAAGAGAGGGACCTTAGATGAAATGCCCTACAGTAGGGAAAGGAAATTTATAGAGCCAACCTCGAGCAGGAAGACAAGGCATCAAGTGATGTAGTGGTTGCCATCCGACAGTCAAAACACTGACCCATAATTGTTCCTATCTTAAAGAACTGCAGGGATGGAAATGGAGAGGAAAAGGCAGCCCAGTGACAGGCCCAAACTGGGATCCAGCTCAAGGGGAGGTCCCAAGGCCTGACACTATTACTGAGGCTACGGAGCATTCATGAAAAGGGACCTATTATGACTGCCCTATGGAAGACCCAACAAGCAGCTGAAAGAGTCAGATGCAGATATTTGCACCCAACCAATGTGCAGAAGTTGCTGACCCCCGTGGTTGAATTAGGGAAAAACTGGAAGAAGCTGTGAAGGAGGGCAACCCTATAGGAGGACCAGCAGTCTCAATTAACCTGGACCCCCAAGATCTCTCAAATAGTCGACTACCAACCAGGTAGCATACACCAGCTGATATGAAGCCCCCAACACATATACAGCACAGGACTGCTGTGTCTGGGTTCAATCAAAGAAGATACACCTAACCCTCAAGAGACTGGAGGCCCCAGGGAGTTTAGAAGTCTGGTGAGGTGGGGACATCCTCGTGGAGACAGGGGAGCAGGGAGGAGGTATAGCATGTGGAATAGTCGAAGGGTGGACTGGGAGGGGAATAAAATCTGGAGTGTAAATAAATAAATAAATAAATAAAACATTAATAAAACATAAAAGAGGAATAACATTATACAGACCGAGCAGGCTATATTTTGGAATATATATATACATATATACACAAATATACATGCAACAACAATTAATGAAAAACTTAACTGACTTTGAAGGAGATCCAGGAGAAGTACATGGGATGGGTCAGAATTAGAAAAGCGAAGGAATAAATTTTGTATTACATTATAATATCATAAAAAAAAACTAAAATCAATGAATGCATAATTTAAATAGAACCCTGACACTGCCCAAAAAAACAAAGAATTGAATGTTGTCAATCAATATATCTATGAATTAAAATCTTTGTAAGTACTGTAATTAGTAGTGAAAAGATATGTGGAAGATAGTAAATAAAAATTTTTAACAACACAAATGTGTTTACTTTTCTCAGCAACAGTATAATCTGAAGAGAAGTGAACACTGAAGGATTCTCTAATGCCTGCCACACTTATGGGAACGGATAGAATTTCTCATTATCTACAGACCACTGCTCATTCTTGAAGTGTTGCATTTCTGGAAAGAACAATGTGTTATCTTTTAAAGAAAGATTACGAGATTATCAGTGAGTTTCTAATCTCTGCATCTAATTTACAACAGTATGGTGCCTTGACATTTTCTCCTATTCTTGCTCCCTTAGTCTGATATTCATAGAGCAAAATCATCTTTAAAGATACAGTTGGTGCTACATCATTTTTCTCCTTCAGGAATGAAAAGTAAATTCAAAACTGTTCTCCATGACATATAAATCAATATTTATAGTCCATACTCATCTCACCTTCCCACCATGCAAATGTTTCCCAGTGTCCTAGCTGCTGTTCTCAGATTTGAATACATGGCATTTGCTTCTGCCTCAGGACCCTGTCAGTATGTTTTACCATTTGTGACATTTTTCTTACAAATAATTTTCCGCTAGTTTCATCATGCCATAAGTTTTGGGTTTAGTTTCTTGTTTTTGAGTTGTTGGTGCTTAGCATTTGGTTGAATCAGTTTGTAGGATATAAAATTTATGTATTCATGACATTTTTCACTGATATTTTTACTATTTTAATAGTAAGCTGCTGACATTTTGTTGATCTCGTGGTGTCCTCTTGTTAGTTCTACATTTACAAACACTATTATGGCATTGCTAATATTTTTCTTTTGTATCATCTTGTATATGATGATTATTACTCTATTCAAAGTATTTCTTCTAATAGTTTCTATAGTGCTAGATTTGTTATCATAAACTTCTTCACCTTACTTTTTATTATAATGAGAAGCTTTTCTTTATCCTTCATTTTATAGTTTTGCCAAGCAAAAAGAAGTCTGGGTTGGTATCTATGTTTTTTTCATAATTTGAAGGACATTGCTCCAGGCTCTTTTAGCTTTTACAGTTTCCATTCACAGGTCACCTATTATTCTAATGGACACCCTTTTACATGTAAATGGTGTCTTTTCTCTTGCAGTTTTCCATACTATTTTTTGTTGTTGTTGGTGTTGTTTGTATTCTGTGTAGTTAATGTTTTGAACTAAAATGTGGCATTGGGAGATTTCCATTATTATCTCCTGAATCTTGTGGTTCATGTACTCCTTTTACCTGAGTGGTCATATCTTTCCCTAGATTTGGGAAATTTAATTCTATGGTTTTATTGAAGAAACATTCTATACCTTTAAGATGATGTAGTTCTTTTGTTTTTCATACACACACACACACACACACACACCCCCCAATACAATCAACACCAACATCAACATACTCATGCTGAAGCTATGCAACAATAGAGAGCTGACCTTCAAAGTTTAGTTTAAAACAAATAAAACTAGATTTTATTCCTTCCTCTGATTTTGACTGTGAAAAGCACAATAAACATGGGAAATCAGATTTCAGTGAAAAATATTTTATGGCATATTGTTACTAAATTGTCAATTAATGGAACTGCTATGGAACATTTTGGATGTCTGTGAAAAGAAAACATTTAGGGAAAATTTTATGGCCCTGATCTCACAAGCCAGGTAGATAACCTCAAACCTAAAGAGCAGATATAATGTCTTCAGTGGAAAAAGATGAGTAGTTATAAGATATGAGGAACAATTTCAAAAGAACATCAAAATCCTTTTAATGACATTTAGAAACATCCAGTCTGCTTTATACTTCATAGAAGGTCTTCATGATTGGTCATAAGGACAAAACATTATATGCATGCAATTATGATCATCAGTCAGATGTGAAATAAATTTAATCTAATAAAAATAGATGTAGAGCTATTCAAAAAGTTTGATGAAATATAGAGAGTGGGTTTAGGATTTCTGGAAATCACTTTTAAAAGTCTGTGGATCTAGCGATCTCAGATGAATGCAATATTAAATTCTTGGGGTTTAGGTTGCCACAGTAATTATGATATTTTGTTGAACCCTTTATTTACATTTTATTTTTCTTTACATCTGAAAATCATTCCATTGTATATACATACCACATATCATCAGCTTGTTAGTTGAAAGGCTTTTAGATTATTTCTGATTCATAGCTATTGTGAACACGGCAGCAACACATATGACTTAGCAAGAAGGATGTTGAGTTCTTTGAGCATATGACTAGAAGTTGTGTATCTGGGTTATAGCATGCAGATTGATTTACTTATTGAGAATGCTTCCTGATTTCTAGAGTGACTGGAGCAGCCAGTTGTAATCCCACCAAGAGTGAATGAGTGTTTCCTTTCCCCAACAGCTTCTCAAGCGTTTGCTGTTGTTTGTTGATATTTGTGATTCTCTTGGGGTAAGATAAAATGTCAAAGTTGTTTAGACTGTCATTTTCTTGATTTTGGGGCTGAAGGAAAATTTTATTTGAGATATTTCTGAGGCATTTTAATTCTTCTTATGAGCACAATCTTGCCAGTCCTTGCTCCATTTTTAAAATGGCTTGTTTGATTTTGTCTGATTCCTTGTTTTGAGTTTTTTATGTATGTAAATATTAATCTTTTAACAATTGTATAGCTAGTAAAGATTCCCATTCTATGATCTTCACCTTCACTGGGTTGATTTTCTCTTAAGCTGTGCAGAGCCTTTTTAGTTTTATGAAGTTCTATTTGTCAACTAGCATCATTAGTTGTCTATTCAAATAGTCCTTTTCTATAGCTATATAGGGTATATATAGGATAATGTTTATGTTTTCTTCTAGTGGTTTCAATGCTTTAGGTTTTACATTCAGGTCTTTGATCTGCTTGGTTATTTTTGTGAAAGTGGATAGATAAAAGTCTAATTTCTGTCTTCTGTATGTGGATATCTAGTTTTTTCAACAGCAGGTTTTATTTTTTCCCCCTTTAGCTTGTGTTTCCTTTTAGCTTTGTTGAACATCAAACAGCTGAAGCTGCACAGGCTCATGTTTGGGTAACCACTTTAACTCCAGTAATCCATATATCTGTTTGTTTGTTTATTTGTTTGATTTTATATTAATACATTTCATTTTCATTAGTATGACTCTATATTATACCTTGAGATCTGTAACAATAATGTATTAAGAATTATTCTTTTTGCTTAAAATTGTTTTGACTACCTATGGTCTTTTTGGTTTCATATGAGCTTTAGAGTAGTTTTAAGTATAACACCTGAAGTAACTGCAGAAACCAGGAAGTTATAAAAGATCTTGGACACTGTAGTGCTTGAGAAATAAATTGGAGAATAGAAGGTTACTGGGGACCAGCCCTGGATATTCTTGTTTCTTGATTTTTTTTCTTGAGGTAAGCCAATGGGAAAGAGCCTTTTCAGAGGCAAGACGTAGTATTGCGATATATTTACGGTTGCTGTTTAATAATAAAATGCTTACCTGTCTTAAGTCTGAGTCACTTTGCTATGGTAGTTGACCTGCCTGTCTAAGTTTCTCTGAGACCAGAAACTGCAGTCTCTGTTATTTAGCACCTCATCATAAAGCATCAGGGAATTTAGCAAAAGATTAATTGCTAGGAGTAATTATCTGGATAAACATTCATTATCTGGAACTATCTCAACAGGTTCATTGAAAGTTAGAAATCATAATTTTTGTGACTAAGTTATTAGTGAAGTTTCTTATAGACAAACCCAGTCAATATTTTATCTTCAGTCCTTGCATCTGTAGCAAATCCTTAGTTCCCTTTTTATGACCTTTTGTAAATTGTTTTATTACCTCTTGGAATGTGCTCTAAGTGCTGGATGCCTGCTTGCTATCTCAGAAGCAATTGACTCCCAACACTTGAAGAATGGAAGAATTCTCATTGGATTTTTACATCAGAAAAGACTTATAGCAATCTTATCTTCACTTGAGCCCTTCAGCTTGTTGACCACTTGGAGTTCCATGAGCTTTATCTTGGGTTTTCAGCATTTTTTTTTTTTTTTTTTTTTTTTGCTGCTAGCCACTTATTAGTGAGTACATACCATGCATGTCCTTTTAGGTCTGAATTACCTCACTCAGGAGGATATTTTCATCCATTTGCCTGCAAGACTCAGGATGTTCTCATTCTTAATAGCTGAGTAGTATTCTATTGTGTAAATGAACCACATATTCTGTATCCATTCTTCTGTAGTGGGACATCTGGTTTGTTTCCAGCTTCTGGCTATCACAAACAAGGCTGCTATGAACATAGTGGAACACTTGTCCTTCTGGCATGGTGGGGCATCTTTTGGGTGTATTCCCAAGAGTGGTATTGCTGGGCCTTCAGGTAGATCTATTTCTAATTTTGTGAGGAAACTCCAGATTGATTTTCAGAGTGGTTGTACCAGTTTGCAATCCCACAAGCAATAGAGGAGTGTTCCTTTTTCTCTACATCCACTCCAACATGTGCTTTCACCTGAGGATTTGATCTTAGCCATTTTGACTGATGTAAGGTGGAATCCCAGAGCTGTTTTGATTTGCATTTCTCTGATCACTAGGGAATTTGAACATTTCTTTAGGTGCGTCCCAGCCATTCAAGATTCCTCTGCTGTAAATTATCGGTTTAGTTTTATACCCCATTTTTTAATTGAGTTGTTCAGGTTTTTTTTTTTTTTTTTTGGTGGTTAGCTTCTTGAATACTTTATATATTTTAGATATTAGCCCTTTATTGAATGTGGAGTTAGTGAAAATTTTTTCCCAATTTGTAGGTTCCCTATTTGTCTTATAGACTATGTCTTTTGCCTAACAAAATCTTTCCAATTTCATGAGGTCCCATTTATCAATTCTTGATCTTAGAGTGTGAGCCAATGGAGTTGTGTTTAGGAAATTTTCCCCGTGCAAATAAATTCAAGGCTCTTTCCCACTTTCTCTTCTATTAGATTCAGTGTATCAAGATGCCTCAGTCCCACTTGAGAGGGAGAAGAAAGCAACTACAAGGGGGGAGGGATGGACCTGGGAGGCAAAGGGGATGGGGATGGGGGCAGATAGGGGAATATTAACTGGTATTGGATGGAGGAAAAGAACTGAAATCCCTGAGGGCCAGCAGAAAGAATGGAAACATGCAACCTCAGGAGGTAGGAGGTTGGCAGGACCCCCCAGAAGGTACCAGAGTCCTAGGAGGTGAAAGACTCTCAGGACTCAAAGAGAGGGACCTTAGAGAAAATGCCTTACATTAGGGAGAGGGAACCTGTAGAGCCCACCTCCAGAAGAATGACAGGGTATCAAGTGAAGGATGTGGTTGCCATCCCACAGTCAAAAGTCTGACTCCTGTTTGAAAGAATTGCAGGGATGGAAATGGTGAGGGACCTGAGGAAAAGAAGGTCCAGCAACAGGCCTAAAGTGGGATCCAGTTCAAGAGGCGGTTCCAAGACCTGATACTATTACTGAGGCTACGGAGCACTCACAAAAAGGGAACTATCAAGACTGCCCTCCAAAAGACTCAAAAAGCAACTGAAAGAGTCAGAGGCAGGTATTTGCATCCAACCAATGACAGAAGCTGCTGACCCCTGTGGTTGAATTAGACAAAAGCCAGAAGAAGCTGAGGAAGACGGCAACTCTGTAGGAGGACCAGCAGTCTCAACAAACCTGGATCCCCAAGATCTCTCAAACACTGCACCACCAACCAGCCTGTATACACCAGCTGATATGACGCCTCCAAAACATATACAGTAGAGGAATTCCTGGTCTGGATTTAGTCAGAAGGTGCATCTAACCCTGAAGAGACTGGAGGCTGCAGGGTGTTTAGAGGTTTGGTGGGGTTGGGGGGGAGAGGGGACGTCTTCATGGAGACAGGGTGGTGGGGAGGAGGTATGGGATGTGGAAAAATCAGAGGGTGGACCCATAGGGGAATAAAATCTGGAGTTAAAAATAAATAAATAAATAAATAAATAAATAAATAAATAAATAAATAAATAAGGGTCCTATATAAAGATCTTAATAATTACTAATATAATTTTAGGACTCGTTATAGAATCACGATTAAGAATTAAGAAAACTTTTATTTGTCTATATAGCATCACTACAAGACAGTACATCTTCCTTGTTCTGCATAAATCTGCTCAAAATGTTTGCCTAATACCTAGTGATTATTATATATTTTATAATAATAGGAAAAGCATATTTATAGCAGGAATCCTTCCTTAGATAAAATCTCCTCAGCCTTGCCTAAGGAAGCAAATTCTGTCAATAATTTCACAGTCCATCCTGAGATGATAGAACCATCTCAGGAAGATCACCTACTAGATTTTAGCTTCTTCTGGATGGCTCCTGACAGAATATAAAAGTAAAATTGGAATAGAGGGGTTTAAAAATGTAGAGTGGTGGAGAAAAATACATAAAAAGGAGGTATGTATAATATCAGTAAGGGTATTTTTAGAAGTCATAAGCAAGAGTATTATTATCAATCTAATAAAAGTAACTATAATATCTCTAAGTCTGTGAATACATATAGATACATAAGCTACGTAAATTTTTTCATCTTAGCTAGAAATGATTCCTCTGAGAGAAAAATACTATATAACAAAAATCCCAACAACAAGAATGAGAATTCCTCTTCAAATTGCTGGTCAGTAATGTCCAAGAGAATCCAAAGTATCTTATACTACTGCAGTGGTCTTTGGCTACCTCTCAGAGGTAGAATATAAGTCCCTATTGTTAAAAACATCTTCATTTCAGACACAGGACCAAGAGGACCCCAAACAGCACTTGATCTGAAAATCTCCTCTCTGAGGACTAGATTCCATGGCACAAGAAGGAATGGTGCAAGCATCCAAGCAAGATAAGCAACCACCAGTTTCACTTAGCTACATATATGCAACAAACAATCAACAGGGAATAGCAAGCCTAAATTTGTGATATATATACATACATATATGTATATATACATGTATATATACATGTATATATATGCCAACTTCTCTAATCAGACACAAGTCTAAGCCATTCATCCATCCACTTATCATTCATAAATCATCTCTTTAACAGCATATATATATATATATATATATATATATATATATGCATTTACATATGTGTACTATAAACTAAAGAAAAACAGCTATGTATTTGAGAGAGTACAATGGGCCTTACTTTTTGGGCAGGATCTGAAGGAAACAGGACTGATATAATTATCTTATAATCTCAAAAATAAATATTCATAATAATTATTTCAGCAGGGCAGTTTGAACACAACATTCTTATATTTGATGATCTAAAGTACCCTAATAAGATTTTGCTTACAGCGTTATTTTTTGTTGTAATAATTTCTTTTACTTTAATTCTTTCCTGCCACTCTCCCACACAACTGAAACAACCCTACCTAACCCCCCTCAATTCTCTTTTTCAGAGCCTCCTCTTCCTTTTCTTGGAAACAGCCCAGCAGTATATGTCTCAAAATAAGGCTTTGTCTTTAAGCATCATCATGGCTCTAGTGGTTTAATTTTTTTTATTAAGCCTCAAATGCATCATTTACCACTTATTGTTCTACTCTGAATTCCCTTCCACAAATTACTCCTTATTTTTTTAAAAATCATGGCCTCTTCATTCATATATATATATATATATATATATATATATATATATATATATATAT
>NW_021620961.1:1318269-1336748 GCF_004785775.1 Grammomys surdaster
ATAACATAAAATATATACACATAATTAAAATTTATAAATGAAAAATTATTTATATAAGGTTTTTATTAATTTATTTTTTAAAAATGTTTGTACATAATGTGGTTTTCTGAATATTCTTGGCCCAGTGAGTGAGTGGCACTTTATGGAGATGTGGCCTTTCTGAAGTAGGTGTGTCCTTGTTGGAGGAACTATGTCTTTTGGGGGATGGGCTTTGAGAGTCTTCTCCTACCTGCCTGGGAGCCAGCCTTCTCCTGTTTGCCTTCGGAACAAGATGTATAACTCTTAGTTTCTCTAGTGCCTTGCCTGCCTGGACACTTCCATGCTTACCATCATGATGAAAATAGACTGAACCTGAGAACCTGTAAGCCAGCCACAATTCATTGTTGTCCTTTAGAAGAGTTCCTATGGTCATGGTGTCTCTTCACAGCAGTGAAACTCAACATAAGACACATGAGTACTGATTTTCTATTATTTCTACCACCATGTCTCCCCCACCTTGTTTCTTGTTTGTATGTTTTAAGGCTGAATGCTTGGCAGTGAATAGCCTATCTTGACATTCAGTTACCTCACTGAGGATTACATCTGTCTACAGTCATAGAGTATACTCTCTTAACCATAAACCACCTGAGTTCTGGGGACCTAGGTTTGGTGTAGAGTTGGGATGACAATGAAGTTCAGAGGTTACCTGTAACCTCATTTGAAAATAAGCTAAAAGTAGTTTATATACATGTTCTATGTTGGGTAAGTCAACTAGTCTAATCTTAGGAAGTGTAACACTTTTTCCTTTGTTCTGTTGTGTGATAATGTTGCCTGCATGTGTAATTATCACCTCTCTTTCAAGATTTTCTTCTTTGTTAAAATCTTGGCCCAAGAAATGTACTGAGCCTGGACTGGAACAGAGATTTTATTCCATGAGGAGATATTTACTTATGTGTGTACTGGATTTTATGGTCTGCATTTTCTGAAGGGAATATGAGAAAATAACTGTGTAGTACAAATTTTAAAAACTGACAAGTTTAGTTTTTATATATGTAGTGTGATTACATTTATTGCAAGCCTGTAGAGGGCAGAAACTAAGAAAATAATCCTCAAAGAGTATTTATTTGCTTTAGGCAGCTACTATCAAATTATCTTTTTTTCTTTGAAATCACATTGTCACTATTAAAGTACATATTGCTATGTAAGCCACTCATAAAATTAGTTAGGATCTGGAGAAATGACAATTAATAGCTTTGGCTCCTCTGGCAGTAGATCCAGAGTCAAACCCAGCACACTCAGCGGGGTTAATAGCCACCATAACTCAAATTCCAGGGGATTCAAAGTACTCTTTAATGGAGTTCACATGGAGCATAGACATTCATGCAGGAAGAATATCCATAGACATAAAATAAAAATAAACATATTTTTGAAAATAAATTAAGTAGTTAAGACAACAATTAATTCCTGTATTTATATTTGTTGGGTTTGATGATTTCCTCTTAGAGTATCCCCAGATTCTGTCCAGAAACCAAGTAGATGCCAGTGGCATGTACTTTGAGTTTTTACTTCTCTAGAATTACATTAAGCCAATATAAGGTTCTTTTGTTTACAAATGAGCTAGTCTTAAGTATTTTGTTAAAGGAAAAAAAAGAACAAATACAATAGAAGTAAGTAATTGAAAACAATATTACACTCTGTTGGAGTAACTTTGATAGAATGGCATGTCCCAAAGTGAGAAAATACCTTGCATCTATATATACATGATTATAGGTAATTATAGCGTATTTATACCTACTTAACATGAATCAAAACTTAGATCATTATATTTCTTTTTTCTTTTTAATAATTGTGCTTATAATATCAACCTAAATATTACCTACTGACATATAAAACATTATCATTCAACACTCAATAATATCAACTTTAAATTGCTAAATAGAATTTTTTATGTATGTTCAAGTCACCTACTTTGCAATATAAGCTATATACATAAGTTTATAATCTTGTTTTAGCACCCTAAGTCAAATACTATTATAGAAATAAAACACAATTTCTGTCAGTTTCACATTTTCTGAAGTTATATTTAAATTTATTTTCTTCTTCATTATAGTTTTTCATAATTTGTAAAAACATAGCTGTCCACGATTCATTTTTTCAATAAATCCTTTATCAACATAACTTTATAGCAATTTTAATAAAATTCAATATTATTTTGTCTGATTTATTTTATTCTTCTAAGTCAGACATATATAATTTTATTATAGATCTTAAGCCTTTTCTACAGCATTACATTTGATAGTATAATGTTGTTAAAAGATAATTTAATATTTTATTTTTATTCTTCCAACTATGTCACATCTCTTTCACTAGGGCCTTACCTCTTAATGGTTTATTCCATTTTGCTAAGCATTCAAACATATGAATCTATGGTGCCCAAAACTATTCAAATCACCACATTCCACTGCCTTGCTCCCACAGATTTGCAGCCATAACATAAAACAATTTGCATTTATTCCACCATCAAAAGTTTCCATTATCTGTCACAGTCTGAACAATATTTAAAGCTCAAGGATCAAAATCTATTTTGAAATTCATGCAACCTTTTACTCTGTAAAATCAAAATACAAAAGCAGGTCATATAATTTCACCATCACAGGATATACATTACCAATTTAAACTCTCGGAGTGAGGAAAACTGTACAAAAGAAAACCCAAAAACCACCTGGGCAAACTCCAAATTCTGCAGTAACATGTATGACATCCAAATCATTTCAGGTTTGTTGACTATAAAACAATTCTATGTCTTGGGCTGGTGATCTCCCTGTTAGCAGATTTCCTCCACGGGTATCTCTGTTATCTCATAAGCCTTGGGGTCTCTAAGGCTATTTAAATTTCATAGCTTCTATTCCAATAACTGGGACCCACAACTGATCTTCTGAACTCCTTCAAAGGGCTTGATCACATCTATAGCGCTGTCCTTTGTATCACTGTAGGCTCTGGATGATTCTACTGCATTGCTGCTGCTGTTCTTAATGGTCATACCATAGTACTGGAATTTCCAATATGCCATGGTCTTCACTTCGACTATGCTACATTTTCACCAATAGCATAAGCACTCTTCTTGGTGCCAAGACTCAAGTTCTTTGCATGGCCTCTTGACTCGTGGGCCTTTAACTGCTACTGAGGCTGCACCTTAACCAATGACCTTTACTTGCTCTTATATGCCAAGCCTGAGCTGCTCTCCATGATCCCTTTATGCCTTCAAAGCCCATCCCCCGGGTAACTCTTACACATCACCAAGTTCGGCTATCAGCATTAGGTCTATCTCTGAAACACAGCTGATGTGCTCTCAGAAAACATTTCCAAGAATATATCATCTCAGTGTTCTATATTTCTTCTAAATCACCACTAATTTCTTAGCTTTAGCTAGCCAGTGTAAGTTGTCTCAGTAATCCCTACTACTCTTGACTTTGAAGCCACAGCTATGTGATCAATGTTGCCAAGATGTCCTGCTTGCTGGGCTGGAACATGGTCCCTTGTTCTATTACATCTTCACAAGTTTTGTGTTTTCAGTGATTTCCTTCACTGTCTAAGCTTGTCTGTCCAGGAACTTGGTCTGTAGACTGACCTTGATCTGAGTGACCTGCATGCTTATGTTTCTTGAGTACTGGAATTAAAGGCTGTGGTGGTTTGACTGTGCTTGGTTTATGTCATGGGAACTGGTGCTATTATGAGATATGGTCTTATTCAATTAGGTGCAGCCTTGTTGTCAGAAGTTTGTCACTTTGGGGTGGGCTTTGAGGTCTTATGTTCAAGCTCTCCCCTGTGTGAAAGTATGTCTCCTGGCTGCTTTCATATCAAGATACAGAACTCACAGTTTCTTCTTCAGGACCACATCTGCCTGCAGGCTGCCAGACTTCCTACAATGATGATAATAGACTGAACCTCTGGAATTGTAAGCCAGCCCCAATTAAATGATGTTCTTTATAAGAGTTGACTTGATCTTAGTGTCTCTTCACAGCAATACAACCTTAACTAAGACAAAGATGTATATCACCATGCTTGTTCCTGGATCTAAGCTTGTCTTTAATTACTTTTCAAAATTGTGTGTCATCGCAATGTTAAGATCAAGATCAAAAACCTGTGCCTACCAATCTCAATATATGGATCACATGTATGCCCTCTATTTCTGGACTGTAGTTCATTCCATATATAGTGAAGTTGACAATAATCTTTTGTCAATTTGACATAATCATATCTCCTTATATCCAAATGGAAACAAAAACCAGGTCACAATAACTACCATGATATAAGTACCTGTTTTTCAAATGCAAACTTGTCAACAATAAGCTTAACTCCATGGGATCTTGCCCCATTTCCTTAATTCCATTTAATATTTTTGAACATGATATTAGCTCCATCCCCTTTTCTATTGCCCCTTTCATAATTGAACAATATGTTCTGTATTTTTCCTTTATCAGTTTGATATTTCTAACCAAAAGGCTATTCATAAGAATGAAGCCCAGGGCAGAATATATGTTAGACTGTTTTAAGATTTCTTTTGTCAATGAAGTTAAGGGCAAGGGCAAAAAGCAGCTACGTTATACAGGAAAATATCACAAGAACAGTCTATAGGATACATATTAAAATTATTCTTCTCTGACATTTCTTGAGCCAGGCTCTCACAGTTCAAATCATCTTCACCACTACTGTCTTCCATGCTTCTATTAATATGACCCTTAAACCTGATTTAAAGTATTTCACTGATTTACAAAATCCTCAAATCCACATTCCTTCAAACAAAAGCATAGTTAGGCTAATCACAGAAATTCCCTCATCCCTGGTACCAAGTTATGTCCTAGGGTTTCACCATGGTGAAGGGAAAACATGACCAAGGCAACTGCTACAAAGGTAAATATTTAATTGGGGCTGTCTTACATTTTCAGAGATGTAGTTCATTATTGTCATGGCAAGAGATATAATAGCGTGCAAGCAAATGTTGTACTGAAGAAGGATCTGATAGGTTTACATCTTGATCAGAAAGCAGCCAGAAGACTGTCCTCCACAGGCATCCAAGAGGAGGCTCTCCTCTACACTGAGCAGCGCCTGAGCACAGGAGACATTGAAGCCCATCTACAGAGTGACATCCATAATCAGCAAGGCCAACCTTCTTTCAATGGGGCCATACCTCCTAGTTGAGACATTCCCAATGGCCAAACATTCAAAACATGTGAATTCATGAGTGCCAAAACTACTTTAAATGACCACAATGGAGTAGAGATCTAACCAAAGAAGTCTTGACAGAGGAAACTCCAATGGCTGGCTGAGAAGCACGTTCAACTAAGGAAATACACATGTTAATCTTTTTTTTACTTCTTCTGAGTGCTATCATCTATGTTGGAGAAATACTAGGGTACCTTTTATTTCTCAAGGATCTATCAAGTGGTTGATAACTTCCTTCATTCATTGTCTCCTCCACATATTCATTTTGATTTTTCCCCACCCCTTTCCCTACCAAGGCTCCTACCTCCATACATCTCAATGTCTAATCTATTTCCCCTTCTTAAGATTCAAGTGTCCCCTTTTGGGCTACCCTTCCTACTTAGCTTCTTTGAATCTGTGGCTGGTAGCATAGTTTAGTGACTGAGGGCCTCCAAATGTTCTAACTCTCTAACTATACTGAAATGCTGATGATAACGTTTAAAAAGTCCTAAAAACTTTCTTGCTAATTCTAACGGTAAAAGATTTCACCATCTTTGTCTATAACAATTCTCTTCAGTCCTCTTTGTCGAGAGATATTTTATCCTTCCCAGAGACATAATACATGCTATCATTATTTACGAATAGGTGGCTACTTTGAAAATACAATTATCAGAGTAAGTGCAAAACAGCTGTGTTTATTTGCTTGACCAGAGATATTCTGGACATTGACTTAATAGCATCTATATGTCTATCTCAGGGCTCTGAGTAAGATTGCTTCTTTGAAAATACACTCTAAGTGTATAATTGGAAGACAGGGTAAAAATAATATTAAAAACTTAGAAGAAATGATGCTCATGATAGCTTGCACATTCCATGTATGAGACTATCATCTTAAATGACAGACATATCTGTAGAAATATTGATGCAGTCACTTTGCCCTTCCTTATAGAATTGTTCTCAAAACCTATATTATATTCTGTATTACATTGTATTTCACATGTTTCACAGTGCTTCACATAAATGAGTTTTCTTTCAGTTTCCTGGTAGTATCAGTGATCTGTTTGGATTATCAAAGGATGATTCTTTATCACAGTCCATAACAGCATTGCTAGGCTTATACATGGAATTAACTGTCTTTTGTTGATTATATTGATTTTCTTACTATTTAGTATCTGAAAGGGCATAAAGTTTCCAAAGGAAAGCATAAATATAATCAGGATACGTAAGGTCACCTAAAACATAATTCAACTAAATAAGGTGTCTGAGTTCTTACAACATACAAAGAAATTAAACATTTCTCACTATTAGAAGATAAAGTTTTTAATCCTATTTATTTTATTCTATTTCCTGTAGAACAAGAGAAGAGTTTCTCAACATTTTTGTTTATTTGTTTTAAATTCCCATGTCTATATTTTCTTTGCTACATCTATGATAGTCTAACTATCTCCTTGAGAACTTAACAAGACCAGTGACTATGTAATTCAGTTAAGGCTTCAGTTATTCCCAATACTAAGTTTATCTACTCATTAATTAATTATCTAAGTACTGGTACTTGAGTGGTTTAGAGAAGCTCTTCATGCTGTGACTCAACCTCAAGAATCACTAATGATTCTCTTCTTCCACCTATGCCCAGCAGGGCCCTCCACTCTTACATATTCAACTGAAGCCCTGGATCCCTCCCTAAGTGCTCCCAGGCTGGTGGTTTAGACCCTGGGAGCTGTGGTTGGTTGGTATTGTTGCTCTCCTCATGGTGCCACAAATCCTTTCAGCTCTCCTTCAGTCTTCACTCTAACTCCTCTATTGAGAAATCCATGATCAGTTCAATGGCTAGTTGTGAGCATCTGCCTCTGAGTATGTCAGACTCTTGAAGACCTCTGAGGAGATATCCATATCAGGCTCTTATCAGCATGCACTTCCTGACTTCCACATCAGCATCTACCTTTGGTGATTGCACATGGGATAGATACTCAGGTGGAGTGGTCTTCAGACAGCCCCTCCTTCAGTTTCCGTCCCTCACTTTGTCTCCATATTTGCTCCCTTGAGTATTTTGTTGCTCCTTCTAAGAAGGATCGAATCACCCCCACTTGGTCTTCCTTCTTTATGAGCTTCATGTGGCCTGTGAGTTGCATCTTGGGCATTTCAAGGTTCTGGGCTAATATCCAATAATCAGTGAGTGAATACCATGTGTGTTCTTTTGTGATTGGCTTACCTCACTCAGGATGATAATTTCTAGTTCCATCCATTTACCTAGGAACCTCTCGAATTCATTGTTTTTAATAGCTGAGTAATGCTCCATTGTGTAAATATACCACATTTTTTGAATCCATTCCTCAGTTGAAGGACATCTGGGTTCTTTCCAGCTCCTGACTATTATAAACAAGGCTGCTATGAACATAGTTGAGCATATGTCCATGTTATACGTTCGAGCATGAAGGCTGGATGCCCCAGGGGGTGGGAATTTTAAGGGTGGGGAGTTGGGAGTGGGGGGGTAGATAGAGGTTACATCCACAGAGAAGAAGGAAGAGGGGTGAGGGGATTGGTGGTTCCTGGGTGGGTGGGGGATGGGGTAAGGGGACAACATAGGAAATGTAAATAAAACATCCAATAAAAATAAAATAAAATAATAATAATAATAATAATAATAATAATAATAATAAAATTTACCAGGTTTAGGCCAGGCGTGGAGGCACACATCTCTAATCCCAGTACTCATAGGCAGAAGCAGGTGACTATCTGTGAATTCAAGGATAGTCTATACAGTGAATTCCAAGGCAGTCAGGGATAAATGCAGAGACCCTGTCTCAAACCACCACCGCCACAACAATATCAGTTTCAGGAACCATAACTTTTTCTAATGATTGGGGCATATTTTTTTATATATTTAAAATATAGAATTACAACATGTATGACTTTCTGTATATATGTTTACATATAATTACACACACACACACACACACACACACACACACACACACACACAGCTATCAATCCAGAAAGACAAGTAGTACTGACTTGAGAATTATATCCAACATTAGATGAGCATCTGCTCTTTAAAGCAAAAGGTCTCAACCTATAGATTACAACTCTTGGGGGGTCAAATAACCCTTTCACAGGGGTCACACATATATCCTGTATATCAGATATTTAAATTATGATTTAATTAAATATCATATTATGTTATGATATTTTACTAAATATCATAACAGTAGTCAAATTATATTTATGAAGTAGCAACAAAAATAATTTTATGGTTAGGGGTCACTTCAATATGAGAAACCATATTAAAGGGTTCCACTGCTTTAAAGAGTTAATGATCTTAGGTAAAGTCAAAGTAGATCTGTAGTAGATACAGACAATGATGAACATAATTTGCTTTTGCAAATTTGGTAGGAGGTCACTTTCTTGACATTTACTTACAAATACTTTTCTTTTTTTGTTTGTTTGTTTTTTTGAGACAGGGTTTCTCTGCATAGTCCTGGCTGTCCTGGAACTCACTCTGTAGACCAGGCTAGCCTCGAACTCAAAAATCCGCCTGCCTCTGCCTCCCAAGTGCTGGGATTAAAGGCTACAAATACTTTTCAAGTGTTGACTTTTAAAAACAATCTTATGGTGTTAGACTCTGGTCAGAGACAGTTTTGGACTTTATAAAGACATTTTATTTAAGTATACCATGGACTTTGAATGTCCTTGCTTCCTATACCCTCCATTTTCTCCCCTTCCCACAAGTATCCTTCCTTTTCGAAGATAATTGTGCTTCTACTTTCATGTCATATAGGATATACATGACAGAAGAGGTTATTAGTTTGGGCCTGGCTTATTGTCTTAATATATGATGATGCTTCATTTTATCCATTTTCATGCAAACAATAATTTTCTTTATGGTTGAATAAAATTCTATTAAGTATATAAAAAAAAGAAACACTAATGAAAGCTTTCTTATATCATGTCACATATCTTTGTTGCAAAAGTGGACCCAATTTATCTTAGCACAATAGCACCTCCTCTAAACTAATAAATGTTCATATATCATTATTTGAAAGTTTTGCATGTTCACTAGATATATATGGTATTGCTAAAAAATCAAGATCAAAGGAAAGGCCATCCAGAGACTATCCCACCTGGGGATCCATCCCATATACAGTCTCCAAACACAGACACTATTGCGGATGCCAAGAAGTGCATTCTGACAGGAGTCTGATATAGCTAACTCTTGAGAAGTTCTGTCAGAACCTGACAAATACAGAGTCAGATGCTAGTACCCAACCATTGGACTGAGCATGGAGTCCTGAATGGCAGAGTTAGAGAAAGAACTGAAGAAGCTGAAGGGATTTGCAACTCCATAAGAAGAACAATAATATCAAACAACAAGACCCTTCAGAGCTTCCACGGACTAATCCACCAACCAAGGAGTACACATGGAGGGACCCATGGCTCTAGCTGCATATGTAGCTCTAGCAGAGGATGGCCTCATCAGGTATCAGTGGGAGAAGAGGCCCTTGGTCCTGTGAAGGCTCGATGCCTCAGTGTATGGGAATGCTAGGGTGGGGAGATGGGAGTAGGTGGGTGGGTTGGGGAGTACCCTCATAGAAACAGGGGGAGGGAGGATGGGATAGGGGGTTTCTGGGAGGAAAACCAGGAAAGGGGAACATTTGAAATGTAAATAAATTCCCAATACGAACTTGATGTCCTCAAATATGACATCAGCAATTCAAGTCACTGTTTCTAGCGATGCCAGTAAAGCACAGAAACCCATTCTCTCCACACTATAGTCTCTGCATTCAATAAAAGTTCTTGAAAGTTTCTATTTAAGACTCCACCCTCACAACTAAAAAAAAAAAAATTCAGAATCATATTCTATAAAATCATTTTAATTTTTATCACAAGTGTTCATTCCTAACACTTTAAATCCTGCTATGAATATTTCTTCCATTACTTGATGTTACGGTTTACTATGAAATATTAGTCATAGGTATATGTAAATTCAAACACCTTACTCTGCCTTGGTGGTGATGCTTTGAAATTTTGTGGAACATCCAGGCTGGAAATAAAGACTTGCTGAAGAAAATGGATCACTATGATCAGGATTGAAACTGTGTAGCTACATCCTATCTGTTCTCTTCTTGCTGCATGTAGATATGATGTGACCAGCAGCATTCACCATATGCTGTCATGCCTCCTTAACCGTAATTGACTCTGTTTTAAACAAAGGAACTCTTTTCTTCCTAAATTTACTTCTTGTCATGTATTTAATTACAGCAACAAGAAGTGTAACCAAGATCCTTGTATAGCAAAAATGCATAACTGGTCAGTGTTTGAAATAGTGACTTTTATTAAAGACTTATTAGAAAATTTATTAAGATATCCAGATTTGCTTAGTCTTGTTGATATTATTATATCAAATCAGTACAGAGATTATGAACCAGGACATGGCTAAAGAGAGCACAAAGTAGTGGCAAACTATATAGCTCTTCACTGAACAATAATTCCTGCCATGTAGTGTATTTCTTTCGTTTACTAGGATAATTCAGAATGTTGATATAGACTCTAATGGCATGGTATTTATCAGGTAGCCCATGACTTGAAAATACTTTTAAGGAAGTATAATTCATTTTAAACAATAGCGCATCTCAGAGTTGAGAACAGGTTAAAGAAATTTTTAGTCCTTTAGACTTCTTAGAAAATAAGGTACACCCCTCACTAGTAAAACAGGTCCAGTAGTGGTTAAAGTGAAATTCCTGTTCAGTTTTTATTTCAGTCAGCCTTAACTATCTGAAGATAGGAGGCCTCAGGAGAACTCTAGAAGACAAATATTTTAAATAGAACTGAAGGTAGTTTTATCTCCAGTGTAAAAAAAAGATACACTGAAAAAAATTGCAATAATCTCATGTACACTCAGAAGTTCTTGCACAGTGGAGCCTCAAGAAACTTGCAAGAACTTTTAATGAATGTGGTGGCTATAGTGTGGAGAGAATGGGTTTCTGTGCTTTACTGGCATTGCTGGAAAAAGTGACTTGAATTGCTGATGTCATATTTGATGAGTATCTTTCCAGCAGGCAGCAGAGTTCTGAAATACTCTAAAGAAGGGACATAGAAAAGAGAGCTGATCTGTGAGTACATTTGAGTATCTCCAGGTTTTATTCTAGAAGCTTCCAGGGTAGACTTTAAATTTGTTTGTCCATGATTGTTTGTGCTTGTAGTGAATTAAAGTTTTTTTTTTTTCTGTCAAAGAACCATGCATTTGAAACTTAGGAAACTTTTTTTTTTAATTTCTGATTCCCAATATAGAGATTTCAGACTCTCATATAGGAATACATTTTATGTGTTTTAAAATTTTGCAGCTTACTTGAAAATGTTTTCATCCATCCTCAGGATTAGTAGAATAAACATACAAATTCTTATACTGAAGGAAATATCAACGAAACTTTTAAATTTTATAGCAATTCCAATGCTATCAACTTTCTCTTTTGATGACCACAAAATTGGCTTTTTCCTGGGTTTGTTGATTCTTTCATTCTGAACTAGTACCTGCTATTACTTGTTAAGATTTTGCTTATATATATTACATACATATTTAGAAACATATGTTTATATATTTAAAAAGCTCAAGTACAATAAACAAAGGAGCAAGAAATAAAACAAATAAAATAAACAAAACAAACAAACAAATGAGCAAAGAAACAATTGAAAAAGCACCTTACACTGTTTTTCTATTTTTTGTGGCTGATATCTAGCCTCTATTAATAGCATAATATCATTATTAATAAGTTTATGCTTTGGTTCAGTTGATTCAAAGAGCAGAAGCCTTTTGTTGTAGGAAAAAATCAATATCTGTATTGTATCATACTTGAAAACAAGTCATTTGGAATAGAAAATCTTTGTAAATGAATTTTTATACACACAAATATATTTAGGAAAAATAGGAAATAAATGCTATGCAATTGGAGATAATAATATGTTTACATATTTTATATGAAAACAGAATACATAGATGTATTTTTGCCATGTAAAAATCATTTTCATTTCCTTTATTTTCTCAATAAATTACATCTTAATTCTTAAATTTTAATTTGTTTTATTCATTAACATGTATATTTATGCACTACAAATGTATGTATTCATTTTAGATTGGACAAATGAAGCCAACTGGCAAATACTTTACATTCTTGTGGTGAGAATATTAAAATCTAATCATTTAGTATGCCTTTTAATATTAATATTTCTTTGTCTTTGAGAATTTCAAGAATGTGTACAATGAAATACGAATCTATTGACCTGTTAGGTTTCTACTCCAAATTTCCTTAAGTCCCTCCCAAGTCCCTCCCTTTTTATATTCATGTCTTCTTATTTTTATAACAGACTGTGTCAATTAGTGCTGTGAATATATGCATGTGATTGAGGCCATCCACTGAAGAATTTTAAGTCTACCAATGGTCATATATTTAAAAAACAAAACTTGATTATCCTTCCCATAGCAGAAACATCTCCCAAACTATTTCAGAATTTTGGCTGACTTGATCTTGTGCAAAGTCTGTATGAGTGACCATCATTGATGCAAGTTCATGAATACAACAGCCATGTGATGCCCATTAGAGGGCTCTTACAATCTTTTTGACCCTCTTCCTTGATTTTATTTAAACCTCATTAATAATAATGGTGGTGGTAGGTATTTGAGGAAGATGTTCCATCTGGGACCTAGTACTCTATTATTTTTCTCATCACTTTTAAAATGCAGTATTATTATATATTACAATAACCATTTGCATATTTGATATGTAGATGGAGGGTACTTTTTCATACTGTTTGTAATATTACTATATATTGGACGATGCTTGTTGAATGGTAGAGAATAATTCAAATAACATATGATACCGAGGGACAGTCTTTTTTCAATACTAGTACATTACAAGGTCTTGCTAATGACATATTCTGAGTTGAGCCATAGGGTCTCTTAAGTGTTAGTCTAATGTGTGTCACTAAAGTTGGAGAATAAAGGAAAAAGATTGGGAGATCCTGGGATTCATCATAAAAATTGGACGAGGTGACGAAGACTGACTATGACGAAAGCAAAATCCACAGACAGCCAGGATGATGAGTTTTTTTCCCTTTTCATGCTTTCTGATGCAGTCTATGTTGCTTCGCATATGTAAAAAGAATTTAGGAATGCCTCTGGTCTGTTTTTAGTGCTTATGACTGTTATTATTAATATGTACGTTGTGCACCTTATTCTTACCAAGCAGGAAAACTCAAATCCACAGCTCAGCAGTCCATGAGTCTCTATTTCTTGCTGCATTCAGGTATCAACTGTTGAGGTTCGGCTCTGGTTATCATTCAGTGAGATTAGAACAGTACTGATACCTATTTCTTATTCATCGTATTTGGGATGTATAAATCATCAGAAATTCTTTAATTGTTAAAATAGCTACTAGCAAGCAGTGTATTGAAAGTTATTCCTATAAGTCCCATGGAAATCTACAAACAATCCGGGCCAAGAAAATAGGGTGCTCTACTCAATCTGACTGCAAGGGGAACATACACACAACTCATTGAACATGGACAGATTGAGCTTTAACTTTAACCCCTATTTTCTAGTGTCTTTTGATTAAAAAGGCACACTACAGGCTACCAGGAAACACATAAACACCAATACAGCCTTATAACCTTTGATCCACAATCTACCCTGCCAATTAAATATGCTAGGGCAAGTGTGGTAAAAAGCTTATGGAACTAATTAGCAATGTCCAATTTGATTTAAGGCTCACTCCATGAGATTAAACCCATACCTGGTATTACTTGTTGTCTTAGCTAGGGTTTCTACTCCTTCACAAAACATCATGATAAAGAAGCAAGTTGGGAAAGAAAGGGTTTATTCAGTTTACACTTCCATATTGCTGTTTATCACCAAAGGAAGTCAGCACAGGAACTCAAACAGGCAGAACTTAGAGTCAGGAGCTGTTGCAGAGGCCATGGAGGGTGCTGCTTACTGACTTTTTTCCCTCTGGCTTGCTCAGCCTGATTTCTTATAGACTACCAGCATAGGGATGGCACCACTCACAATGGGCCCTCCCACCGTTGATCATTAATTGAGAAAATTCCTTACAGCTGGATCTTATGGACTCATTTCCTCAAGGGAGGCTCCTTTCTGTGTGATAACTCCAGCTTGTATCAAGTTGACAAACAAAATCAATTGGCTATCCTGGAACCAGGGTATAGATAGCTCAGAGGCCCAGGGTAAAACCAAACATTACTAGTTTAAAAACAAAAAAAAAAACTTGTGGTTTGAAATAAAAGTAACAATAAAATGACTCCTAATGATGTTCTGCTGTATCCGTAAATCAGTGCCGTATTCAGCCATCATCTGAGAAGCTTCCTCCTGCAGCATATTTTAACAAATGCAGAGACCTACAGTCAGACATTTTGCAGCAAGAGAAACCGTGGAACATACAGCTCTAATGGGGATGTCTCCATCTAATCTAGCCTCTGAATGCTTAAGGAACCTATTGAAAGAGGAAATAGAAAGAGTGTAAAACCTAGAGGAGATGGAGGACACCAAGAGAAAAAGGTCCTCTGAATCAACTGAGCAAAGCTCATACCGTCTCACAGAAACTGAAGCAACAAGCAGAGGGCTTACATGGGTCTGCACTAAGTCCTCTGTGTATACATTATAGATTTCAGTTTAGTATTTTGTAGAAGTCTTGAGTGTGTGAATGGGTAGGTCATTGATTCTTGTACTTTTTCTTGAGGCTCTTTTTCTTCTATTAATTTGCCTTGTCTAACTTCAGTGTGATGGTTTTTGTTTTAGCTTACTATTTTTGTTTTGTAAGATTTTGTAGTTATCTCTTAGAAGCCAGGTCATTTCTAATGAGAGAGAGAAGTGTAGTAGATCCAGATGGAAGGGAAGGTGGAGAGGAACTGGGAGTAGAGGAAGGGAAAATTAATCAGTATATAGTGTATGAGAAAAAATCTAATTTAATAAAATAAATAAATAAATAAATAAATAAAAGTTCTGTCTGTTAGACAGGTAATACAGACAATTTATTATAAGAAAATACTGTTATAATGTATTCCTTGAGATAGTTTATATTATTAATTAATAATTTCTATCACTACTGAAGTATTAATATACCTGTTAAATTAAAAATATTCTGACTTCAGTACATATGATTATGAAGCTGGATCTAATGAGCCAAATGCAGCCATCAACGTGCTTTTGTTTGAATTTTAATTCTTTTAAAAAGGTTAAAAAAACATTATAATGAACACATGTAATTACACCTAATTCAAATTTGCTGCCTGTAAGGTGGACTCTGATAGAAAACAGCCATGTACTTTTATGAATTTTCTGAGGTAATATTTTGGCCATAGTGGCAAGATGGTGTACCTGTCACAGAAAGCGTTTTACCCATAAAACTTCTTAATATAGTTTAATCTGAGCTGTAGCATACATGCTTTGCTAATTCTTTTTGTTTAAGCCAAGTGCTAAAGGTTCTATATGTCTGTGATTTAGAATCTCTAAATCAGGCAACATGTGCAGTAGTTGAATGTGTTCTTGGGCATGTTCATCTGTGTTCATTTAATACCACTCATTATTCTACTTGACTCTAATTGTGTTCTTGGGTTGATATGTTAAAGATTAATGATGAACTTAGCCTAAATCAAGATTCACCAGGATTAGAAGATAAAGCAGAATAGAAGGCATAACAGTTAAATGTCTCAGTCTTTTATATCTTTTGATATATCCTGAGGATTTTAGCTGTAAGGAATTTAAGTAATTGTAGAAACTATCTCCCAGAGGATTTCTAGTTCTGCCATATCCATGTCATAAAGCTGACAGCACACCTATGCTTGCAAAAATATGGTGAGCTGACTTGCAGTGTCCCTCACATTGGCCTTAAATAGAGTTGTGTTTAATAGAGCAGCAACCATATGCAGTATTTGCATAACTCTGGATGAAAATAAAAATAACATAAAAACCCTAAGCCTTGTGAGACATTAGTGACTGTCACAAAGAATTAGGTCTATCCCTAAACCATAATATTATCTAGTGATGGATATAAACTATTTAAGGGCTCTCTGTACAGATGTAGCTACTAAGTAATCAACATTTGCAGTGGTTAATGTGCCATAGCATGGTGAGAAAACATTCTTGATGATTATATGGACAGGAGTCAACCTGTTACCTATTAGGAACAGAACAACAGTGGCAGTAATTTCAGTTAACGGCAGCATAGAAAGGATTAGCAACAGCAAACATGCAAAAAATAAGCTCATACCATGTATTTGTCATGAACGTCTTAAGTACTTATAAATTATGATTTCTTATTTAACTCATTCATGATTTAGCAATGAGATGTTTGATATCCCAGAGTGTATATATTTATTGGAGGGATTTCTTGTTTTCTTTTGTTTTGCTGTTAATTTTAAGTTTTATTGCATTGTGCTTAGACGGAATACATAGATTTATTTCAATACTTTGAATTTGTGAAGAATTATTTTATGTCCAAGAATGTGGTCTGTTTTAGACAAACTTCCATGTGGTGCTGAGTAGAATGTGTATTCTTCAGTGTTAGAACAAAAACCAAATTGATTTTCTGTAGATATCTGTTAAGCTTACTTTCAGTATACTACTAATTCTGATGTTTTTATTTATTTTTTAATCCAGATGATTTGTCTTTTGGATCATACAGGAGTACTATGAGGAAGAAAATTTGCACTGCATTGGGAACACTTGAATATTTTACATTCTTCATGAGAAAACATTAAGCTCAGACTTATGCTATTTAGCCAAGATTACACATTTCAGATATGGAATAATCTGATATAAACCTAAACAATATGGCTTTAATTTTTAATCTAAAACTTTTTTCCCTCTTAATCAAATTATAGTTCAAGTAAACAAAATAAATTTCACCAAATCATAGAGTTATGATGAATAAGCAACATTAAGGATGTTTGAAAAGGCCATAAGGGGTGTTGCCAGAGTCAACCCCAGCAGTGAACGGTTTCCAGAAAGGATATATTGATCAGTTGAGGAATGGAATGCGTCAGACACCAAGACTGGTAGGTTTTGCTACTCTGACTGATTAACAATTAGAAAATTTCTTTACTTATACAGATTTAAAAAACATTCATGAGTTCAAGAGAATCATATCATATAAATTTATCTCAGTCATGACTATCTAGAATGGCCAAGGTTACAGGTTAAGCACAGGTAGAAAGATTTTATTATCATCAACCTCATATCCTTATTCCTAAAATTCTATAAATCAGATTAGCTTAACCAAACAAGCAGAAAGGCGGGCAGGCAGGCAGGCAGGCAGGCAGGCAGACAGGTAAGCAAGCAAGCAATCAAGCAAGCAAGTATCCTATTCTCAGGCTGGCAGCATTTTGCAGTTTCAAATGCTTAGAGAATAGATAGATTCCAAGTCATTCTAGGCAAATCACCCTGCTTTAAATAGTATATTATTAACCTTTAATGATTTGTCATATTACTTGCTTAGAAATCATTGTAGCTGTTATTTGTACTTATAATCTTATAAGAATTTGTTTGAAAAAGGAATAATTTTGTTTCTAAATTAATTAATATTACAGTAACCTGGTGTAAAACAATCTTTCCAAGAATACAAATCCTAACACGTAATTCTTCTTACATTCTTTTATACCACCTATATATGGTATTGTCTTTCCTTAGTTATTCTAGCTTTTTTTTTCTTTTTCTGATTCTTATTCTTATTATGGGGTTAGTATGTATGGTCTTTTATCTTGTAGGTGGCAACTCTGAGAAATTCTAAATATACTCTAAAAGGAGTTCTGCACTCTGAATTGCTTGTCAGCCTTCTCTGAGTTCAACTTAATCAAATTAGTTTGTTTCATGAATTTCTTTAGGGGCAGGTAAAATTCTCCAAGGCACAGAGAATACTTC
The DNA here is from genome assembly GCF_004785775.1 of Grammomys surdaster. Taxonomy (NCBI): domain Eukaryota; kingdom Metazoa; phylum Chordata; class Mammalia; order Rodentia; family Muridae; genus Grammomys; species Grammomys surdaster. The sequence continues at coordinate 1,336,370 of NW_021620961.1, forward strand.
CAAGAAGGGTCAATTAAGGTTACTTCCTTGATAGCAATGGATAGTATATTCAGGACTTTCTCAGGGGAATACAAAAACAATTTTGTCAGAGAAAACATGGGTAAATCATTATGCTACTAGCCCCTCAATAGTGGAAGAAGCAGAGGCTCCAACAGGAAGCAAACAGCATCAGGTCAACCATCACATGTGGCTCAGGTGTGCTTTACTTTGTCAAAATAGCTGTGCTACATTACTTACACTGTTTCCTTAGGAAGTGGCCGACCCAAGATGTGTTGTCTTATGAATATATATATATATATATATATATATATATATATATATATATATGTGTGTGTGTGTGTGTGTGTGTGTGTGTGTGTGTGTGTGTGTGTGTGTGTGT
>NW_021620961.1:1336758-1416804 GCF_004785775.1 Grammomys surdaster
TGTGTGTGTGTGTGTGTGTGTGTGTGTGTGTGTGTGTGTGTGTGTGTTGTAGTAAAGGTTTAAAACTGGCCTCTGGTTAATCCGACTATCTCTGTAGCGGCTCTGCCTAGCCCAGCCGCCATGTTTCTAGGCCTGAGGGCACATGCGCGCTGCAGCTAGAACTGGTCTGCCAGAAATACCAGCCCTGCCACCCACTAGATGCCAGCGTGAGAGATGTCTCTGCCAATCTTCCACGCTGTCTCTGCAAGGCAGGGCATTTCCCAGACCATTCCGTCATCCACATGGGCCCAGTAAGAGAACGAGACTCTAATTCTTATAGATTAATCAAAGATTTTATATGTTTGATAATGATTAATAACAAGATGCCCATACAAAGATAGTTGTATTCCAATTAGCTAACCAAATGATAAGTTTATAAGTTGTTCCACACGAGTGCTCTCCATACCTGTGTGGTTCTCCATCCTCCTACATCTCTGCCCTATCTAGCTCCTCCTCTTCCTTTTTTCTCTTCCTCTCCCAACTCCTCTTCCTCTCTTCCTCTTCCTCTCCTTACTCCTCCTACCTTAGCTCCATATATATCAGTCCCAATACCGGGCAGAGGAACCTCCTATTTAAGTTGTTGTTCAAGTGAGCTGTAACGCTCCCAAAACATTGTACCTCATATGTATATACATATATGGATATATGTATAATACTTATGAGTGAGTATATATGTATGTATGTACATATGTATCTCTGTATTGGTATATTTATTTAGAGTTTAAATAGTGTTCTGTCACATAAAGAGATATTGTTCTCCCCTAGGATCATTGATCAATAACAATTCCAGTACCAGGCAGAGGAACTTCCCATTTAAGTTGTTGGTTAAGTGAGTTACAAAGCACTCAAAACATTATAACTTATTTTTTGTTACTTTTAATTTTCTGACAGGCAAAAAGTAACTTTATTGCTGAAGACATCTTATACTTTGGGACATGAATCCTAGGTCTCAGCTGAATACATTCTGAAAGCCTCATCCTGAAGACACTCTGTACTTTGAAAATTGAACTTAAAAGGTCTGACCTGGTGTTATGCTAAACGTCTCATCCCTGATGGTTAGCTGCTATAGTGCTGGGATCCAAGGAAATGAAGGAACAAATAGACTTATCCAGACCAATCCATTCTTATGATCCATGAAAAATGACCAATAAGGTCTTAAAAGTGCAATAGTGACACTCAGATCTTGGTGGAAACCAACAGTTGGCTAATCAGAATTAAAGTTTACTCAAAGAAAGAAACCCAACCAACTACCCAAATCTAGTGAAATCTTGGATCATATAAGAGAAACTATTACCATCACTTTAGATTAGCTTAATTCCTAACTGCATCTAAAACAGATCCATACACCCAATGATAATTGTAGCACTCATCTCTTATCAAATATACTACTCTTTGTAGCAGACTAAGACTGTTACAGAAATCCACACTTGACGAAAATGCAAAGAACACTGATGTTAGGATGCTCAGTCCCCAATGGTTACATCTAGAACAGAACTCCGGTGTCTAGATATCAGGGAACATTGTGTAGAAATTTGGTGTGGAAAAATTTTAAGAGCCAGAGGCCTGGGAAGTTGTGTGTGTGTGTGTGTGTTTCACCCACAAACCTCAAAAATATAGCTGCCTAAATAGGACTCAAATAAGGACAACAACTATCAACATGCTAACATGAAAGAAGAAATCTCAGGGGATCACAATCTTACAAAAGAACCATCATCAACCAAGGAATAATGAGAGAAGTATAAGTCTTTCACAGGGATGAACCTAGAAATTGGTTATCCAATATCAAGAGGTCATCCATGAAGGTACATATATTCAAACATTGCTGAAAAGATGAAACAGGTTGTATTTCTATAAAATGTGTGTGTGTGTGTGTGTGTGTGTGTGTGTCTGAGTAAAACAGTAACAATTAAAGTATAAGACAGTAATGCAGTTAGAAGCAAGGGGCATGGGAGAAGGATTGAGGAAAGAGAAAAGGGAAAACAATGTTATCATATTACAATCAAATTTTTTAATTTAATGAGTTTTAAAACAACAATAACAGCAACAACAACAACCATATCAATCAACCAGACCCCCTAGAGCTCCAGGAACTGAAGCACCAATCAAAGAGTACACATGGAGGGACTCATGCCTTCAACAGCAAATGTATTAGCAGAGGATGGCCTTGTTCAGCATCAATGGGAGGAGAGGCCTTGGTCCTGTGAACGCTTGATGCCCCAGTGTAGGGAATGACAGGACAGGGAGGTGAGAGTGGGTGGGTGAGTTGGGGAATACCCTCATAGAAGCATGGGGTAGGGGTATGGGATAGGGGGTTTCTGGAGTGGAAACCGAGAAAGGGGATAACATTTGAAATGTAAATAAAGAAAGCATTCAATAAAAGAAATGAAAAGAAAAGAAGAACAAGGACATCGTGAATTTTGCAGGCAAATATATGGAACTAGAAAATATCATGTTGAGTGAGATAACTCAGACCCAAAAGGACATGCATGGTACGTATTCACTAATAAGTGAATATTAGCCAAAATTAAAGAATACCCAGGGTACAATCCATAGAACTCAATAAGGTTAATAAACCAAAGGACCTGAGTAAGGATGCTTTTAGTCCCACTTGGGATGGAGAAAGAAAGCAACAACTGGGTGGGGGCCATGGTCAGGAGGGAGGGAGAGATCTGGGTTGGAGAGGGGAGGGAGAGAGGAAAGAAGCAACATGATCAGGTGATCAGGTAGTGGGGGGGGCACAAGTGAAGCTCTTAGGGCCAGCAGAATGAATCTCTTTGAATTTGTATGACTTAATTTGTAGTTTAAAATGAGCACATATACCTATATGCATACAATGGCAACTAATGAGAAAAAAAAGACCATTAGTTTGAAGGAGAGTACAGTGGAGATAAGGTGAACTTTGAAGAGAAGAAAGAAAAACGAAAAATGTTGTTATTATATTATATCCTAATAATTCCCTACATAAAGTATACATATTTTTGTATTAGACATTTTATTAGATATTGGTAGCTGTATTAGACATTGATAGAATTGTAAAAAATTTTTTATTACAGATCTTACCATGTTAATAATAAACTCAAGATTTAATGTGATAACATTAATTTTTAAGTATATTTATGAGTATATAGCCAGATTATTTTCCAAGACTACTAATTGCCAAAAAATAATATAAACAAGTTTTTATTGAAATGTGATGAACTTATTTAGTTTCAAGATCTACAGCACTTTATAATTAATCTTGGAATCTGTGGAATGTAAATGCTCATATTATTACCTGAATATAATGACTAAAATAGCTTACTTATATAAAAAATAAAAACAAACAAATAACAACAAAAACCTCATGCTTTTTGTTCTCTCTCAAACTGTCAAGGGCATGAGATATATATATCATTAACCTTTCTCAATGCTTTTTTTTTTTTTCATTTTAGGGAAAGAACTGGAATAGCCAAGATATAATGGATAATATCTAAAGTAAAATCTTTTTTATTATTATTATTCTTTCTGAAAAGTCTAAGCTGCATGTACTTTTCAAAGGAAAAATGTTGAACGTATTATTCCTTTCATTTATTAGAATAATAATCACTTCATTATGTCTTTGATTTTTGTCTCTCCAGACTTACTTTACTACTTACTTAAGTTTGTCCTCCCATAACATCTCCCATGCTTGGTGACACTACCTCTTGGTGCAGATCCAGATCTCACTAGCTCTGATGTAGAGATCCTCTTAGCCTTCAATTATAGTATACCTACATTCCTCTGTTTCAACCTGCAGAAACAATGGCCATGTAGGTGGACTGGTAGGGGTTACCATTCTTGTACAGGTAGTCTTAGAATTTATAAGAAACTGGCCATCAAGAAAGAGCTAGTAAGTGTCAGTCCTCCACAGCCACTGCTGTATTTTTGCTTCCACATTACATCCTTCAGTTTCTGTTCTGACTTCCCTGGAAAAATGTCTACAAGGTACAATAAGAAATAAGTTGCTTCCTCATCCTTGCAAAGAATGCCTTTGGGTGAGGAACTGTTGGAGGGGCTTACAGGGAGGGGGGATAATGACTGGATTGTAAAAAAAAATAAAATTAAAGATAGCTTTAAAAAGAATCAGGGGGCTAGGAGCATGGGAAGCTGATTCATGGAACAATCAAAAGAGAACCTGGAGTAATGACAGAATTGATATGTAAATAAAAGACTGATCTTTTGATCTCCAAGGGATGAGCTATCTAGTGTTCTTAGAATACCAAGAGAAAGCTGTCATCAGAGAGATCAATCTGAAAAGCTGTCTTGAGCAGAACATAGGACATCAGCTTGGACCCAACAATTTGACTTCCAGTCATTTATTTTGCTGCTCTCAGACACCCCTTCTCTCAGAACCCCTCTCCAATCCCAGCCTGTCCTTGTCAGTCAATGACTGTTGGGTTCATTATTTCAAGAGGATGAAGACAAAGGTGTAGAAGGGGATGAGCAAAAATGAATGCATGATTAATCAATAGACGTGAGAAAGACTCTTGAGAGTGTGGTGAGAGGTCCCAAATGGGGCCATAACTGATGAACAGCTGATTGAGGAACTTTTAAGAAGATACGGCAGAATTTAAACAGAGACTTGGATTAATTAATTCTGTCAGTATAATGAAGGTTAAGTCAAGGCTCATAAGCTTTGGGAATGTTCTATGGCCCAACCACAAAGACAGTTAAGAGCTGTTTGTCAATTCAGGTGAAGGATCTCATGTCCTGATAACTCTTGTTCACTCTCTTTATTTTTTATTTTAGCTTGTTTTATTTTTGTTTGTTTGTTTGTTTTGCTTTGTCTAGGTATTCCAGTAATTAACAAAAGCATCTTCTCTTTGTTTCCAGGTTAAATAAACTGCTTGTGGCTTACTATGACTCCTGTCTTAATTGCATAGGAAGATCCAATTTTTGTCATAGCTACTAAGATACAGCTTCAGATTTTATTGGTCACCTCACACCTAACTCCTTGTCTATGGAAGTGTTGCCTAGAGTAGGATAGGGGCTTGTTAGAAAGCTGTCTATAATTTTACCTGTTTCATTTAGATGCAGGAGCCTGTAACTGACCAACAGTACCTTTGCTGTGATTCTTAGGGAAGGCTTCTTGGCAGACAAAGCTCATGACAACTAGCTTTCTTGATTTGTCCAAATATTGTTCTTTCTCTTATCTAGTCAGTTTATTTACCCCATGCCTATCTGCAAGCTGCCTGATTTACCTACTGTGTTCCAGGCTTTTCTGTTTTAATCCTTTCATTTGAACAAGACATCTTAGAAGTTGCATCTGGTAAGAGATATATACTAATTACCTCCAGTATTTAATAAAGAAGAGAGTCTATTTTTAATATTATGCCATATATAACACTATCAAAAATAAGATAGCTTATGTGTCAGACTTTAGATATACACCAAATATTATAGCACTGAAAAAACAAAATACTCTTCAACTACAATTCTTAAAACTACAATTGTTTATTGGCCATCCAGACATTTCTGTAATGTTCCAGTCAGTATGTACAGCTACTTACTTGTGAAGGTATAAAAAGGAATGCTAACATCCAATATCATGATTCTACATTTCAAATCCTCAATTTACTCTTATGGCGTTGCTCAACACTTTGAGCTAAAGCAGGACAAATTCTTCATTCATGATGTATTCAGACACCTATCCAGTGTTAAATTACAATAGAAACACTTTATTTTCACATTCCTAGAAAACCCAAAGATGCATATCAACAACAGAAACAATAGAAAGCTTACAAACACATGGAAACTGTTTGAATGAAAATTGGGACAAGAAAGAAAGAAATGGGAAGCTTTCTAGAATTGAATGTTACCAAAACCCTAGAAGGCTCAACCAAATATAAAATTACTGACCAATTTTCCTTATGAACACAAGTACAAAAATTCACAGTAAAATATTTGCAAGTCAAATCCTAGAACACATCAAAAAGATCATCCAGCATGATCAAGTAGGCATCATTCCAGAAATGTAGAGATGGTTAAACATATGTAAATCAATAAACATAAATGTAGTCTACCATATAAACAAACTGAAAGATAAAAGATACATTATCATCTCATTAGACACAGAAAATTAGAGGATAAAAGTCCTTGTGTGATTAGGGACACAAAGGACATTCCTGAACTTAATAAAAGTAGGTTTTAAACAAATCCAAGCCTACAGCTTTTTATACTAAATAATAAAAAGACATTATATTAAAGATTTTAAAGATATAGTTAAAGTGAAAAATGTTTCCTCAAATAAAATAATACCAAGGCTGATATTGATAATTTAACTGGAAAATAATGGCTAAAAAGCTGAGCTAGAATTAATAAATAAGATATTAATATTTGATATCTATCATTTTAAGTGGCATTTTAGTATTAGCTTATGTAATGATGTAGGCAAACTCTGAGGAGCCAATGTCTTTGGGAAACAAAAACATAAAGAAGCTATTCCAAGCCTGCCCAATAACCAGTTGACAAGACAAAGTCTAAGACAAAGTTTTTAAATTCTACACTTAAACTGTGGGTGAGGAGCAAAATATAACTAGATATTTTTGCAACGGCAAATCTTTCACTTGGACTAGATAGCAATACAACAATACAATACGACACGATACGATACAACACACCACATAATTTTAAGCAAAAAATTAATGATATGGAATTGTTGAGGAAATATTTATGAATTGGAATGTCTTAATAAAAACATGAAAGCAAACATGTAAATATGAAGAACAAATACTTAATTATTGACTGCTCACATGTTAAAAGGAAAGAAGAAGCCCAAGAAACAAAGTTAGTTATATGGTATCCTGAAGATCAATCTGGACCACCCTAGACTGCATCCAACAATCACAAAAATGAACAAGCAAAAAGGTATAGCTCTGGGGAATTCTAGTACTGGAAACCTAATTAAATATGTAAGGTACAAAACCATCACTTCTCATATCATGCATGAAAGTATCTTAAAGTGAAGAAAGAAATTAGAGTACAAAAGAATTAATATTGGAAAAGATACCAGTGCAAACATGATTTAGTTACAAGATAATATATGAGCTTTAATGAGCATTAATTCTAGATGAAAATTGGAAACACCGAGCATAATGTGTTTCACTACTATTTATGAAAATGCCATCAAAATTTTTGTCATTTTGACAGATATTTGAAATCATAAGCATAAACATGCCAAAACTGCTTAACACCTTGCCAACCTGGCAACATAAAAACTAATTAAAAATTTAAAAATAGAATGTTTTTCTCTAACTATAGAATGAATAAATTTTGAAAAAATATTGGAATTAATTGAAGGGTAATATAAGTACATAAATCAACCTTCAGTATAAAAGGACCTGGTAATATCTTAAACTTAATATGTAATTTTACTTGAAATGAATAAAATGCATAGTTCTTAAATTATGAAATTGAAGATTGAATCTATGGAAGAATATCTATATTAGTTGCTTTTATGTTGTGGAGGTTTCAGTACTTTAGAGGAACAGATTTCCAGAGCCCATTGCAGACAAGGCCCGACAGAAGAGAAGTTTTTATGATGGACCAGAAGGCAGAAAAATATTGGAATACGAGCACTTAGCTACCCTCAGCCCCTGGCACTGTGCCACATGCATTCTTACTAGGTTTTTCAGTAAATATTCTCTGGAAGCATCACAGAGACATGCAGCAAGTCTACCTCTCCACTGCTCTAAGTCAGTCTATGTCCAATGAAGTAGCTAATGAACTTAACTTGTAGTACAACCACTTTAAGCTTATCCCCAACTAATTTGCCAAGAAATGAGACTCAGTTGTGGTTAGTTTATTTGGCTTTGACAATTGCCGAGGAATAATCCCTAATCTACTCTTCTAACTGCTGTCCTGACTACCTCCCCAGTGTTATACTTCAGATACTTGCTGTTTCTCCTGGCCAAATGCGCATAGTCCACCTCATGACAGCTTTCTGCTCTGTTCTCATTCTTTTTCCTTCTCTACCTAGTCTCTCCTCAATTGTTCTCTTTCCACCCCAACCAGGTAATTCAAAACCACTTAACTCTAATCCTTCCAGTAATTGCCTGTAGCTACTTTAACTGATATTTTAAATCAAAGAAAAAGATTTGCATAACAAAAGTGTGTAAACATGATATGTCACTCATAGGCATAGAACCTTCAGGTATAGAATTTAGCATTATGATACATAGCAACAAACCAAACCTCAACAATTTTCTCTTTCTTTCTTTTCTTTTTGTCTAAATCAAAAGGGTATGTCTTATAAACAGCATACCCTAGGAACAATAATCAAATTATTATGAAAATTATTAAGTAAGAGTTACATTAAAAAAAATCCCGTCTGTTCATATTTAGAAACTCAGAAGAAAGCATACCGTCTATCATACCCCAGTGAGTTCAGAACTCTGTATCTCAACCAATTTCTATCCTAACTTGCATTATACTTCTAAAATTACCATCTTAGACCAAGAAAATCACCTTAAATCTTAAACAATGTAAGCTTATAGCAAGATTATGACATTTAGCCTTCAACCAAATCAAAGGCCTGAGAAGGAAATAAATATTACCTGAATAAGCACAAAGCACAAGGATGTAGCTTCCAAAAATATAGAACTCACAGAGGCAGCTGACCTCCTTAACAGTCCTGAAAATTTTCTACAACATTGAGTATCTACCTTTAGCCTTCTGGCCCAGAATGTCTGACAGTTTGTGAAGCAGGAATTATGAAGGACTTGCTTACCCTGATTGGCAGAGTTTGGCAGTCAAACTTCTTGCATCTATTTGTCCTTTTCTGGGCAGTATTCTGTCTGCAGATAAAGTCAAGGCATTTTCTTTGCCCAGTGTCTAGCTTACCACAGTTAAAGGTACTCCACCATCTTCTTTCAGTTCAAATAAGGTACTGCAAGGAGTTGACATGTCTCAATGTCAAAAAGACTTTAAATTAATAAAAAATCTTTAAATGAATATTCTGTGAGTTTCTGAGATTTTTAAAGACCATCTATCTATTCAGAGCATATCTGAATAAGAAAATGTTGCCTACCTCCAGCTATCTATTATCTGTACAATCAAGGATGTATACTTTTGTGATAATCCAGAATAGTATCTGACAAGACCATGAGTTTGATTGTCTGACTAATAACATGCATTACTTAATTACCCTAAATAGTTTGTAATAGCAGCTATTAAAAAGGAATAGGACTAAACCTTGCACTTTCAACTGAATTGCATAGACACAATGCCTATCTAAGAGTTGAAACATAATTGTAACAAAAATGTTGTAACAAAATTAATCTTAAATTTTGTCTCTATATACAAAGATTTATACTAATGAAAACATTAAATCTCTATCAATATACAAAATTCTCCACCAATGTCACAAAATATAACCTTAGTTTTGTATCAATATACAAAATTTTGTACCAATGTAAGATTATAGCTAGAAAATCCTTCTGTTGTAAGAATAGATTCAGTAATCTACTCCTATTTGTTCAATTTCTTAAAATATTTCTATATCCTCCCTTTTTCTTTCAACCTTCTTTCCCTTAACTAGGAAAGAAAGAAAAAAAAAGATAGAAATCCCTGAGTCTTAGCCCCTTATTTTCTTTCCTCCCTTTTGAAAATCATAAATATTTGTAATCATCTTAAAATGACAACATATCTATAATTCATAAAATGCCCCAAACCATCCACCCCAATTTAAGGGATTCGGACAGCATTCTTCTTGTATTTGTTTCCTGATGATTTGTGGTAAGAATTCCTTTTGGTGGGTGGTGGTGGGGGAATTAGAAAGATGGTTAGTGTTAAGAAAGCTAGGTACAGCATTTAGTGTCCAGTCTGTGTAAGCTAAAAAAACATAAACATACATGACTTCCTGATTAGAACAGTATGAAATGGTGGAACAAGTGAGCTAGCTGTTGAAAATGTCCCAGAACCCCAGTCTTTAGAGGAAACAGCTTTAATGCAGTTGAAGTAGGATCAAGCAGGAAACAGGAACAGCAGGTCATCTCAGCATCGCCCTGGGGTGAATCCTGTCAGGGATGTCCTCTTAAACTTTCATTCTGCATCTTACAAACCTTACGAACAATATATAGTTTTATAAAGACATTTGTATGGCATGTTCAGCATGTTCAGATCAATTAAGAATGATAACCTGCTCTTTGAACAGGTGAAAGACAGCTGTTTTACTATAAAAATTAGTTTGGATTATATCAGATTGTTTATATATATATATATATATATATATATATATATATATAATTTAAAAGAATAGTATGGAAAGTCTTGAGAATTTTGCAATGAATAAGATCAATTGGCTACGTAAAGACTTTTTTTTTTTTATGTCTCAGAGCTGTTCTCAAGTAGCAGCATCAGAACATATACTACCTGTCTTGTTGATCTTGCCAATCTCCCTCATTTTGTCTGTAGCCAAAATCCTATACAGATAGAATTTTTAAGGTTGTTTTGTTAGCATTATTGTCTATTAATAAAAAATTTAGGTTATTTTATTAGAATATATTATTCATAAGCTGTTTATTTAAAATATGGTACAAAGTTCTACTTTTATGATTTTTATAATTATTTTTATTGTATGTAGTCAGCTAATGTTAGAGAAAAAGACAACTCTTAAAGAAAAAGGGGGCTGTGCAGTAGAAGTTCCTTTGAGTCATTTAATGCAGACTCAGGTAGTGAGGGCTACTCATGTGTTTGCTGAGGCAAGACCAGTGGGAGGATACACTATGTTTGGAGGAAGTATACATAGGACTCAACAGACAGTGACTGTGTGCTTACATAGCTAGCCTTGCAGCACTTCCTTGGTATAGTGTTTTTGTCTTCAATGATTTTTGCTTCATTCAGAGAAGCAAGACAGAGAACTTCTCCTGGTATTCTTGATGGTCCTTGTTTCTCACTCAGACTCATGTTGATTGGGTGGAGGCCTGGGTGTCTGTTAGATTTTCCCAATGCTGCTGATTCATGTTCATTATCTTGGCACTACTGAACTGGTCTGCTGGTATCCTAACAAGCAGAGACTGGAACTGCCCCCAATGAACTACTTCTAAACAGTTCCGCATTCCCTTGTCCTATTTACTGTCTTTTTTTTCCTCTAACTTTGGACAATGGACTAGAATGAGGGGTCAAAGCGTTTGAGAATCATTATTAAAATTATGTTTCTAGATGACCTTTCTTTCAGTCTCTGCTCCATCCAGAGACTGCCCCACCTTGGGATTCATCCCATTGGCAGACACCACAATGAAGAGCTTTAACAAAAAGGGCATCTCACATTAATTCCATTATTGAGCCACCATGAACATGTGAGATTTCTATAATTCTCAAAACCTAGGCTGCTTGGATTTATCAAGGAAATTTGAAAAATACTAAGTCATTTTCCTAGAATAGAATATTAAAACAAATCAAATATGAGATATAAGTATTTGCCTAAAATCTCAAAAGATAAAAAAACAAGGTTCGTTTCTCAGAATCATCCCATATTGTGCTATAAGGATTCCTGTCATGTCTGTTACAACTGCTCTCTAGGAGAGTATAAATGTAAGTCTGGAAAGGGGACACAGTGATTGGATGTACATGGGGATCAATCATTGGAACCCAAAGGTTAAGTGAAGATGTCTGTCAATGTACTGAACTACCTCCAGGGATCATTTCTATGCCGCTTAGAAACTCTTTCTCAAAACATAATAAGATGACGATGCCCAGGGAAAGGCCTTATGCAGTGAACGCTCTAACACTGTGACGAGCCCAGGGAAAAAGTTCTTTGTTGCACCCCATAACAAGATAGATGCCCAGAAAAATGCATGAGTATTCAGCTGGCACCATTGTGGTAAGGCGTACCCTTGTCCTTGGGCTTTTTCCAGGAGAGTTTTCAGCAAGCCAACACAACAGAAGCAGCTTTGGCAGATTGCACTGAAAATCCACAGAACCTATGCCAAACCCAGCAGCTGAGGTAAAGAAGGCTGCAATAATTAAGTAGGAGTACAGCTTTGCAATCTTTCCCAAACAAAGTGAGCTTGGCAGCCATCACTCCTTACAGAAAGCTAATTGAAGGAATGCTGTCGTTGCCCACCCACTTCATTCATCAGGCCCCACACCCAACAACATTCACAACTAGCCTGTGATTGCTGTTAGACGCATCCGCTGTCAGACACACACACACACACACACACACACACACACACACACACACACACACACACACAGGCTTTGAAGTGATTACAAACGTTTTAGGTCTGTAGCACAGGTGGAAACCGGACCTGGTTCCTTCAAAGGTTGTTCTAAAATTAGTTTGCTCCTGTGTGAGTTTTAATTCTTCTGTAATGCTAATCCCTTCTCAGCTAACTTCTGCTGCAGAAATCCAGTGACTGTTGCTGTTTCAGGATGCAGGTGTCTTGCCTTCTATGTACATGATTGCCCAGTGCATAGAAGGAAGGTAGAACTTTTGTTTATTCTGTTCCCTTGAGCTTCTAGGAAGAAATTGTTGGGTGTCCCAATCTGAGGTTCTAGGGCTCATTTCAGTTTATGTTCTTAGAGAGCCTCCATTCACATACCTCTTTAAACTATCAGTTCATTTGATAGAAAAATACTACATAAAAATAAAAACCATGACTAGAGTCATTAAGGGACATTAGAGTAGAGACTTATGTTTTATATTAAATGCGTAGATGTATGTATATATGTCTCTCTCTCTCTCTCTCTCTCTCTCTCTCTCTCTCTCTCTGTATGTGTATTGGAGGACAGAAAGTGATATTGGCATATTCCTGAATTTCTCTCCACTTTATTTCTTAGACAGGTTTTTACAGAACCATTTCACCAGTTTGGATAGACTAGCTATCCAGCCAGTTTCAGGAACTGGCTTGTCTTCAATTCCCCACTGCATGGCTTGCAAGTTTATATTGCAATGGCTAGCTTTTGACATGAGTTCTGGGCATCTGAATTTAGGTCTTCACAGTTTCATGATAACCTCTTTACAGACAGAGCTATCTCACTAGTGCTTAGAAGCTTTTTATATTTGTCTATTTTGTCATATTTGTTTTGAATTTCCAGTGATATTTTCAGACTTCTCATGAATGTCTATTGTAATAGTCTAAAACTACGTCTCATAGCCTTATTAATTATAACTTAATAATGCTAATGCAAATGTAATGATATTTTAAAAACTCATTTATTTTCCTGCAGTCCCATGAAATATTTCAGAAATAAGTAGTCTTGATATGCTGTACTTGAAAAGGAAAATATATTAACTTTGAGAGAGATAAGTGAAAACAAACTAATAAACAACATATTTAAATATCACAAATGTATCACAAGAAGATCAGATTGAAGATTGAGTTTATAGATGATATGGTTTCAAATAAATTGCTTTAAATAAATTGTTATAGGTCCTTAAAATTAATAGGCATTAAGAAATACTTCGGTGTTCAATTTTTGTTTATAGACAAATATTTTCTGGGTAATATACAGAAATTCTACTTAAACTTAAATGCTTAATAGTATATTTTATTTTATGATTTGATGATATAGTACTGTATGCATAACACAGAACAATAAAGGACAGATAAAACAGCCATCTTGAGATCTTTTTTTCAGGGATGAGTAATCAGTTACCTGATATTGTTTATATGGATGTTCTCTTGGAAATTTACTTTCCAATCTTCACATTTCCATTTTGAAATTGCTGTAAGAATATTGGATGTCTGCATTTTTACTAAAAAAAGAAAAGTAAATTGACTACCAGAATGAACATCAATATATTTCTTTCAGTTCTCTAAATTTGCCTAGAAGCATTATTAGCTCTTCTTTATGAATTTAAGAGTAAATTGAGAGACTTTCAAGTCCCAGCACCAGTTGAATAGAAATGTATCACTGAAAAATAGGCCAAAGTGGGCTACAGGAGAACCTGTACCTCCTAGGGAAGTCATTCTTGCTTTCCTTGGATGCTCAGATGCTGTGGTACCTGTTGTGTCAATTGGAGAGTTTGCTGCTTTAACCTTGACTTAAGTCCAGAAGTCCTGGAAGGCTTCCAGACATCAGCCAAAGCTGGAGCCTATCAGGCTGAGATAATCTGTAATAACCCTGTCATGCTCTTGTGTCATTTAGCGATTAGCAAATTGATCTTCAGTTATCACAATAACGAGGAAGGTTGGGTTCTAATTAGTGTGTGTTAACTTCAAAGATAATTATACATGGCAATTCAGGAAAAAAAATGCCCTTGCATTATCATAAGTCATTTATCAATACCTGTGCTACTGGGGAAATCACTGCACTAAAAAAATTAATCTTTAAGATACTAAACTAAATGAGCCAACACCTACTGCCATAGCTTTTAATGAAAGTATAACCAGACCCACAAATGTCAATACCATGCAATGATATCAGAGAAGTAGAGGTGTTTCGAGGCAAACAGGATATCTGAGAGATTTTGAAAGATTCCAACAGACCATTATTTAATAAGGGACAGGTACAGGTGACCTGCTGATAGGTATTGGCTAGTGAGCTTTAGACAATAACTACCTTGAAGGGATTGATCTAGTGAAAATGCAAAGATTCTTTATTATAATTTCTATCTTTATTATAGTCAAATGGGATTTTTGAGAGATCCAGAATTGTTGACCGAGCAGCCACCAGATATTCATCCTTTCTATTGTGAGACATCCATTAGGCTATCTCAACCATATCATGCAAGCTAATTCAATAAATCCTCTTACACACACACACACACACACACACACACACACACACTCACACACCCCTTCTATCTATCCTTGTCTGTCTTATTAGATAAACATTTTTAACAGAACATCTTCTATGCAATTATGGAAATATTATACAGGACTTCATAATCTACATACTAACATGGTAATATTTTGAAAGCAGGAGGTTTCTTTAAATATTGATAGCTAAAATAAAAGAAGCAGATCTTAGAGAAAATTAAATTGCTTTATTGGGAAAAACAACATCCCAATTCAATCTTCTTTTAAATGGGTGGATTCCTTGACGCTGCAAAGATCCACATACAAGATACAATAATATCAATAATATTTTCGTAGATAAATGACTTGTTTAAAACAGCCTTTTACAAGGAGGATTCTGAATATAGATTTTATTGTTAATGACTGTAAAGCAAATGCCAATACTGAATGAAATTTAAGAAGAAAGTGAATATACTGATCAAAAGGCCTGGTGTGCTATGTTAGTTGTCCAGTATTGATTTCTACAATTTTGAGGAAGATTATGTCTCTGAAATAATTTATCTTATTATTCATTAAGCATAAAACTAGTACTGTTTTGTAGCATGAATGAGAGCATTTTCTGTTAGTGTTGAAATTATTTAGTATTGCATTGTAAGGTGTATTTACAACAAAAGCTTCTATTCCAATACAATTGATTATTTAATCCTCAAGTTTAAAAACTAGGACATACCTTAGATTAGTGTGCAGTGTATTAATTCTCATATCTGAAATACCTCTATTATACAACAGTTCACAACACTGGTACCATAAACTAACAAAAAAAAAACCCTTATAGTTAAAAGCTGTTATCTTTGTAAAATTATGGTTGCATTATATATTGTCAAGCAACATTGTCTGTTTTTAAAAAATTATAAAATCAAGTACTAATCATAACTGAATTCCAATAAACATTGCAATGTATATTATTATATAATATTTACTGACTTGAAAAATATTTATAAGTATCTCTAATTGCAAAACTGAAGTTCTAGGACTTTTGTATATAACAGAAACAAAAGGAAGATTAATTTTTATGTAAACCATACCACAAAAATGGGGAAAATAATAGAAGATTCCAAAAAATATTAATCTTGTAAATAGTAAATATTATTTAAAAAGATATATGGTATTAAAACAATGAAATTCACTTTACTTGGATAATTTTACAATGTCTTTTTAAAATATTTACTTATGCTTTTTAGTACTTTTAAATTAAGTTAATAAAGATCATACATATAAGTAACATATGGTCTTATCTATTATATTTTGAAATATATAAGTATATCCACACATGGATTCATATATTTTTGAATGTAGTAAAAATTGGTGAAAAAAAGACATTATGCATGTGATGGAAAATGGGAGGACTATATGGAAAGGTTTGAAGGGAGAGAGGGGAATGGAGAAGTGTGGTTATTATATTATAATATAAAAAATAAAATCAAGACATTAAAAATCAAGTTTACTTCCATTCCTCCATTACAATTCTTCTTTATCTCCCTCTTGCCTATTCTTTCCAAAATTCATAGTTCCTGTTCCATACCTAGAGTCCACTCTGTCCATTCCTCATGTGTTCAGGATTCGCTCTTGGTACCTAGATATCCTCTCTGGGTCTTTACTCTTGAAGAAAAGGTACTCATTATCTTTAAGTAGCCATCAGTTGCCAAGAGCTCCTCAGCTGGAGATTGGATTCTTCCTGTCTTCCAGTCTGGCCTCATCTCATGTTTGTCTTGTGTACACAGTCATAGCAGCTGTTCGTTAATAAGTTTAACTGTTGTTTTGCTTCCGTATACACTGTTTTATTGTGGCCACCCACTGCCTCTGCCTCTTAAAATATTTCTGGAATGCTTTCTTGTAAATAAATTTACTCTATTGTCATTATGCTAGATAGAGCAGTATATTTAACTAGTCAACATGAATAAGACAGCATAAGTAAGAAAATATAATGGGGGAGCTTGGGGCAGGAAGGAAGGGTAACTTGTGAATATCCAGTTTTAAATGAACAGTTAATAGAAAAAATAGTGAAATGATAAAGTGTATCTGAGAATTAGATCTGTGAGAGTCTTCATAGAAGACAAGGAAAACTAATGTTTCTAGAAGGATGGGATCTATAAACAGTGTTATCACTTCATGAACCGATAAATAAAGGTAAATAAAACCATTGCTTTAATAACAACCATCACTGGACTTTTTAGAAAGGTTGTAGAAGATTCTGTGGGCAAAAGCTAAACTGTACTGCTCAGATGCGAAGGAAAAGAATGACATGTTTTACAAACATGTAGAGTTGGAGATAGAGAGGATAAAGGTGTCGCTGAGGGATGCTGACATAATCTACCTAACTTGTGATGCACTATTATGTGGGAAGAAAGAGCAGAAGACAGAGCAGATTATGAATTAACCTTGTGTTGATTGCTGCCAATGATACACAGAAGGAAACACTGGAAGAAAAGTAGGCTTTGTTTCCCTTTTTTTCTTGAGAAAAAAATGCTGAGATTATTTGTTCTATCTTGGATATTTTTTATCTTGTAATAAGGAGTTATCAAGGGTGAAGAGAAGGTAAAGCTGTTGAATACCCCAAATATAGTAGATTCCAAAAAAATAAAAGAAAGGAAAGAAAGAAGGAAGGAAGGAAGGAAGGAAGAAAGAAAGAAAGAAAGAAAGAAAGAAAGAAAGAAAGAAAGAAAGAAAGAAAGAAAGAGGAACTCTGATATAAAAGATGGGACCTTTATGATTTAATTGGAGGAAAATAGGTGTTTGCTTCTTGATTTCTGCTTTCCCCAAAGTACGATGTAACCTTGTCAACAAACTGAAGAAAGAGTTAGGAAGAGGACTGGTTTCTGAGGCACTGGGTAAATTCTATAGGCTCAGAAGTGTGAAGCATGATGTTTCACTAAAACACCTTTATGTTTTAGGATACTATATGCAATGGAAAACAAAAGAAAAAAAAACCTGAAAGTCTGTCTAGAGGATAGATGGTTTCATCTGCATGTGTTTGGTAACTAAGTACCAAAGTGGCATCTGAGAATTGAGAATGCTTATTGGCTAATCCATAAAGGAACAAATACGGCATTCGATCATGCATATGGCTTCCAAGTTACATCTTCCCTGAGTGGATTAATCGTGGCTCACTTTGGAGACAAGGAAGGAGTCATATGGAATGCAGTTAGATAATAACCTTCTGTGTAGGTACTGATTTCAGTGAGTGCTGGCAGTCAGATCAAATCATCCTGATTCCTGGTCAGAGGACATGATGTGGAAGAAGGTCCTGTGAAAATTAGGCTGATAGAAGTTTTGAAAGCAATTTGGAAGTGTGAAAGTCAGGGATTGAGAGTATCAGGAAAGATCTTAGAGAATTTCATCTAAAAAATAATCATGGTCAGAAAGAGATGGGAGAATGTAAGGTAGGAAACACATTTAAATGAAAAGCTGAAGTTTCTCTCAATGCTCCTACAATTTTTATGTACTTGTTTTATCTTGGCTTTGGCATTAGGTGTACTGAGATAGTTGTTTTGTTTTAGATTTGGGTCTGTTTTGGGATTGGGGTGTGAGATAATTTTCAGTAAGATGTATGCTCAGCAATCCTTTTCTACTGGGATGCTATTTTCTCTAGGTCTAGTTAATTATAATGATGCTGCTTTCATTACTCTTACTTAACAGAGTTGTATCTTACTGTATAAAGTTAGTAAGTCCTCAGTATAATGATAACTTGGATTCTATTTCCTTATTCACTAGTTAAGTAGTATTAGACATCTTTTAAAGAAAATTAATGTGCTTGCATTAGTAAAGCAAAAATGATAAAATTTTTCATCAGTTTATTTTCTCTTCATAGCTAAAGGATCTGAAACTCATATAGTTATATATGTGTTATTTCTATGATCAAATCACTATAGAAAAATTATTTTAGGGTAATTACATTAAAAATAAGACTTTCAAAACAGAGCAGACTATATTTTACTTTTTGTTATATTAAGTTTGATTCTTGATAGTCTTTGAAAGTTTTGGTTTGGGAACCCCCTGATAAGGAAATAAATTACCTGAAATGCTTCTATTAAGTTGCCTAAAATATTTCCCAAAGTTCTTAGAGGATGTACGTTAATTTATCACAGTAATTATTTCTATTTTCCAATTTTCAAAATTTAGTCTATCCTATATTACATTCTGACTGCAGTTTCCCATCATTCATCTCCTCCTAGACTCTCCCCCAACTTACCCTCTTCCCCAATACACTACTTTTCTTTCCCTTCAGAAAAAGACAGGCCTCCAAGGGATAGCAACTAAACATGGCAGTCAGTCACAGTAAGACTAGGCACCTTCTCTCATATTAAGGCTGAAAGAGGTAACCTAATAGGAGGAAAAGGGTCCTTAAAGCATACAAAAGAGTCAGAGATAGCCCCCACTCCCAGTGTCAGGAGTCCCACGAAAGATCAAGTTATACAACCATAACATATATGTAGAGGGGCTATGTCAGCTTCTTGTGTGCTCCCTCATTGTCTATTCGGTCGCTGTGAGCATTTATGAGGCCTGCTTAGTTGATTCTCTGGGTGTTCTTGTGATGTTCTTGACCCGTTTGGTTTGACTTCTACAATTCTTTCTTCCTGTCTTCCTCAAGATTCCCTGAACTCTGCCTAGTGTTTGGATCTGGGTCTCTGCATCTGCTTCTAAAGTCTAGATTTAGGGCTATCAAGAGTTTTGGTCCTGACCCTCCAGGCAGAATCAAAGATGAATTACTTTTTATGGCATGGGTCTCAATCTGAACCAGTCATTGGTTTGCCTCTCCCACAATTTCTGTGTATCTTTACCCTTGACCATATTATCGGTATTACAAATTTTGGGTTGAGGGTTTTGAGGCTGGGTTGTTGACCACTGGAAGTCTTGCCTGGTTTCAGGAGATGACCAATTCAGGCTTCATATTTCCCATTACTAGGACCCTTTTTGCTAGGGTATTTCTCATAGATTCCTTAGAGTTTCCATTGCACTAGGTTTTACCTTGTCCCTCAAATGTCTCTCTCAGCACTCTCTTCCTTCATCCTTCTTCCACTTGTTCCGTCTAGGTCCTGTCTACACCCAACCCCAGTACAAGCAATATCTATTCTATTCTCCCTCCCAGAGATATCCATGTGTTCCCCCTGCACTTAGCCTCTCTATGTCTGTACATTGTAGCATGGTTATCCTTTACTTTACAGCTAATAACCATTTATAAGTGAGTCCATATCATGTTTGTCTTTCCAGGTCTGGGTAAGCTCATTTGGGAAGATTTTATTTTCTAGTTCTATCAATTTGCTGGCCATTTTCATGATGATATTTTTAACAGCTAAGTAGTACTCCTTTCTGTGAATGTTCCACATTTTTCTTTATCCACTCTTCAGTTTAGGGACATTATTTTTGGTAGTTGTTATGAATAAAGCTGATATATACACAGTTGAGAAAGTGTACTAGTCATTTAAATATTTCAAAGTAAGTTTTGTAGGAGATATGAAGTTATAAATAAAATCAAAAATTCTAAAAATTATTTTGAAGAATATATTTTTTGGTCATTGGACTCTATTAAGAAACGTGTCCACAAATTATAAAATAGCATTTTCTAATTTTTATAAAATATGATTTATATGTAAAAATAATAAATTTATAATTTTAAATCATTAAATTATTTTAAAAATTGATTCTGAGAGAAACAGATTTCAGCGAGCATGTTTATAAACATTCTTGTTCTGTTTTAAGAACATTCTCGGCCCATTGTGAAGAGTTTCGAGCTAACAATTTGAGAATTGAAAAGATTGGGATACAGAGCTTGAGAGGGGAGGACATTTTAGATTAGTAGAGATGTATACTGAAGAAGCTACCTAGCATTGCAGAAAGATAGAGGCAGGGATGAACTAGAGAACAAGAGGTGCTGGCTGATGCTCTCTGTGCATAAGGAGTAGAACCTGAAGAACAAACAGTTATGAAAGTCTTCTGAAGTAAAAACCACAAATTTTTTCTGGAGTACATTAAGCAGTTGCTGTAAACGGAGAGATATTGCTGTGGTCTGACTATTGGACTTTCCTCTGTATGGTAATTCAGCTTTCATTTGAACACTAAGATTCTAACAGCCTTCTATAATTGTATTTAGTAGTATTGTCATTTGTTAGCTGGTTACCTCATGATGACAGAGACTTCCTAAAGGGGTTATTGTGGCTCTATAGTAGGCTCCCTTCATTAGGGGAAGAGAAATGTCAAGCCTCCCATCCATGAGGACATACTGCAGACTGGAGGGTACATATGAAAAGGACAAAATGGATCGTCTTATTTTATAGTTATTGCAATGTAACGCACATATATATGAATGTATACGCTTCCATTTGTCATAATATTATATAAAATTATATTTTTCCGTTTGGAATGAAAAGCAGATGTTTAGTATTTACACTTACACATGTAATTCTAAGGAGGAACATTGGTATTGAGAATTTTATGGTAATTTGGTACATTTTAATCTGTCATGATTTAGATTGTTGACATGAAAAGAAATGTATAGTTTTAATTTCATTAAAAGTATTTAGTGACATATTCCTGTTTATATTTTAAAATTTTGTTTTTACGTATCATTTTGTATAACTATTCCCTCACTCCACATTCTCTTTCCTTTATTTGTTTCTTTATAGTTCTTAGGATTTTTCCAAATATATTATATGTTAATTTTTGACAAAAAGTGTGCCGATGGTGTCACAACTTTGATTTATACACTTCTGAAAGTCTGGTACTCATAATAATATATTGAACATACTGAAAACTCAATAAAAATTATGAACTTTATGAATGAATGAATGAGATTACAACAAATATTCATAGGAATATATATATATATATATATATATATATATATATATATATATGTATATATATATATGTTGAAGTGATATGTTATCTTTACCTTTTACATTTTTTTAAATTTTTGCATTAATTGAATGAAAATAAAAAGAATATATATATAATTTAAAAATATATTTATGTGTAAAATATTTCAGATTAAAACTCTAAGGACCAACTATACCCATTTACAACAAACAAAACCAGCATGCTCTTATTTTTTCCAAACCCTTTGAAGTTAATTTCAGAAGGTTATAGGATATCATGAGGAGACAGACATATAAATCGAATGCACAAAGTATTCCCTTACTTTCTCTATTTAGGAAATGTACAATCAAATTAAACATTCTTGTATCAGATCTCATAAGATAAATGACAAATTTATCTGCAGTTTTCCTCACATCATTTAAACAAAGAAGTCAATTAAGTGGAACATTAAAAACGGATGGATCAAAGAATGGCATAAAACAGCAATTAGAAATAATGAACTCCGGCAGTGAAATGACAGTGAGAAGTCATGGAGTGACAGTGACATAGCCAGTGTATTAATGAGAAATGACAAGGAGGAGCAGAACTGCGGAATGTAGAGCCTGTGACTGAGTGCATGGGGCCAACTGTTGAGAATGGAAACGTCTCTGATGTGAGGGAAAATTTTCAGCATTGATACCATAGAGTTGGAAAAGAAAAATTCTCATTATTATAGCACTTCAGAAGATCATCATGTAAGTGAGTTCATATAGAGAATGATCATTTCAAGACTGTATTTGAAATTTAGTTATTTTGTTTTAGTGATAGTGTTTTAGTTTCCTTAAAAGGACTTAAAGTCTTGGCTTTGCTTTTGCAATCATAAACAAATGTCTGCTCATTCCAGATGGGGTTTCAAATACCGGCTAAAAAGGAGAGTCATATGTAATAACAACTTGGTCAACCAATTGATTGGGCTTAACTAGAGGATCAAGGATGGGGAGGAATAGGAATATGAGTGATAAGAACAGCTTCATCACCAAGAAATTTCACCTTAACCCTGTGATGCACCCACGAAGGTTAACAACAGTGCCTCTGTTCAGTTAACCTTTCACTTCCTATATATTTTGTCTCTCTCAAAGATAATAGCTGTCTAGAAGGCAGGAGGGACATAACTGGCTCCCTAGGTAAGAGTCAGCTGACTATCCTACTACTATGACAGTGGTTGTAGCTATTGCTGCATTTCATTGCTTCAGACCAACCATGTACAAAGTGGAAGACTCATAAAATTGTTCATGTATTACATTATTATTATAAGTAGCATACAAGGGAATGGCTCAGTAATTAGGAGTGAGTATTGCTTTTCAAGTCAAGTTTGGTTCTCAAATTGCGTGGGTTGCAACCATCTGTAACTCCAGCTCTAGGCAAACCCAATGTCCTCTCCTGGCACGACATACACTTATATCCATGTGTACATACATACATACAGAAAGGCAAGAATACCCATAATTTATAAAAAAAAATAGAATTTAATTATATAATTGTTCTAAGCTTGCCAATTTTGATTAATTTCAGTAGCTAACAGTGCAATAGAGCATATTTTCACCATGTATCAATAACAACATGAATTAATGATACCATGGGCATTTTAGTATTTTCTTTTCTTCCTTATAATGACTTGGACCTAATGAGACACATTTTTAGAAAACTGATTTTCATACGAAGACGATATCAAGAAGAAACTTATAAGCCCTGTTCTGATAGGTTCCTAAAGGAAAATCAAATAATATTACAAAAAAAGACCAAGAAAATGAACCCTAATTATGAAAGAAGATGGAAGAAAATAACAAATCATGGCAAAGTTAAGACTTTCAATAAAGTATTTAAAAAGACAGAAAAACAGTGAAACCTGTGTTTTAAGTAATTATACAATATAAAATTTGATGAAGGTTTATTATTTAGTCTGTGTACTAGGAATCTTGAATATTGAAGCCTTGGGTTCCCTTATAAGCAGTGAAAATTTAAATAACTCGAATTATTTTTTACAAAGGCCATTTTGGTCTGATAATTGGTGATATTTTTCTGAGCTAAATTACTTTTTATATTTAATTTTAAAATATGTATCTATATCACCATTCATCATTCTTCATGGTTCTGCATTTCACTGTTTCTGTACTTTCCAAAGACATGCCAATGAAAATGATTTATGTTTGGTTATCTGACTTTATGTTTGTGTTCCATACATGGTTGGAAAACAATTCTATCACTGAAAAAGGAAAGTGAGTACTTTTAGGAAAGAAATACTTTTCTTGCTATAAAATTGTATTATTTTCTAGACTATTGGATTTCCTGATATAAGAGTCTTCAACAACACAAGTAAACTATAATGATGAAGAATTTTTCACAACAGAAATATTTTTCTTTTATGTCTAATGCTCACTTTGAATTCTCTTCCTCTGTGCTGGAGCTATTCTTATTTACAAAGGGAAGGAAAATAACATAAAGGAAATCTGCTACTGAATCACTCAACCTGGTCAAACCATGACATAGAAACTACCTTGAATTGAGATGGCTCAAATTTACATTATTGTAGCTAGGACACTGACACTTGAGAAACCTTCCAAACATAACACACTTAATTTTACCCTTCTAGTGAACAATAATTTACTGTGAAGCATAGTTCGATATTTATTTTTATATTTTTTATTTATTTTTATAATCTGAGCATTCTATAAATCATATAAAGTATTTTGATAGAATGCATAACAGCACTCTCTCTAACTTCTCATGTCTCCCTACCACTTTTACTCCCATGTGCTCTTCCTTTGATAAATCAACTAACTCTGTTTAGTGCTGCCTGTATTTGCATGGGTGAAGAATCCTGTACTAGAGCTTGCATAGCCGTCAAACTGCTGCCTCCCTGAAGAAAACTTACTCTAATGGAGAGTACAATGCTCAGTTCTGTTCCCAGTACCTTTTCCAGGAATAGTATGGGAAATTCAGGTGCCCTAAGTATGAATAAAACTACATTCCTTTTCCTTTATCCAAAGAAAATTTCATTTTCTAGATATCTTTTTGTTTCCTTCAAATTTCTGACTTTTTTGTACAAGGATGGCAACTCTTTTTTACATATTAAATGAATTTTATGTATTATTTCAAAATTTATAGAAGTATATACTGTTTTGACTATATCCACTATACTTCTTTCTCTCCAATCCCTCCCACATGCCTAACTCATCTTCCTTTTAATCAAATAAATTCTTTCTTGCTTGCCTACCTGCTTGCTTTCTTCCTTCCTTTCTTTCTTTCACCCAGTTGAATCAGTTTAGTGCTGTCATTATGCAAAGGGGACCATCCTTTGGAGCACAGGGTACCAACTAGATAAGCCATATGCTCTAAGAAAACTGACTCTTGTTCAGTAGCCATCTTGTTTAGAAGCCAGTAGCTTCTTAGCCATCAATTGGATTTTAGGAACCACCCTCTCCAAACATTCATGCTATAATTTTTGCTGATATGATTTGATCTCATATGTGCTACATAAACACTGTGAGTTCTAATACACAAGGAAGCTGTCATATATGAATTAATGTTTTGAATCTGTCCTCTGAAACATCTGGATTATACAGACTTTCTATACACTCTTAAATTATGATCCAGGTTCCCATAAGGAAGAGATGTGTTACAGATGTGTTATATATGTCCCATTTAAGGGTGAATACTCTATGGTTTATTTTCTGCACTTTCAGGTTGGGGGATTTTACAAAAATTGTCTAATTAGAATTCCCACTGAATTCAATACAATGATTCATTTCAATACATGGACACATCAAATGAAGATAATTGTACTCTTTTCTTTCTTTTTTAATTGAATGTATAAACTGAAGCTTTAAGAAAAAGTCATTTCCCATGTAAAAGATTCTACAAGATTAACTGACTAGAACTTTTGATTATGGAGGAGAACGTGCAGAGATACAGACTCAGAACCCAAGATTATCATGAGTTTCCTATGTAGTCATTCCTTATAACCTCTGTTTCTGAGTTAAGATTCTTTAAACTATCAATCAAAGACTTTTTAAAATGTGTTAACTTATGGGACTACTAGCTTTGGGCAACCAAAATGAATATCATCAAATCGGATCTGAAATCCATAGAAGATATTGTTGTTTTATGCTAACTTCCCTTCAGAATGTTCCAATTTATTTGAATTAAAGAAAAAAGAAAAGACTTGATGTGTGTTTTTCCCCCTATGTAAATACAAAAACTGCAGCTGTTTTTAAAATGATGATATATTATTTTCATCAAACTTAAGCCATGTCATTGGGTCAATGTCACTCCTGTTTGAGAATAAACTGCATCTTATTCCTGTTGATCTAAGATACAGTTTTCTCCATATAAATTGTGTTTGGTAACAGAGGAGGTCTGTTTGTGACATTAAGAGTGGAATGGATGCCACAATCATACACAAGTCAGGAGTCATATTTGAAGCCTTGAGAATAAAGCATGATTGGGAATTATGGAGAATGGTAGAGCCATTTTTTTTTGTGTTTTTAGTTTCAGTTCATTTTGAGATAATTATGTATTTTCCTATTTATAGTGACACCATATTTCCAAAGCACTTGGACATACATTCCATTACTTATGAAGTCCACTTGTGCCAGCCAACTACTTTTGGTTATTTGTGATTACATTCAATGACAGTCCATTGGAGAAAACTGACTTTCTGTTTCCCAGCAGGTAAGGATTAGAAATAGCTTCTTGGATAAGAGTGGAACTTTGTATTTACTTTCCTTTCTCTGCGATGATATAGCCTACACCATAGGTCAGTGAATTGCTCAGAGAAACTTCATCTTATCTTCGGTGGGAATTAATACTAAGATCCACATCTTTAAATGTCTAGAATTTGGGACACTCAGTCCTAAATGACATGTTTTATTCTTTTTCTTTTCTCTTATTTCATTTGTCTTAATAAGATATTTTTAACATTGTTAATAATTTTCTAACAAAATAAAATATAATAAGATAAAATCATATCAAAGTTGGACAAGTCTAAAGGAATTTAAATCAGTCAACATGGCTGCTCTGCCTGGAATAGAGACATCTTTTTAGTACAAATATTTAATCCCAAACAATGCAGATAAGGTTAGTTTGTAGAAGGAAGCAGCCATGCTTGAAAGTGGCATCTAATTGAGGGGCAGACAAAGTGATGAATCAGAGAAGGATTTGACACAATGAGTCAGAGAACAGATACACCCAACTCTTATGATAAGAAATAGTAAAGGGTAGCTATTTAAAAACAGCACAGAGAGAGGGGGGAGGGAGGGAGGGAGGGAGGGAGGGAGAGAGAGAGAGAGAGAGAGAGAGAGAGAGAGAGAGAGAGAGAGGGAGAGAGAGAGAGAGAACTGGATGACAGTTTAGTCAGTCCTGTTCAGTCAATGGAGTTCAGTTTAGTCAGTCAGTGCAGGAGGCAATGCAGTGATGTTGAGTTCAGGTCTATTCACTTCATGCAGAAGGGGCAGTAGAAGCCAGAGAATAAAATGGAGCCGGAAAACTAGAACCGAGTTAGTTTGAGATCAAACAGAACAATACAGCAAAGAGCTCAGAAAATCCAGAGTGAATCTGTCAGCTTGGAGATCAGTTTGAGCCAGAACAACTGAGTTGAACAAGCCAGCCAGAGTTGAGAAAGAAGTAGAAAGGGTAGGACTATCCAGATGTAACTCTAAGGGGCTGAAAACACTATATGCCCTGATTAGATTGTACAGAGGCTTGAAGCTTGCAGAAGTAGGCCTAGGTTAGCAGAGGAGTTAGTAAGCCTCCAAGACATAAATTATTTTAGGCCAATTCAAGTCACATTTACATTAAGGAGTCCCAGAAAAGTACTAAATTGAATGCTGCACCAGAGTAAAGAGTTGTGTAGGCCCTGTACTTGCTGCTTCTGTCTCTGTGATTTCATATGAGCTTTGCCTTGTTCTCTGGGTATTTTACATCCCCTTAGATTATAACTTGGTTATCATTTATTTAATGGTTAATATCCACAGATAAACAAATGTGCACCATATTTATCTTTCTGAGTCTAGTTTCCTCACACAGGATGACTTTTTTCTAGATCTATCCATTTGTTTGCAAATTTCAAGATGTAACTTTTTAAAAAGCTGAGCAATACTCTATTGTGTAAATGTACTTAATTTTCTTTACCTAGTCTTCTCTTGAATGAAATCTAGGTTGTTTCCAATTCATTGCTAATATGAACAGAGTTGCTATGAACACAGTTGAATAAGTGTTCTTGTGGTAAGGTGAAATATCCCTTTGGCCATTTGGTATAGGTGGATATTGAAGTAGATTGATTCCAATTTTCTTAGAAACTGTCTAATGATTTCCATAATGACTATGCAAGTTCACACTCCCACTAGCAATGGAGTGCTGTTCTCCTTGATCCTGATGGGTGTAAGTTGGAACCTCAGTGTAGTTTTGATTTGCATTTCTATGATGGCTAAGGAAGTTTGAACACTCCCTTAAATGTTTGTCAGTCATTTGAGTTTCTTCTATTAAGAATTTTATGTTTAAATCTCTACCTGATTTTTAAATTAGATTATTTGTTTTTTTTGTGTTTAGATTTTTAAGTCTCTAAGTATTTTGAATACTAGTCCCGCCACTCAGAAATCAAGGATCAGTTCAGAACAGGAGCCAAACCATTGTATGAAACATATGTTGTGGATGACTCAAAGGGAAAAAAAAATGTCTTTTAGACATATCAAGATTGATGGACATGTGAACTCACAGAAACTGATATAGGTACTGCTCCGGTTCCAACTAACTCAAAAAATTATTTTTTTGTAAACTCATATTTGCCTTAGTTTTTAGATACAAACTATATTATACGTGCTGCAGTTTGTGATTATACAAAAAGCAAAATCACAGAACTTAAACATCCGCAATGAGACTAAAAGTATGTAGGTGCCATTTCAAAGACAAACAGAAATAATAGACCTAAATGTAGATTTAGACATTATTATATTTATGTGCATGTGTGTTTGTATGTGTGCAGTTGTCCAAACATGTCTTGTATGTGGAGGTCAAAGAACAACTTGTGTGGGTTGCTTATTTCTTTATATCATGTATGTCTGAGAATTATACATTGTCTTGCTTGGTGGCAAGTGCCATTCCTCATTGAGCCATCTCACTGTCCCAAAATATACTTGTTTAAAGAATTACCTGCAAGTTATCTACATGGTTGTGAGTGGCAGAAACCCTGTTTCTAAACAGACACGTTATAGGCATTGCCACTGATGAATACAATAGTTGTGAGTTTGTGCTAACTAGGAAGTGATGCTTTGAACATCTTCAACCAGACAGTTATTTATAAAGGCATTTTCATTTGTTTTAGTTGAATTTTAAAGAACTGATTAAAGTTGATGCATAAATAAATCAAAATTATTGTTTCTGTAAGTTAATAGGTAATAGCTTATCTACTTGTCATCAGTTTTCAAAAGCAAATTACTGAAAGTAAATGATTCATACTACACATTATATATCAATATTCTGGTAAAAGATAAATTGAACAATTCATCATTTTATACTAGTTATTAAGTTTGAAATAATGTATAAATGAGTATCATATATTACAATAGTTTGTAAATTTGAGGTATTTATATATAAGTTTAAGAATTAATAGTGATTATGTATATACAAAAGTCTTAATCAGTACAATGCATAAAAAATTTCTGAATGAATAACAATTCTAATTATATGCAATCAAGATATAATGCCCATGAAAATGTATATTTGCTTGCAATTTCTCATAATAATAATATTAATATGATGGACTTTGAATTTTTTGGGTTTGGGCTTAATTGATAAAACAAAAAGATTGTATATATCTAAAGGATATGATATATAATGTGTTACATCAATATATGTGTACATGGTAAGATGATTATGTACCTTAGTCACTGTCCTTTTTTAGTGAAAGGAAACCCTGACCATGCAAATCTTACGTAACAAAACATTTAGTTGTGTCTTACAGTTTCAGAAGTTTAGTCTATTGTCATCATGGTGGGGATCATGGCAGCACTCATGGCACCAGAGCAGTATCTTTATAGCTGCTTCCTGATCTGCAAGCAGAAGGAACAGGAAGTGGACCAGCATGGGCATATGAAGCCTCAAAGCTCACCCACAATAACACATTTCCCCCAACAAAGCTGCATGTTCAAGTCTTATCATTTCACTCATTAGTGAGCAAGCATTCAAATATATAAATCTTTGAGGGCCACTCTTATCCAGACCTCCACTCATAATAATGCTATTGGTTATCAACTCGCCTAATTACAATTCACTTTGTGTATAAGTAGAACACTAACAAAAGCAACATCTTATTTAATATTGTTATCCCTCTGTATAGTATGCTTTTATTTTAATATGCTTAATAATGAAACATATTTATATATAATTACATATATATATTAATTAATTAGCATATATAAAAAAGTTAGTAAATGAAATTAGTATATAATAGAGACCAAAAGAAGAGGTTTGATAAGTTGGAAAGTAAATGAAATTGACCTCTATTGTGTAGTTTGTGTTAAATTTTCTGTATAATGTCCAGGTGGTAAACCTGGCAGCTCTCTTGCAAAGTGTGCTCTTAAATATTAAAATACATCTGTAATTGTCCTTTCATGATGCTCTTGAGGAATTCCTGGCTGAAAGAAACTTGTTAAAATAATGACTTTTTTTTTTGTTTTTGTTTTTTGTTTTTTGTTTTCTCCTGGAGAAGCTAAATCGTTAACGATACTTATGTTATCCTCTATTCAGGCTGTTTAAAAAATATTGTTTTCTGCTCAATAACACAGGCCAGATTGTGGCTATTCCTCACTCAAGACTCCATTTGCACTCCATCAGCAAAGCAGTTTCCCTTGGCAAGCCTTTCACATGAGCTGTCTTTAACTAAATTGAACACAAACAAAAAGAGAAGACAAAGAAAGAGAAACTTTGGAGATAGGAAAAGCTTCCCTGCTTTCCTCCTTTCCTTCCAATTTTTGTCTCTCTGTCCATTTCTTCCTTTTTAACATCCTTATTTTCAATGGAGATCATCTATTGTGTTGGGAGCAGAAACGACCTACACCCCCCCAAAAAAAGACTAATATGTATATAGCGATTATCTGAGTACTTCAAAGATAACATATTTGATTAGAGTCATGTAGTCTCACATGAGACCCATCTTGTATCCTCTTAGCTTTTTATTAATTTGGAAAGGCTGGCACAAGTAATTCCATTTTGTTGGTTTGACACAGAATCTCATTATGAATCCGAGGCTGTATTTAAACTTACAATCTTCTTGTTTCAGCTTCCTAAGTGTTAGAAGTATAAGGCAATACTAACACAGAAAGTGTGACTATTTCAGTTCTGAGAATTCCTTCTTTTGTCTTTGGATGTATATTTTCTGAAAACATTGCTGATTAACCATCTTTGTGTTTGCTTTCCATTGTCCATGCTTCTAGGGCTATATATTCTTTTTGATTGTTCTCATTTGATACTACATTACAGAGGTAAGTGAGAGATATCAAAGAGGTAGTGCCAACAAACCCCTTAGGTCAGGTTTAAGCAGTAAATGTAGAAGAATAACTCTTCAGTCAAGCATATGTGAAGGCCATTTTGCTTATCTTATGGGAAATATCCTAGCATCTCAGAAAATGTTTCATGGATTCCTTTGATAAAAGTTGTGCTTCTGTAGTATTTTAATAGGCCATTTAATTATGAGTATTTGCAAAAATGCAAGTATCATGTAATTTATTGAAGTTAGCTATAATGCTTAACACAAAGGTGATCAACACAACTGAAACTCTTGAAAACTAAGCAATCACATACAAATTTATAAATATCTAACACCTGTCAATCTTTAAAAGGGTTAATAGTTTAAGAAGAACATATACATAGAGATTGAGATTACCATCATGACACAGAACTATGCAGAAGCCGTTAGGAAAACAAAACCAAAATTCACTGGATTAGTAGAATAAACTAGAATGGCAATCATTTGATCTTCATTACACTCTCTGTATTCAGTGACATAATAGGACATTAGAGGTGTTTTGGTACTTGTATTTAACATTTTTCAAAATTAACTGAGTGAGTAAACGTATTTTCCTTTTCAGGTTTATTTGAACAATTTTTTTCAAGTTCTTGGTGGTAATGATGGTGTTCTGAGATATCCCTAGAACGTCACCAGCAAAGCCGCAGGGGGTCTTTCTGTCCAATAATGAAGCACTAAGTCCTACCAGCTTAGATTTATATCTACGAATATAAGAAAATGCCCCTAGCTCAAATTAAAGTGGTTAAAAATATTAATGTCTCTCTTTGTCTCTAGAAACATGGCCAGAAATCTAGTCTTTTGCTGGAATTTCACTAGGGTAGTAATGACTGTCAAGTCGGCCCTGGTAGCAATTGTTAAGCTTTCTAATTTACTTTTGTATCCTGC
Source organism: Grammomys surdaster (assembly GCF_004785775.1). Lineage (NCBI taxonomy): Eukaryota > Metazoa > Chordata > Mammalia > Rodentia > Muridae > Grammomys > Grammomys surdaster. Next base: position 1,368,820 of record NW_021620961.1, read on the forward strand.
TGGCTAGAACAAACGCAGTCTCTTAAGTTTCTTCACCTGCACTGAAAACCCAGTTGGAAGTTAGTGTTATCCTGCATGCTGCAGTTTTGCAAAGTCCTCAGTAGAGTAACTTTCTGCCTCATCATGTTAATTATTTCAGTCTCTGTTCCATTCTGTAAACCAATCTACATGCCAGCTTACAAATAAACAACACATTCTATTCATTTTATACATCATAAAATACATGTTCTGATCATAAACATCATATATATATAGTGTATGTATATTATACCTGTCCCTATGTTTATATATACCATTTACCTGGTGCTTCCAGATGTCAGAAGTGGGGAACAGAGCCTCTGGATTTTGAATTATGAGTGATTGTGATAGATGTGTGTGTGCTTGTAACAGAAACAACCTTCTCTGCAGGAATAGTAAGTGTTCTCAATGCTGAGCCTTTTTTGCCAGGCCCCACAAGAGTTTCTTACTTGAAACAATTCAGCAACAGAAAAGAGTTGCTAATATTATTTCATCTGTTATCAACAACCAGCTGAATGATTCCATCAACAATTTGTACCACGAAGCAAATGTTTGGAAAATGGCAATTTATGAAGAGCTTGAGCTAAAATTCTGGTCTAGACTTCAGAATTATATTAATGAATAATTGAGTCCATCCCTCACTGAAACACACACACACACACACACACACACACACACACACACACGCACGCACACATTCTTAGTGAAAATTTACAATACACAGTATTAATTATTTCTCTTAGATACCAATTTACAGAGAAAAATACAAGTACCTAGTTTGCTCTATCTGCCAAATTTTTCTGTGAAAAATCTTCATTCCAGATAACAGTTCCTGCTGAGAGATGAGGCAGAAGGACAGCTGGTGTTGATATCGCCTTAAAAGAATCAGTTATTAGCTTCAAGTTCTAATTTTCTGCTTCATGCAGGTATAAGGGGATGTTTTTTTTTTTAAAACAGTCTTTGTCCCTGTGTTACCTTGAGTGTAGCTGAATTGTACTATATCTCTAGAAATCATGGCATCCCTGATGCAGTTTGCTATAATAAAATGTTATAGGCTTGGTGACTAATAACAGAATTTTATTTCTTTCAGTCCTGGAGGCTGTAGAACTCAAGGTCAAGGATTTTGGATGGGCTGTGTCTAGTGAGAATCTCATTTCATTTCTAGTTTCCGAGATATAGACAGTTGTCCTCCTGAGCATACACACACATGGAAAAAAGGGAAGAGGACACCCCAGGGTCTCTCTCCTAGGACAATAACACTGTTAATAAGAGATCCATACTTTTATGCCTAGGTATGTCTTCAGGTCCAACAGTACAGTATTCTCTCTGTGTTACATTTATACATATGGATTTAGGCATGATGTAAGCATTCAGTGATAATGAAAGTCTAATAGATAGCCTAAACTGTATCAAAAATTAATCTCTTGTGCTTTCAAATGCATTAAATGTAAATTCTTATAAGTGTGCAAAAGTTAATCTTTTTTTTAAGAATCTGAACCTACTCATTAATTTTCACCATTATCTTACAATCTGTTTTGCACGAAAAAAATCACAAATTCTTAGACCAAATGACAATAATTCTACCAGGTGGAATTTGAAGTCCTTCTTAATATTTTAGGAGAGTTCATTAATAACAAGTCCAGAAAAATGTCAAAGACTCTGGATTCTAACTGCTGATACTGCCATTTTATCTATTCCCATGAGGAATTATTTTTATTCACCAAGGCACATGTATGGTTTCTTAGAAAAAAATTATTGTATGAAATTTTGACAGGTCAGATTTTACTCATAATTCTCAAGTCCAGTCTCCAAATAGAAGACTCTAAATTATTTCAGAGTGAAACTGGACTATGTTTTCTTTGGTTGGTGTCCTGTAAGGAATTAAAGTTAGTATCATAGTTTGGGATAGAATGTTTTTCACAGGCTTGCGTTTCAAGGCTCTGTCAGGTTTGTGGTGTTATCTTGAAATATGTGATGTCTTTAAGAGTTCATCCCTGATTAGGAAAAGTATGTCATTAAGATAAGATCTTTGCAATCTACCCTTCCCTATTCTCTCGTCATCCTACTCTAACACTACGTGAAGTCCGTCCCAGAGACTTCCATCTCCATAATGTCTGCTTCACAGTTAGGCTCTTCAGTCATGCTGCCCCAAAGTGATGAATAAAAAGCTCTTTGCTTAAGCCTTCTCTTGTTCATGTAGTTATTGTCAGTTATATTAGTTGCCATGACATAAAATTTACTACTGAATGTTTTAAACTGCATGCAAAGTATGTCCAGGTCATGGATTGGCAGAAAAGGTATCTTCAGTGACTGTTTAGAAAATCTTGCACAATTTGTAGCAATAAATAGGTGTGTCATGAACATACTTATCTGGATACTTAACAAAAGCCAATGTGAATCTAAACAGTTCAAAATTTGAAAATAGGTAGGGTGTGTTACCTATGAGTAAATCATCCATGTATCAAAATCAGGCTGCATATGGTGCTGTAATGATAGAGAATGACATTCTGCTAATATGGTGTGGTAATAACCCTCCCTGTACTTTTTACCACAATGGTGTACATTTTAGTTTTGAGATATTTGTCATTTTATTTTTGTGCCCAATTTTGGATTCCACTGCCTAGACTCCAGAACAAAATACAAAAATAGTAACTAGGTTTTAATATCAAAACCAATCTTAAAGCATATTTATTATTCTAAAATGTTTATGGCATATTCTTTTTGATTTATACTTTTGGAACAATGAGAAAAGATTCTTCTGCATTCTGCCCTGGAAATCACTAATAGGCAGACATGATAATAATGTAGCATGTGGACATAATTGGATTTTTTTCCCTAAGGTAATTTATAGGGTTATTATTGTTTACCTTCTGTGACTGTAAGGTCTGGTTTATCTGAATTCTAAGAAACTTCGTTAAGGCTACATGGTAAAATTAAACTCATATAGCTATCTGCATCAATAGTTACTTCGTGATGAAATTATCCACTGATGAAAGTAGCTACTTAATTAAATTAGGTCAAAAAAAAAAACAAAATAAAGAAAGAAAACACAGGTGATTAACAGGAATGGTGGGCCTCTGAGTCTGGATATTTACAGAAAGCCTTTATAGTAAGTTGTCAGCCACTTAGATATGCACAGTCCCCAAGTCAACTAAACAGAAGAAATGAGTGAAATCTCTTAATCTAGTAGCTGTATCCTGAGGTACATTAGTAACTGAGACAATGCAATTAAAATAATACTCAACAAATCATAGTAAGAGAAATTAAGTGTTGTTTAGTAGACACTTCTAAATTTTATATTGATCAGAGGACTTGCAAATAAACAGTATAGAAGAATGCAATTCTATGGGTACAAAATCTACAGTATTAGACTCACATTAATGAAATATGTTAGTCTTGAATCAAATATACGTTATGATTTTCCAGCATATATATATAGTAGCTGAAACACAGTACTCAAATCTTTAATTTGTATGTGTCCTTTTATGAAACCAGCTATTTCATGGGGTAATATCACACAGCAATGCAATTTCTAGGCAAAACCTATTTTAATATACATGTACTCATAGGACTAAATTTATATGTTGGCATATAGTTATCTATATGAACATATATATTTATTTATGACATGAGGTAGGTCTCATTTGAGCTATTCATAATGCTTCATATATGAATATTTAATGTTTACCACTGTTTAATTTTGAAAATAAAACCACTGTTTAATTTTGAAAATAAATATTTTAGAAACAAATACTCTGAGCATAGAGTACTAAATGGGTTTCTTCAAAATCATAACTAAGTCAAATTTTGTCTTATTCAGAACAAGATTCTTTTAACAGCTTACGTATTCTTCCCATTTGGTAAACTTTGTCAAAGTAATGGCATATTATTTTGTTTTATGATTATTCTACTAATACTAAAGAGACCAGTAATTTGTCACCTGATCACAGATTAGAGAAATCACAAGTGTTGAGATTGTAAGAAGTAAATATGTTAGACAGCCATTCCACAAAGTGCCTTGCTCCTGTGGAGGTTTAATATGTAGGGGGGGAGGGATGCTGGAGTGGTGGGGTTGGAGAAGGTGGGTGAGTGGGGGCTACCCCCATAGAGGCAAATGAGAGGGGGGTTATGGGGGATTGTAGAGGGGTAACCAGGAAATGAAATATCATTTGAGATGTAAAGAAATGGAATGATTAATTTAAACAAAGGGGAAAAAAGATAGTTATCAATTAAAGGGTCAGTACTAAAAAATTGATGGCTGTTTTAAATTGATGTGTGATTTATGTGTCATTCAAGGCCATTTTAGTCAAAATTAACCAAAGTCTTTATGTTTTCATTATCTGATATTACAATATATTTTCTTTAGTTCAATACATTTCAAAGTTGACTTCAGTCACTAGAATCCAAACAGTATAAAGTGGGAGTCATCATCTTTTATACACTGAAAGCAATCTACTGCCACAGAGTAAAGGGAAAAAAGATCTCAAAGCACCACGATTTTTCCATGCCAAGGAATGACTTAATCTCTCAAGGGAAGCTATAAATCTGTCAAAATAAATGTGGACCTCCAATCCACACCACTCCTTAATTCTAAGTGCTTTCGGTACTAATGCCTTTCTCAAAAATTAAATTAAGCACTGTCTTTCAACTCAGGTTCCAAGAATAAACCAATGAAGTCATAGTTCATGACTTACTTTGTTTCATTGTACTAGCTGAAACAAGGCAAAGTTTAGGAAGTAAGCCAAAGAAAGCGAACAATAGGTTAAGATCATGCCATTTAATTCACCCATGCTTTTCAGAGTGTGTTCTATGACATTTTTCTCATCCTGTATTTTTTTTTCTTTAAAGTAAATGATGGCTTGTGCCGGACTGATAAGAGCTGGGAAAAGGAGGAACTAGCTTTCAAATTACCTGGAAGTTTTAGCATCAGGGTGCTCTTTTGTTAGGGCACCTGTATCTGGTGGAACTGATGCCTGCTTCCCACCTATAGTCTGAATTATCTAAAGTTCTTGAGATTATAGAGTTTGTATGATTAAAATCATTTCAGATTACTTATATTTCAATTTGATTTCAGAAGACATATTTTCATTTGGATCCACTCTTGATATGTAATAGGATTTCCAAAGACATATATATACCTATTTATTTTTGTACTTAGGATGAATGAATAATAATGACTGGCTTTGTATGCTTTAATTGCCTGACTTGGAAAGAATTTAAACTCAAGTTATCTCAACCTTTACACAATAACTTCATTATCTTGCTATGAAAAATGACATTGAGTTTTTTTCTTTTATGAAGAAGTACAATGAATAAATATCAAACTCTAAAGCATCCTATATATTTTCTTAAATAGAATTGTACATTGTGTTGTAGCTACTTATAAAAATAAAACAAGGGGCCTTAAATGAATCCTATGCTTTATTTTGAGGCTCAGATTTTTATAATGGTAATCACAAATTTATAGCATTTTCTGTCTAAGCTTTTCAATGATATTATCATTAAAAGTTGAATTATGCTTTAACTTACATAAATTCCAATCATATATGATTGTTTCTATATTCAGGATAGAACTTTTTCTTTGATTCATAGTATCTCAATGCACAACTGTAGTTTTATTTGTACCTCAATTTACAGATTATCTTTAAAGTTCATTGATACAGTTTAGACATACCATAACCCCATGATTTTAGGTGTTTGCTAACATTGTATATTTTACCAAAGTCATTATTCTACCAAGCAAGTTACTATCACTGTTTACAGTGAATTCAGCCTTTGTACAGATAGCCATCTGATTTTTGTCCATGTCTCTTGGTCTGTCTTATACACCCCTACTTTCCTTTCTTCAACTCCATGGTGCAATGCTGTGGCTATCTTGCAAGCTTTTCGAATCTAGATTTTGCTTGAATTTGTTATTTCTCTAGGGAAAAAAAACACCCCAACAATTCCTTTGCTCTCCTGTTACCTGTTTAAAGAAACCATCACCACATGAATTCAGCATCAGTGGAATAGTCAAGGTAGTGTCCTGTTAATGTTTTCAAAATGATTCACGTATCTCTGTCACCATTTTCTTATATTTCTGTCTTTGAATGCACATGGACTAAGACAATCATTTTTTTCTTTTATTGGATAATTTCTTTATTAACATTTTACATGTTATCCCCTTTCTAGGTCTACCCTCCAGAACCGCCTATCCCTCACCCCCTGCCCCTGCCTCTATGAGGGTGCTCCCTTCCCATTCCCACCATCCCATCCTAGCATTCTCCTACATTGGGGTATCGAACACCCTCAGGCTCAAGGGCCGCTCTTCCCACTTATTTCCAACAAGGCCATCCTCTGCCACATATGCAGCCGGAGCTATGGATCCCACCATTTGTACTCTTTGGTTGATGGTCCAGTCCCCAGGAGCTCCAGGATGTCTGGCTGGTTGACACTGTTGCTCCCCACATGGGACTGCAAACCCCCTTAGCTTCTTAAGTCCCTTCTCCAACTCCTCCATCAGAGAGCCCACACTCAGTTCAATGGTTGACTGTGAGCATCCCTCTCTGTATTTGTCAAGCTCTGGCAGAGCCTCTCAGGAGACAGTCATATTAAGCTCCTGTCAACAAGCACTTTTCAGTAGATATAATAGCATCCAGGTTTGGCGACTGAATATGGGATGGATCTCCAGGTGGGGCAATCATCTTTAAATGTCTTCAATAAATATATCTCATTATTATTATTGTTAACATCATAGTTATTTCTCATGAAATTCTCCTACTCTGGTTAAACTTATTATACAGTTTTCTTATGTAATATAACTACTATGCAAATTATTGGTGAGATAAAGAGTTTGTTTTGAATACTATTTCAATCTCATACTTAGAAGAGATTACTGTAAATAAATATTACAAAGACATGCAAAACCAAACTTATCATCACAGTAGAGAAATCACATAGGAAAGTATCTCAAAACCGTGTTATATAATTCTCTCTTACCTATAATCATTATTGAAGAACAACAGATTGAGAGAAGGGAACACAAATGAAGCTCTACTATTCCATGCAGAAAACTGTAAAGAGTTTTGGGGATTAAAATGGGACTGAATTGACTTGAGAAGCACTGTTACTTTCTCTGTGTGGGTAAGAATCAAAGAACTCAAGAAAAAGAATAACTTACATCTTCCTTATATGGGAATGGTGGCAGAAGAGAATCTTTCTTCAAGTAAATGCTCCCTTATTGTTTTCAACACAATTGACCCCAAAAGTACAAATGGTAAAATTTATATTTTCTACCTGCAAAATTAAAATATATTGCTCTTCTTGAAATAAAATACACATTCACATCTAGATTTTCAATAAAAATCAGTGTTAATAATACCTCAAAATCAACTCTATGCAGTCCTATCATCTACTTTTATTATCTCTGATTGGCTATGACCTCCACAAGAGGCATCCTCCAATCACTGTTTTGAAATAATCACATCACCATAACATCCAATTCCCTTCCTTATTTCTAGTATACATACATACACAAACAGATATGCGCACACACACACACAAATGTACACACATGCATATATATATATGTTATTAACAGTGTTTGGACACAGGGAGAATTAGAAATATTTGTCAAAGTTCAGTAAAGTAATTTTAGGGATGGATCAAAAATTCCAAATAATTCTATTACTACTTATACATTAAGATGAATCATTTGATGAATCATTTGATGATAAGATAACTCATTTGATTAGGAGCCACTTATTAAGATACAAAGTATAATGTCATAGATTATGTATTGAGTTATGTGCTGAAACCTTTATTTTGAGAAATAAGCTTACTTTCTTTTTTTTTTTCTTCCATTCAAGTCAATAAATCTAAACAGGTCCTTCCAGTCTGGGTTCAAGCACTGAGCAGGTTCCGGGTGGCAACTCTGCACCTAATCTCACAAAACCCAGAGGAAGCATGCCTCTCAAGAGCTCTATCCTAGGCAGTATCTTAGGTAAGGAGACAGTGACACCTGCCCCAAACAGGGAGTAAGTGGGACCCACTGGGACCCAGGAATTCACTTCTGGACCAGTGAACTGGTTCCTTCTGGTTTGGGCCCGAGCACTGAGCAGATGTTGGGCCCCAGCTCTAACCCCAGTAGCAACAGTGATCCCACACAATTCTGACACAACCAAGATAATAGGAAAGACAGGCTCCATTCAGAGACAAGACTGATAGCACTAAGGAGATCCAGAAGACAAAAGGCAAGCACAAGAACATAAGCTTCAGCAACCCAGGGTATTTGGCATCATTAGAACCTAGTTCTCCTACACTAAAAAGTCCTGAATTCCCCATGTCACCAGGAAAGCAAGATTCAGATTTAAAAATCACTTCTAATGATGATGATAGAGGACTTTAAGAAGGACATAAATAACACTCTCAAAGAATTTGAGGAGAGCACAGGTAAATAGGTAAAAGCCCTTAAAAAGGAAACACAAATTCACTTAAAGAATTTCAAGAGAACACAACCAAACAGGTGAAGGAATTGAATAAAACCATACAGGACATAAAAATGGAAGTAGAAACAATAAAGAAATCACAAAGGGAGATTACCCTGGAGATAGAAAACCTAGGAAAGAAATCAGGAGTCATAGATGCAATCATCACCAACGGAATACAAGAGATAGAAAAGAGAATCTCAGGTGCAGAAGATACCATGGAAAAGATTGACACAACTGACTAAGAAAATGCAAAATGCAAAAAGTTCTTAACACAAAACATCCAGGAAATCCAGGACACAATGAGAAGACCAAACTTAAGGATAATAGGTATAGATGAGAGTGACGATTCCCATCTTAAAGGACCAGTAAATATCTTCAACAAAATTATAGAAGAAAACTTCCCTAACCTAAAGAATGAGATGCCCATAAACATACAAGAAGCCTACAGAACTTCAAATAGACTAGACCAGAAAAGAAATACCTCCCATCACATAATATTCAAACACCAAATGCACAAAACAAAGAAAGAATATTAAATGCAGTAAGGGAAAAGGGCCAAGTAACATATAAAGGCAGACCTATCAGAATTACACCAGACTTCTCACCAGAGACTATAAAAGCCAGAAGATACAGAACAGATATCATACAGGCCCTAAGAGAACACAAATGCCACCCCAGGCTACTATACCCAGCAAAACTCTCAATTACCATAGATGGAAAAACCAAGATATTCCATGACAAAACCAAATTTACACAATATCTTTCCACAAATCCAGCATCACAAAGGATAATAGTAGGAAAACTCCAATACAAAGAAGGAAATTATTCACTAGAAAGAACAAGAAAGTAATCCTCTTCCAACAAATCCAAAAGAAGATAGGCACACAAAGATAATTCCACCTCTAATAAGAAAAATAACAGGAAGCAACAATCACTGTTCCTTAATATCTCTTAACATCAATGGACTCAATTCCCCAATAAAAAGACATAGGCTAATGGACTGGATATGTTAACAGGACCCAGCATTTTGCTGCATACAGGAAACCCACATCAATGACAAAGACTGACACTAAAAGAGTAAAAGACTGAAAAAAATTTTTCAAGCAAATGGTCCTAAGAAACAAGCTGGAGTAGCCATTCTAAAACCTCCAGCCCGAGAACACAATGGGAGGGACTCATGGCTCCACCTGTATAGGTGTTTGAGGATGGAGTTGTCAGGCATCAATGGAAGTGGAGGGTCTTGGTGCCTGAAAGTTTGGATTCCCTAGTGTTGGTGAATTCGAGAGCAGGGAGGTGGGAATGGGAGGATGGTGGGAGCACACCTTCATAGAAACTCCAGAATTATATGGATTAGCTATGATAGAGACAGGCCACCAGAAGACTAGATTCCAGAATTCAAACAAAAAATATCTTCATACTAAAATTTGTTTTGAGAATTGTATATTGCAGAATACATTGCCTTGGTATCTCCTCCTCAAGCAAGCCGAGCATACCTGCTCGAACCTCTGATGTCCTGGAATCTCAGCTGCATGCAGTAAAGATGTGGGGTGCTGGGCTGGGAGAAGCAGCTGGGAACCTGGTTGAGCGAGTCTTGAACCCCTGGACCATTATCTGGACCACAAGTGTTTGGCTTTTGTCCCTAGGCCCTGGTTCTTTTCATTCAGCTTTGGCCCTCCGCAACCCCTCCCAAAGAGAGGTGTGTGACCATCAGTCACGAGGAACAGTGTCTCAGGCTCTCCTACATGTAGATGAGGTATCTCCAAGCTCTCAGACCAAGCCAATAGGCGTTATCTGCTGCCAGACCCTAACCCACCCTGAAACTGTATATAAGGGCTCTATTCTGGAGAAGTAAAGTTGCGTTTGAGAATCAAATTCTAATGTCCGAGAGTTTCTGTCTCAAGAGCTGTAACACTAGAGCTGTAACACTTACCTTCCTGGGACACCAAGCTGCTTCCAGGCCAGCTTAGTGCTGAGAGACATGTGCAGCACCTGGGAGTGACTGAGCGGTGACAGTGGAGACTCGGAGACTAGGGCAGAGACAGCAGTAGGGGCAGGTGATCTCTCCTCCCTGCTCAAGCTCCGTACCCCTTGGCCCAGACCTTTCACACCAGGCCTGGCTGGGGACCGACTGACAATGGAGACACAGGCAGAGGCAGCGACAGAGATGGTAGCAGACCCTCCCTGCTCTCACTCTGTCCTCAGCAGGGAGATCATCGTGGGACACCCTCCGGTACCAGGGACCCACATGAAGACACAGATATCAGAGGCTTATCAATTTACTCTTCTCCTGCCCCTCTTCTAATATCTCAATGCCTGTAATCTGCTGGAAGAAGTTAATGAAGAGTTGGTGCCTCTATTTCCTGGGCTTGGCGACTGAGGTGGTTAATATTGGCCTGTCTTTCTAGGGAAAAGTAGTGGTTTTGTTGGAACAGGGAGGAATAGCTAGGATTTATTGTATAGCCATAACCTATTGGTAGAAATCTGTATAATTGCTATTAAGCTGAAGTTATAATTTATTAAATGGTACAAAATTTACTTTGATTTCAAATTCAAGGTTTTCATTGGTATGAGTTTCTTATTGATATAAAAGTGAGATTAATATTGTTACTCTCATAGGCATTGTGCCTACATAACACATTCAGGATTACAAGGCTTAGACCTAGTTCTTCTTTCATCTTTTTAACTGATTTGAGATGGTTAGCCTGTGAGATACGGGCCTATAGCAAATTCATGGCTCTGAGTTTATTTTTGGGTGTTTTCTATATTTTATTTAGAACTAGCTGAGAAGAGTTAACAGACAGCAGTCCAGAATGCCTTACATGGATAGTTGGTTTTCAAAACACCAGAGGTCCACAGAATTGATGTCACAAACATTTCTGTATTAATGTTCATTTTGATCAGAGACCTATCTGCTCCTGACAGATTCCTGTCTTGGATTCTAAGAAGAAATTGAGCACCTTTGGAGTTACTCCAGTTGTGGTGAGACAGCCACTAGGCAAGAATTGCCTCTTTTCATCTATAGACAAATTACTGGCCAGAAATGGACACACTTGCAGAATAGTTGACTGATTATATCTGCCAAGGCAGAATAATCAGCCCTTAATAATTCTGCATCATTAGGTCTGTCAGATGATCCTGGGCCAGAGGGCCTGAAGATCGGATACTCCAATGTTTTGTAGTGTAGGGACTGTCCAGGTGTTCAGAGGTCTCTATAAATTGGCTAATTTTTAGAAGCTATGCTTTCTGCTTCCCATAATTTCAGTTAATTCAGTCATTCTGGATTTCTGACTGGGTTGAAGACTTACAGTCTCATAGCCAATCCCGGCTATTTATTTTGAGAGAAAAGAGTTGACAGGATGGTTTCCAGCTGACATTCATTCTAAAGCCAAGAAAAAATCCTGGTTGAGAACTAAGTCTTTTAGTTCGGAGAGATGACAGAGGTTCTGTTTAGCCAACAAAATGATGGACTGGATATTAGGTCTATCTTGTACCTTACTGATATAAATTGGTATAGTTATGCTCTAATTGTATTTTGAGAGAAAAGTTTTTTATTTTAACAGGAAGGGTGATATGTAGGAGGAACTAAGGGAGGAGTAAGGAGAGCAAGAGGAGGAGTAAGGAGAGGAGGAGGAGAAGAAGAGGAGGAGCTAGGAGGTAAGAGAGCAAGAGAGAGACGAACATGGAAGCAGATGTTTGCAAGTCTTCACCAGTCAAAGGTAGTTGATATATCTAGGTTGAGTATTGGGTTACACTTCTGATTGTATGGGCATCTTGTTATTGAGCATTACCAAACTTATAAAGTTTTTGATTAGTATTTAAAAATTTTTGAGATTTGCTAGAAATTGTTGTTATACAACTTTATGAATATACTGAATGTCATTGAATTGCACAACTTAAAACTATTAATTTTATGTTGTATACATTTTATTTCAGTGAAATTAAGTTCTATAGATGTGTAACTAAGATGTATGTAAAATAAAGATAATAAATCTGAAAAAATAAATCTAAACAGTATTTTTCCTTTAATTCTTTCAATTCAACAAAATTTGTATCTTTGATGATTCTAGGTTTTCAATTAGTGTATGGAAAGCAATTCTGCATCTTTAAATGTTTTGTCCTTACATAGTTTTACCAAGAAAATGGCATTTTTATAATTTTCTGTTGTAACATTCAATATTATATATGCTGTTTAGTTACTAATAGTTTTAACCAACAAAAAATCAAATTCTAAGAACTACATACATGAGTGTTTAATATAAAATTGAGGTGGGCTATTTGGAAAGTTCAGAAATTATGAAAATGAAAACACATTATTGCAACTTCTGCTCTAGAAAGAGAAAGTTGACCACTTTTGTTCACTTCTATACTATGTGAGGAAGATGTCAGAGAAGACAGTGATTGGTGTTGTAAGGCCTCCATCCATTAGTTGCTAGAGCTTTAAATACTTTAACCTTTGGCTTTCTAGCTTCTAGAATGCTAAATACTACAGTTTTGCTGTTTAGTTACACAAGTTATAATATTTAAGTTATAGCAGTCAAATATAGAAAAGCAATACAATAAATAAGTCTTGATTAACATGGGGTTACATAGTTTGTTTTTAAATTTTTTATTGGTTATTTTATTTATTTACACTTCAAATGTTATCCCCCTTCTTGGTTTCCCCTCTGCAAATCCCCATCCCACCCCCTCCCCCTGCTTCTATGAGGATGCTTCCTGACCTACCCATCCACTCCTGCCTTACAGCCTGAAAGCATTCCTCTATGTTATGGGATCAAGCCTTCACAGGACCAATGACCTCCCCTCTCATTGATGCCAGATAAGACTATCCTCTGCTACATATGCAGCTGGAGGATGGGTCCCTCCATGTGTATTTTTCAGTTTGTGGTTTAGTCCCTGGGAGCCCTGGGGGGAGTATGGTTGGTTCATATTGTTCTTCCTATGAGGTTCCTACCCCTTTAGCTCCTTTAGTCTTTCACCTAACTCTTCCATTGGGGTCTCCGTGATTAGTCTGATGGTTTGGTGCAAGTATCCACATCTATATCGGTAAGGCTTTGGCTGAGCCTCTCAGGAGATATCCATATCAGGCTCCTGTCAGCAGGCATATCTTGGCATCAGCAATAGTGACTGTTTGGGGGCGGCATATGGGATGAATCCCCAGGTGGGGCAGTCTCTGGATGGCCTTTACTTTAGTCTCTGTTCCACTCTTTGTCCCTGTATTTCTATTAGACAGGAACAAGTCTGGATTAAACTTTTTGAGAAGGGTGGATGGCCCCATCCCTCAACCAGGGGCTGTGTCTACCCACTGGATATTGTCTCTACTGGTTACATTCTAATACATCCATCTAAATATAAAATATTCAAGCTGAACATGCATTTCTTCTATAAACATCAATACATCAGAGCTTAGTGACAGAGTCTATTCTAGAGTCACAACTGTTCATCTTCATGACAGTGTGGCTAGTTCTAGGCTAGGCTCACTCTTGTCTCTCAGCATGAGTCTATTAAACCATGCATACATAGCTCCAGAAATAATGGAAAATGTTTAAAGTGTACTTTCTACAAAATGATCAGATTTATAGCACAATAAGTTTTAATCATGGGTTGAATTGTGGACCATCTTGAGGGAATAATATTCAAATAGATTATGTTCTATCCTGTGAAATTTCACTAGCCCAACTGAAATAATATCACTGGTGATATAGGGTAAATCATGAAGGCAGAGAAACAAGGGACCTCCATGAACTCCAATACCCTCTCTTCACTTTCTTTATAAGGTTGCTTGACATGCCTATCTTCTCAGATTTCCTTACTAGTACTCAAGCAGATGTTGCACATTTCTCTTTTATGCTCTTTAATTGCACCCTTTTAGCAAGTATGTAAGATGTTAAATATTTGGGGAGGTAACTATAAAAAACGTGCTCTTAGAGTTTTTGAGAATTTGAATTTATATTAATAAACATTCTATTTATAATGATAAGCCTTAACTTTAGGCAAGTGAGTATTTCAGTTACTACTTATTTCATATATTGATTCAAGAAATTCAATTATAGGAGAAATTTAAATTTATAACTTAATATTTTACAAAAAATTTAATTGGTCACTTAATATTGTACCAAAGCATAGAAAAAGAACCAACTCATATTTTTAAACTAGTTATTTCTTTCCAATATAATATTTTTATAGATTATTTGGAATTTTGCATCATGCTCCCCAGTTATACATATTTATCAGTCCTCCACTGAGAAATATGTAGGGTCACTGACTCACTGATGCAATCCCCTTATGCCCCAAATGACAAGAAGAAGAAGAAGAAGAAGAAGAAGAAGAAGAAGAAGAAGGGGGAGGAGGAGGAGGAGTAGGAGGAGGAGGAGGAGGAGGAGGAGGAGGAGGAGGAGGAGGAGGAGGAGGAGAAATTCCCATTTTTGTTCATATATTCACTGAAGTCTGGTCAAATTACCAGTGGCTAGCCCCTTAAAGAAAACTGAATCCTTCCCAACCTGCCTCTGCTCTTGCAAGAAGACATCAAGGGCTTCACTTCCACATCCAAATCATATCTAGGTTGTTACATTTTTTTTTTCAATGTAGGGGTTAGAGTTATGGGTTGTTACATAATCCTCCTGTGTTCCTTTTACTTAACTGTGAGTCTGAAGTCATCAATATCACTTCAGAATTAGCTTCCTTGATCTTTACAGTAAGTGGACACACTGATTATGGGCTTCCAGATGTTTTCTGATGACATCACTGATCACTTATACCCACATGGTCTCTAACATCAACACAGGCAGCAGACCTCAGGATGGGCTCGATTGGCAGCATAGATCACAGACAAAAACATGGTTCTCTACTGCAGCATGGGACAAGGACACCATCATAGTCTTTGGCGGCTGCACAGGGCAAAAACATTAACATGAGCTCAAGAGGCATCCCAGTCCAAAGAAAAGACATAGCTTCAGGTTGTAGCACAGATTGTAGACATTCACCTGGCTTTTGGAGGTAACATTGGCCATGGACATCAACATGACTCCCAGCCACAGCAGGACCACAAACTCCAACATGGCTTTAGATGGCAGTACAGGCCACTCAATTCAACATGTCCCCTTATGACAGCACAGCCCTTGGACAATAACATGGCTCCAGCAGTGTCACAGACCACAGTTTTCAGTGGTAGAAAAATCTGTAACTATTTCGTAATTACCTGGACTTCTGGAAAATGTAGCATATATTTAACAGTAGATGTGGTTAATAGGTCTTCATTGCTGATGCTTAGAAAAGCATCATTATTTAACTTGGGAACAGTATGAAAATACAGTTCCTCAGGCTGTATAATAAACCTACTGAATGATGAATACCATAAGTGGAATTTAGCCCTCTCTTAATAATCAATGAACATTTTAGAACAGTTGTAGATGACATTGTGATATAGCAACACAGTTTTACCTTGTGTGATGATAAAGTGGGGGTTCTTTTCATATGTATCTTTTCATGTATTTATCATTTGTTTATAATGAGAACATTAAGAATATTGCTTCCTAGAAATTTTGAAATGGGTGATATCATTTTGTTCCTGTCTACCAAGCTACCTTACAATACAACCCAAGAATTTCTTTCACTTGTTTAACTGATACTGTTTGTTTATCATTCAGTTCATCCCTCATTAGTTACATTTCTATTGTGATAAAGCAAGTACTATGAAAAGGCAACTTACAGAACAAAAGTTGTCTTTGGCCTTATGATTCAAGAGGGATAAAGACCACCATCCCTACAGCAGCGGAGTATGGCAGCAAGCAGACAAGACAACTGGAGTGCAAACTGTGCATGCACATCTGGCAGAGAGAGCAAAATGAGAAAGGTATGAGTCTTTGAGGCCATGAAGCTCACCTCCAACGATATACTTCTTCCCACCAGGTCACACATCTGTAAACAGACGATCCAAGCATGTAATATCTGAGACTATAAAGGACACTTTGTTCAAATTACTACATCTCCAGTTGTTTCTATTCAGGACCTATTTCAGTACCACTTTATATTCAGGAGGTCTTTACTTTCTCCTTTTAAATCAATATTTTCAGATGCTGGGTATTAATACACTTTTTAAAATAGATTCTACAGGTGATTCTCGATGAGAACTAAAATTCAATCCTCAGTTTTTTGGTAACTGGAACATTTCATCTCATTTCCAGTTATTATCTCTCAGATGAATTGTTTCCATAAAGGAAGCAAAGCATTACCTAGGCAATGACTATAATTATAATTGTAACTAAATTCTTTACCTGTGTATGTTTGTCACATGGTTTGAGTGAGGGAGCAACTTGAAGGTGAGTTTAATCAAGATAGACAACTACCTGGGATCATTGATTCACTCTCTGCATTACTTATATTGCATATAAATTGGCTTTAAACTGTGATTTTGTGCAAATTGTGCATCTTTGAGAGTTATGAGGTTAATGAATTCAGAGAATTCAGGAATGTGTTTGATGTTTTAGAACAAAACACAAATTCATATCAGTGTATAACTAAGGAAGTACCTGGAAGTCAATATATCTAATGATAACTGTTAATGTTGTATTAAGGATGAGTAATCCTCCTGAATGGGTAATACTTGCATGGATACTGTGTTGCAAATTATGTACAAAGCTGTTTTTAGTCTTCGTAAAATCAAACTTTCTTTTCAAAGACCATACCATGAAATTTAAATTGGAGAAAATATTAACAGTGAAATTGTTAAAACTTTTATGATGCATTGCAATGTATGTACATGAAAATGTAGGCATCTTTTAGCCCAATTTTAACATGTATATATACATGTTATATATATTTTTGGTAATCTATTTGTGGGTGTTTATGTTCACACATATATGTATGTATCTATGCATATGGATATGTGTGATGGCATGCATTTAGAGGCCAAAGATCAATATTGAATATCTTTCTTAGTAACTCTTTATTTTGAGAAATGAATTCACCCTCAATCTGAAATTTTAAAAAATGACCATATTGTGCTAATCTTGTACATGATTACCAAACTTATTACTTCATACCTGCAAAGGAAACACTATACTAATGGAGCCATCTTCTCAGAGCTGCTTGAATGGTAGCCATTTGTCTTTGAATATTTACTAAATATAAATTTTACAAATTAGGAGTTAGAGAAGAGGTCAGTAATCATTGGTGCTTATTGTTCTTCTACTGCACCTGAGTTTGTTTCTCAGCACCCATGCCTGATAGCTTACAGGTACCTGTAACTGTGATTACTGGAATACCACACTATTTTCTGGCACCACACATGTGTGCTTAGATCAAGTGTATATACCTCAATTTCTGCCTTCCATTTTTACCTTCCTTCTGTTCCATGACCAATATTCTCTCTCATATCTCTGTCTATCTATCTCTATCTCTATCTCTATCTCTATCTCTATCTCTATCTCTATCTCTATCTCTATCTCTCTCTATCTCTGTTTCCATATATGTCTATATCTATATCATATCTATCTATCTATCTATCTATCTATCTATCTATCACATATCTATGTCACTGAATGCATGATGGTGGGGCCATCTACATAAGAGGTCAGCATGAAGACAATAAGAGACTGTGGAGTGTTTCAATGTAAATGGAAAATATATATGTCACTTTTGTCCCTCAAGGTTCAGGGGAATATTAGAGAAAGATTTAAAACCCAGAAGTAAAAAATATGTATATTATTTTGACCCCACACAAAAAAAGTGGGAGACTTCAACATCCCACTCTCAGCAATGGATTGGTCATTGAATCAGAAATTAAACAGAGACACAGTGAAACTAGTAGAGGTATGAAAATGGATTTAACAGTATCTACAGAACATTTCACCCAAAAAAAAAAAGAATATACCTTTTTTCAGCACCTTATGATACCCTCTCCAATATTGACCATATGATTGGTCACAAAACAGCTGTCAACTGATACAGGAATATTGAAATAATCCCATGCATCCTATCAGATCACCATGGCCTAAGGCTGGTCTTCAATGACAACAAAAACAACAGAAAGCCCACATACACATGGAAACTAAAGAAATCTCTACTCAATGATAACTTGGTCATGGAAGAAATAAAGAAAGAAATTAAAGACTTTCTGGAGTTTAATGAAAATATTAATACATCATACACAAACTTATGGGACACAATGAAAGTGGTGCCAAGAGGAAAATTCATAGCACTAAGCACCCTGGTAAACAAACTGGAGAGATCTTACACTAGCAACTGAACAGCACACCTGAGAACTCTAGAACAAAAGGAAGCAAACACACCCAAGAGGAGTAGATGGAAGGAAATAGTCAAAATCAGGGCTGAAATCAACCAAATCAAAAAAAAAAAAAAAGAGAGAGAGAAAAATACAAAGAATCAAAAAAACCAAAACCTGGTTTTTCAAGAGAATCAACAAGATAGATAAACCCCTAGCCAACTAATGAAAGGGCCCAGAGACAGTATTCAAATTAACAAAAATCAGAAATGAAAAGGGAGACATAACAACAGAAATGGAGGAAATTCAAAAAATCATTAGAGCCTAATACAAAAGCCTACGCTCAACAATACTGGAAAATCTAGATGAAATGGCTGGTTTTCTAGACATATACTGCATACCAAACTTAAATCACGAGTAGGTAAAATGTCTGAACAGGCTCATACACCATAAGGAAATAGAAGTCATTAAAAATCTACCACCCCCCAAAACATAGAGCCAGATGGATTTAATGCAGAATTCTAACAGTCCTTAAAAGAAGACCTGATACCAATAGTCCTCTGTCAGGAGCCATAATGGGACAAGCTAATAATTAGCAGGTGATCATCTTGAAATAGCTTATCTTGGATTATTATATAATCTGTGTCAAGTGATGCCTTTTTTAGCAAGGCTGTAAGGAACTTATTTTAGGAAAGATTCCTACAATGTTTTTCCTATAATTATTATTATTATTATTATTATTATTATTAAGCATATGTAACAAAGCAATAGCACACCCCTTTGGAGCAGATCTCTGGAGATCCATGAAGATGTACTGTCTTGTGGTGATGATATCTAGACAAATAAATGACTTCTTATGTCTTAATGATGATCCTAAATGAATATAAATATGAATTCCTAAAATTATATCAATGATTATTTAGCTCTTTTATAGTGGGACTGCTACTAGGTCTCTCTCTGATAATCAAAACTGCGATAAGAAAATGAGAACTCTGCCAGTTTCCCAAGTGTCGTCAGTAAATTGCTCTTAGTAACCAGACTTTCTTCTACTCAGAGCACATTCCAAGAGGCTGTAAAACGATTAAATAAAGGTCATTAAAAGGGAACTAATAATTTTTTGTAGATGCTAGGACATAAGATAAAATATTGCCTGAGTTTATCTATACAAAACTTCACTAATTTCTTAGTTATAGTTTTAAACCTTCAGTGAACCTGTGGAGCTAGACAGGTGATGGATGTTTAGCCAGATAATTACTCCTAATGAATATGCATGTAAACATTCTCCTGTTGTAAATTTCTATTTCAGTTTATGATTTGATTTTTTGGTGTGAACTTGTGATTAACTTTACAACATGTGATCATGTACTCTGAAAGATTGTAAGTACTGAAGACAAAGACAAAGAGAGTTTGTCCCTTCCGTTCCTTTTCCGCTGCCTAGAATTTTTTCCCTTAGAACTTTTCCCTTATTTGATTTTTTTCCCTTTCTCCACTTAGGAACTTTCCTTTTCCTGGGAGAGGAGGTCCTTGGTCCAATGAAGGCTGGACTCTGAGTGTGGGGGAATTCGATGGTGGTGAGGTGAGAGTAGGGGGGTAGGTGGGGAGACATCCTCATAGAAGCAGGAGGGGAGATGGGATAGGGGGTTCTTGGGTGGAGGGGGTAATGGGGTAAGCAGATAACATCTAAAATGTAAATAAAATATCCAATTAAAAAATTTAAAAAAATTAGATATATACTTATAACCTATTCAATGTGAATATCTAATGCAATATTTAGGTGGTATGAGACCAAACAGATTGGCAGCTCTACAGCATAGATCTGATGCAGCTACGAATCAATAAAAATATTGGTTACATTAAAAAAAAAGAAACAGAAGGAACACTACCTAGTTCATTCTATGAAGTCACAATTACTCTGATATTACTCTGATATGTAAACCACGCAAGGACCCAACCAAAAAAAAAAAAAAAAAACCAAACTTCAGACCAATCTCACTTATGAATATCAATGAAAAATACTCAATAAAATTTTTGCAAACTGAATCCAAGAACATATCGAAACCATTATTCATTACAAAGAAGTAGGCTTCATCCCAGGGATGCAAGATTGGTTCAATATACTAAAAGTCAATTAATGTAATCCACTATATAAACAAACTCAAAGAAAAAAAATCAGATGATCATCTCCTTAGATGTTGAAAAAGCATTTGACAAAATACAACATCCATTCATGTATAAAGTATTGGAGAGATCAGGAATTCAAGGCCCATACCTAAACATAATAAAAGGAATAAACAGCAAATCAACAGCCAATATCAAATTAAATGGAGAGATACTTGAAGCAATCCCACTAAAATCTGGGACAAGACAAGGATGCCCGCTCTTCCTGTACCTATTCAATATAATACTCCAAGTGCTAGCTAGAAGAATAAGACAACAAAAAGAGATCAAGAGGATACAAATTGGCAAAGAAGAAATTAAAGTATCACTATTTACAGATAATTTGAAGTATACATCAGTGACCCCAAAAACTCTACCAGAGAACTTCTCCAGCTGATAAACAACTTCAGCAAAGAGGCTGGATATAAATTTAATTCAAATAAATCACAGCTTTCTTTACATAAATGATAAACAGGATGAGAAAGAAATTACAGAAGCAACTCCCTTCACAGTAGCCATAAATAATATAAAATATCTTGATGTAACTCTAACCAAACAAGTGAAATAACTGTATGACAATAACTTCAAGTCTCTCAAGAAAGAAATCGAAGAAGATCTCATAAAATGGAGAGATCTCCAATGCTCATGGATTGGCAGAATTAACATAGTTAAAATAGCCCTCCTACCAAAGGCAATCTACAGATTCAGTGTAACCCCCATCAAATCCCAACAAAATTCTTCAAAGACATGGAAAAGCAATTCTCAAATTCATCTGGAAGGGCAAACAACCCACAGTAGCAAAAATAACACTTAACAGTATAAGAATGGCTGGGGAAATCACAATCCCTGACCTCAAGCTTTAAAACAGAGCAATAGTCATAAAAATAAACTGCCTGGTATTGGTACAGAGACACTCATGTTAATCAATGGAATAGAATTGAAGACCCAGAAAAATACTTACAGACACTTGATATTTTACAAAGAAGCTAAACATATAAAATGGAAAAAAGAAAGCATCTTCAACAAATGGTGCTGGTCTAACTGGGTGTCAATATGTAGAAAAATGAAAACAGACTCATATTTGTCACCTTGCACAAAGTTCAAGTCCATGTGGATCAAGGACTTCAACATAAAACCAGATACACTCAATCTAATAGAAGAGAAAGTGGGAAAGGGCCTTGAACGCATTGGCACAGGGGAAAATTTCCTAAACAGAGCTCCAATGGCTCACACTCTAAGATCAAGAATTGATAAATGGGACCTCATGAAATTGGAAAGCTTTTCTAATGCAACAGACATAGTTAATAAGACAAAATTGGCAACCTACAGATTGGGAAAAAATCTTCACTAACCCCCAATCCGATAGAGGGCTAATATCCAAAATATATAAAGAACTCAAGAAACTGACCACTAAACAACCAAACAACCCAATAAAAAATGGGGTATAGGGCAGGAGAGATGGCTCAGTGGTTAAGAGCACTGACTGCTCTCCCAGAGTTCCTGAGTTCAATTCCCAGCAACCACACAGTGGCTCACAACCATCTGCAACACAATCCAATGCACTTTTCTGGTGTGTATAAAGAGAGTGACAGTGTACTCACATACATTAAATAAATAAATAAATAAATAAATAAATAAATAAATAAATAAATTGTTTTTTTTTAATGGGGTATAGAACAAAACTGAGAGTTCACAACAGAGGAATATTGAATGGCTGAGAAACACTTAAAGAAATGTTCAAAGTCCTTAATGATCAGAGAAATGCAAATCAAAATGATCCTGAGATTCCACCTATACCAATCAGAATGGCTAAGATCAAAATCTCAGGTGACACCACATGTTGAAGAGGATATGGAAAAAGAGGAATACTCTTCCATTGCTAGTGGGATTGAAAACTGCTGAAACCACTCTAGAAATCAACCTGAAGGTTCCTTGGATATTTGGAAATAAATCTATCTGGAGATCTAGCAATATCACTCTTAGGAATATACCCAAAAGATGCCCCACCATGCCACAGGAGTGCATGTTCCACTATGTTCATAGAGGCATTGTTTGTGATAGCCAGAGGCTGGAAACAACCCAGATGTCCCACAACAGAGTAATAGATACAGAAAATGTGGTTTATTTACACAATGGAATATTACTCAGCTATTAAGAATTAGGACATTCTGAGTTTTTCAGGTAAATGGATGGAACTAGAAAATGTCATCCTGAGTGTTATAACTTCAGGCCCAAAAGGACATACATAGTATGTACTCACTAATAAATGGATAGTAGCCAATAAAAAAGTACAGAATACCCAAGATAAAGTTCACAGAACTCAAAAAGTTCAACAAGTTGAAGGGCTCAAGTGAGGATGCCTTAGTCCCACTTGGGAAAAAGAAGAAAGCAATAATAAGTGGGAAAGGAGAGAGGGAGGGAAAATGGACTGGGGGTGGGGTGAGGAAGAGGTGAACCTGATCTGGTGTTGGGTGAAGGAAAAGGACTGAAGCCCTGAGGGCCAGCACAAAAAGTGGAAACAGGCAACCTCAGGAGGTAGGAGGTTTGGGGGGGGGACCCTCTAGAATGCACCAAAGACCTGGGAGGTAAGAGACTCTGAAGAGTAAAAGTGAGGGACCTTAGATGAGATGGGAAAGTGAGGTTATAGAGCCCACCTGCAAAAGGAAAACAGGGCATCAAGTGAGGGAGGGGGAGGGTTGCCATCCCACAGTCAAAAACTCTGACTCATAATTGTTCCTGTCTGAAAGAACTGCAGGGATGGAAATGAGGAAGAGACTGAGGAAAAGAAGGTCCAGTGACAGGCACGAAGTGGGATCCAACTCAAGAAGTGATCCCAAGGCCTGACACTATTACTGAGGCTATGGAGCACCGCAATAAGGGACCTATCATGACTGCCCTCCAAAAGGGGAGGTGGTATGTGATACAGAACAGTCGGAGGGTGGACCGGGAGGGGGATGAAATTTCGAGTTTAAAACAAATTAATTAATTAATTAAAAAATCAACATCCTTAGTCATCAAATCAAAACAACCCTGAGATTTCACATTGCACCAACCAGAATGGCTTCTCAGGTTACTCAAGTGACAGCACATGCTGGCCAGGATGTGGAGAAAGGGGAACACCTTTCCGTTGCTGGTGAGATTGTAAATTTATATAAACACTCTGGAAATCCATCTGGTGGTTCCTCAGAAAATTGAAAGTTTTTTTACCTGAATACCCAGTTATACCACTCCTGGGCATATATCCAAAAGATACTCCATCATACCACAAGGACATGTGCTCCACTGAGTTCATAATAGTCAGAAGCTAGAAACAACTCAGATGTCCCTCTACTGAAGAATGAATACAGAAAATGTGGTTCATTTACACAATGGAATACTCTTCAGCTATTAACAACTAGGTCATCATGAATTTTTGGTGACACTAGAAAGCATCATCTTGACTGAGGTTACCTAGACCCAAAAGGTCATTCATGGTATATACTCACTGATAAGTGGCTATGAACCCAAAAGTATAGAATGCCTGTGATACACCCTACAGACAGTAAGAAGTTAAACAAGAAGGAAGGCTCAAGTGAGGATGTGAAACAAAACAATCATGGGAGGTAGAGGAAGAGGGTTATCTGGGTGGGACAGAGGAGGGAAAGGGAATAGAGGGTGGGGGCAGGATCAGGTATGTGAAACAGAAGAGAAGCACAGAGGGCCAGGAAAATAAATGAAAACATGAAGCTGCTGGGGACGGTGTTTCAGGGGATCCTCCTTAAAGTCCCAGAGACCCAGGATGGGGGAGGCTCCCAGGTCTCAATGGGGGAGGCTCCCAGGTCTCAATGTGAGTGATCTTAAGCAAAATCCTCAACAGTGAAAAAAGGAAACCTGATAAACAACCACCTCCAATATTGTTCGATAGAAACTCCATTGGAAGGATGCAACACCAACCCACCTTCAAAATTTTTGACCCCAAATATTCCTGTCAAAAGAAATGCAGGGGCAAAAATGGAGCAGTGACAGAAGGAGTTGCCCACCACTTACTGGCCCAACATGAGATCTGTATGTCCCCATGAGAGGGCACCTAACACTGACACTATTACGTATACTATGTTTTTCTTGCAGACTGGAGACTATCATGGCTTTCCTCTGATATAAACTCTACTAGTAGCTGGCAGAGACAGATGCAGCTATTTAAAGCCTAGCATTGGATAGAGGTACAGGACTCCTATGGAAGAATTAAGGGATGGATTGAAGGAATTGAAGGCAATGGAAACACCATAGGAAGACCACAGTGTCAAGTAACCTGGATCCCTCTGATCTCACAGAGACTAAGCCACATTCCAAAGAGCATACATGGGCTGGTTAGAGGCTCCTGGCATATATCTAGCAGAAGACTGCATTTTCTGGCCTCAGAGGGAGAGGTTTCACCTAATTCTTTATAGAATTGATACCCCAGGGAAGAGGAGGGACACTGTCTGAGAAGTAAAGTAGAGGGGGAATGGGGAAAATGCTCTGGGAGGGTGCAGTGGGAGGGGAAAATATTTGGAATGTAAATAAATAAAATAAATTAAAATAAAAAACCCTAATACATCCACCTAAGATGCATTTCATAAATATTTTTACTCTATGGTCACTTTGTGCATGTGTGTTCAGTATGCATTGTATTCACTGAGCATTATTTGGCTAACAATATCTTTCTGCCTACTTTCTTATAATGAAATTAAAACCAGTTGGTTATCGTAGGTTCTTTTACTTTGCTTGTTACTATTATTAATACTATTACTATTTTGCCTCATTAGGTTTGAATTATTTATTGTTTTGGGTTTATAAATTTTAAAAAATGTATATTTTGAAATAAATTTACATGTGCTCTCTTATGAGAGAAGTCCAAGCAGTTCTCCAATACACTGTGAAATTTCAGCATTGTACTATACCTACCAATTCCATAATAAACATCTTAAATTTTTAAAATCGTCCTTATCTTGTGACTTTCTTTCTATTATGGACAGGAATCATGAAAAAAATATTGCTTTGGGGACATAGTGTCCTATTATTCAATACATGGTCAAACTGATCAGCCTGAACGTTTGATTGTGTTTAATTGCTTTCTCTAGCAATTTGCATCTTTGAGCAATATGCTGAAGAAGTTTACGGTAATTAATTTTTCTGAGATTAATGCTACATGTATTTTCATGACTACACTGCTACCACTTGAATAAACATGACCTTGGGATTCTAGCACTTGGATGTCTACTGCTTTTCAGATTCAGAATCCTATTTTTCACTAACCTCTATTGCATTTGACTACAATCCTCTGCTGTGTCAGCACAGTCAAATGTTTTTTGGACAAACTATTGTGAAATATTGTCAACTATTAATTATCTGGAGGTCATCGTGGCTTTGCCTCACACTGAGTTTTAATACATGTGAGTTTTCTGTGAAGCAAATAGTGAAAAGCATAATGACGTTCATATTGGAATTCATTAACCTTGCAAAAACACTTAGATCATTAGTAGGTAAAAAGACTGTTAACGTCTAACCCTTGCATATTCATCAAGATACTAAGATTTATCTTTTCAAATATTTGTACATGCTTTGAAATAAATTGAGTAATGGTAATTGAAATATTATTAGAATTATTTGATAAATATAAAGAACCTTGGAATTTGTAACTTATCACTGTAAGTCATCTGGGTAATTAATTGAATTGCTAGAAGTATTCTTAGGTTTTCTCATGGCCTTCATCTGAGTGTTTAACGTGTTTAGATTTCAAGGACTGAATCCTTTTATACTGTAAGCAAGTTAGAAAGATTTACAGATTTTTCTGCAGAGTAATATTACAAATGTATAATCCTAAATCATCTATTACTATGACAGAACATTGCCAGAAG
This sequence comes from Grammomys surdaster, assembly GCF_004785775.1. NCBI lineage: Eukaryota > Metazoa > Chordata > Mammalia > Rodentia > Muridae > Grammomys > Grammomys surdaster. The sequence continues at coordinate 1,395,558 of NW_021620961.1, forward strand.
CAAACAGTAAAGTTTGGTTGTTTGAATGCCAGAAAATCTGTAAAAGTTTGGCTTCTCTGTCTATCCTTAATCATGGGCAGCTTTATATTCTTTTCCAGATTGTCACTGCTTATGCTTCTCCTCTTAAATTTCCCCTTACTTTCAGTTATAGCCATTAAAGAAATATATTCTATGTTCTATCCTATTCTTCTGATTGTTTTATCATTGCTAATATATATGTATATATATGCATATATATGCATATATATATTCTAATATGTATGTATGTATATATATATACATATATATATATTCTAATATGTATGTATGTATGTATGTATGTATGTATGTATGTGTAAAAGTCTCTGTAGTTCAAATATTCCCAGTATTTCTACTACTCAGAAGATAATCTCCTAAGTAATGCTATCTCCAGTGACTCTTACAGGAGAGGTGTAGTCAACTTTTCCCCATAGAGTAGCTAAGCTATGAATCTTAGAAAAAGCTTTCAAACTCACAGGGAAATAAAATTTAAATCTAAGGTTATATTTCAAGTCCTTTTTAATTTATTTTATGAACTGTCTGCCACAGATCTTGCAATGCCATAGGACTGAGGCTTTGTGTTGGAATTTTCCTACATTCAAAGCCTAAGACCTCACAGAGAAAGAAGACAGTTAGATCTTAAAGAATGACTACCTTTGGGGGAAGTAGGATAATGCATTTCAGCAGAACCAACTTTCAGCAGAGCCAACATTTTAAGAAAAATTAAGATTTATTATTTGGTCTTTTTTTTTTGTATAGTGTGTTGGCCTAATGCTAATGGGGCCCCAAGATGGGACGGGTTGCTCCAAAGATGAGAGTCCACAAATAAGACACTGAGTTACCCTGTTGGAAGCCTTCCAGCCTGGAGAAGGTAGTGGCAGGGTTGTAGAGTAGGACTCTGTTGTGGCTTTAAAGTCTCTGGGTCTCCAGACATTCTAGCTCTCTTGAAATGCTGATGATAACTTCTAAAAAATCCTAAAAACTTTCTCGCTCTTTCTGAGGGCAAAAGGCTTATGGTTTAGGAGATTGACAACTGTAACCTAACAAGGAAGGAAGGGGGATTAAATTAAGTGGCCTTTGTTCTATCTCATCAGGAATTGTAAGACTAACTTTCATCGTGCTAGTTGGAAGTACCAGGAAAAAAAATGAACACTTTGAAAAGCAATTATAGAGTTTATCACTAAGTTGTAAAAAAAATTTCCTATGAAAGCTATCTAAGGGGAAAAACAAAAGAATACTATGCGGAGAAAGGGAAAAAATTCCTTCTAAATCGGGAAAATGAAAAATTTCTTCTCTCATCTCTTTGTTCTCAGTACTTATACATCTTTCAGAATACATGATCACATGTTCCAAAGTTCAACATGAGTTTACATAAAAAAATCAAATCATAAATTGAAATAGAAGTTTACAACAGATAATGTTTATATGCCTGTCCATTAGGAATAATTATCTGGCTAAACATGCATCATGTGTCACAATTCCACATCTTTGAATGTCAAAAACCATAACAAAGTTATTAGTCAAGTTTTGTAGAGATAAACCCAGTCAATATTTTATCTTCTGTCCTAGCACCTATAATAAATTGTTAGTTCCCTTTTTATTACCTTTGGTTAATTGTTTTACAACCTCTTGGAATGCGCTTTGAGTAGGGGAAAATCTGGTTATTATCTAAGAGCAATTAAGTGATGAAAGATGGGGGACAGACAGAGTTCTTATTGCAGTTTTGACTATCAGAAAAGGACCTAACAGCAGACTCACTATAAAAGAGCTTAATAATCACAGGCATAATTTTAGGAATTCTTATAAGATTATCATTAAGACTTAAGAAGTCATCTATTTGTCTATATAGCATCACTACAAGGCAGTATATCTTCGTAGATCTGCAGAGATCTGCTTAAAAGGGTTGGGATAATACCTAGTGATTGTTATATATGTATATTAATAATAGGAAAACATATTAATAGCAGGAATCTTTCCTAAAATGAATTCTCTTAGGTCCTTGCTTATAAGGTCAAATCTGTCACAGATTAATCCAAAGCAGACCATCTCGGGGAACATCACCTGCTGATTATTAGTTTGTCCTATTATGGCTCCTGACAGGATCCTGTTGCCAGTTAATTGCGAATGGTAAATAAAAATGTCAACAGCTAATAGCTGGGTAGAAAAGACATAGGTGGGGTTTAAGCTTCTGTGCTTGGGATCAAGAGGAAGAAGAGGAAGAAGAGAAAGTAGAAGCCACCATGGGTAAGCTGATCCATAAAAAATGTGGCACTGAGGGCTGCCCAATTGGAGTTAGGATCATCCTCGATGGAATATAAAAACATAGTAAGAAATAACTCAGGGTTATTGATAGAAAAGTAGATTCTAACACCATAGAGGTAGGCCACTGACCAGTTATTGTGCTGCTTATGGTATGTTGCAAAATGTAAGGCTGTGAGTGTATTTTTTATCCACAAACTCAATGAACAAGGTGGAGTAGAAGCCCTGGATTGGGATTTATTAATAATTTCTATTACATTTTATCACAGATTTTTATGACTATGATCATGAGTATTGGGCAGGTGCATTTACAGTTGCTACTGGGGATTGTAAGACAAGATCTATTTCAGAAACTAGATGATGGCTTGGGCCAGTGATGTAGCTCAGTGTAAGTATTCTTTCCTCTCATGTAGAGGATCTGAACTTGGCTCCAATGCCAAAGATCTACAAACTTGAAAGAAAATGAGATAATAAAGCATTTAAGGTTATATAGAGACTGAGATGACTGAGAAATTAGAAATATTAAGATCAGTTAACAAACATCTCTAAATTATCATGGTGCTGTGATTTCACTGGTGTAAGAAATACAGTGTCGTAGTGTACAGAAAAAAAAGAACCACTGAAGAGAGAAGATAAGTCTCAAAAATATTAGTGCATTGCAAGAACTATTTCTTTTGTAAAGCTTTTAAAGCATTTGTTCTCTAACCTTTATAAGATTTCAAAGATAAGGTTTCCCAGCAGGTGAGATTTTCTTGAATATTTTTCCTGATGTAGGAACATTACCTTACATCACTTGACCTTTCTATAACTTCTAGATTGATTATGTCCTTTTACTCTTACCGAGTTTTACATCTCTAACATTCCGACCTAAAATGTGAATTGAGATAGCTGTATCTTCAGTAACTGAACTGATAGCTCAATACAGTTGGACAACTGGGGCAGTGACGACTAGAGAATGAAAACTTGGCCTAAAGAAAATTAGGGCTCAGAAATCACCATGTGGAAATAGAGGTCAGAAAGGAATTAAGCCACTGGAATTCAGAGAATCCAGATATAAAAGGATGGATTATTCAACGTTCTGATTTCTTCTATGTCCCCTACTAAGTGGTTATTTAGTTCTACTTAAAATTACATGATTATGTTTGAGATTTCCTTGAAAAAGAGGTGATATGTTTACTAATGAATAGTTTCATGGACAGGCTTTATGTGAATATATTTGTGACCTTCAAGCTGAACAATGTCCCTCATTTAGTGGCTCTATAAAGTGAAATTTTACAAGAAACTTAAGCAGAATACCCAAACTTCATTGTCTAATTCATAAACAAGAAAATGTAGTCACACCAGTCATATACAAACTTGAATTCAGTTATTGTCAAATTTAAATATCTGTCCATGAGTATTCTCTGGGTTGATGTATAAGGTAGCAAGCATCACCACCAGATAGAAGTATAAAAAGACAAGAGATGAGGAGAGAAAGTGTAAGGATTGCTGTGACTATGATATTCCATACTATAAATATTCTGTCACAGTTAAGACACAAAGATCGTTAATGACTTGTGCATCTGGATTTTCATACTTCCTATAACAGTTCACCAATAAAATGCAGTAAGGGTAAGAGGCTCATTCTTTGAATTCAGTTTGATTATTCAAATTTCTTTTCCAGACAGGCAAGACACTGTTCAGGAAGACGGTGATCACTTTCTCTTGAACTTTAAAATTAAATCTCATTTTAAAATATTACCTACAAATGTAAGTACAAGCATTGTATGCATGACTGTACATGTGTGCATTTCTACAGACTCACATTCATATGAATGTTCATATTTATTTCTCAAATATACATGTCTCTGATTCTACTTGTTTGATGTGGCAAAAATGTAAAACAAAGCCATCTCGCCCTCCTCATAAGAAGCATTTTTATTACAAGGAGACATTTTCTCTTCATTTGAAATCCAACTAGTAATATATAATAATATCATGATTTAGTTGAAGGTATGGCTCAGTAGTAGCACATACGCCTAATCTTGGTGAGTCTCTGGTTTTGACCTTTTGTGACAGTAAAAATAAAAATAAATATACCAGGGATTTGTTTTCAATTTATGTGTAAGTTGCCTGATTCATAATAAGATTTACATATGCATATTCCTAAGTATTTTATATGCATCTTTAAATACTGGACCCTTGCCAGTTTGTTACACTGCTAAGAAAACACTCCACAGTGATAATGTTTGGAACAATGTTTCATCATAGTAAAGGGCATTTAAAATTAGACATTAATCACAGTCTTCTGTTTCAGTCTCAGTTTTAATTCTATAAACTTGCAAGTCCTACAGTTTCTCTTGGACTAAAAGAAAGACACTGGATACATCACAGGCATTTTGCTGTGTATTGCTGGACAAAATCACTTCTTGTTTTACTTTCCACACATAGTATTTCATAGTTTGATAGTATTTTGATTGTTGTGAAACTGAGTATAAAAATAGAACATTGTCCTCCAAAGCTATTGTCCTTATGAACTGCCAGCAGCCTTGATTACCTGCAAAAGACCTGTACAAGACAGAGTTCACAAAATTTCTGTTCTAGAGTAATTGGGAGTATGAGAGGACCTTATCACTCATCAAGATTTATAGACACTATAATAGGAGAGAGTGGTCCTGAAGCTATGTCTCTCCAAGGATTTATTGACAGTTAATCTTTACTAGGTATGGAAGGAGGTTTTTTTTTCTTCAGTGTTGTACCTACTCATAGACCCCTTTGGTTCATGGGCTACACTTGAATAGAATTTTTTTTATTTGTTGTCATTCCCTTCAATCTGAGGAGAGTAGACATTTGTTTACACCCAATGTTCAAACAACACATTGTTCTCACTATTATCTTCTTCACTCAGACAGAATGGATTCTTTTTGAATTAACCATATATTTTGTGATGCCATAAGTACTCTTTAAAACCTCATTAGTAAGATTTCTTTTATGTCTATTGAGCAATTTATTTCAAAGTATCTTATCAATGTTTTTCTGCGTTGTGAATATCATTGGCTACTCCAGCAGAATGCTCTTCTTTCTCCAAGGAGACAACAATTCCATTATGTAAAATGTATTTTACATATAATATGGTTTTTTGAAATTAATTCTTAAAATCTTAATTGTTACCTATCTGTGTGTGTGTGTGTGTGTGTGTGTGTGTGTGTGTGTAGACATACAAACCACTGTATTTGTTTGGTGGGCAGAGAACAACTTAGAGAACAACTTCATTCCTCTTACTGTGTAGGTCCCAGGGATAGAACTCAGGTCTTCAAGCTAATCTACACATTTGTCTAAATTGTGACATCAATATTCTTCTTCTGAGAAACTGAGACATATTCATATCGGTTTAAGTTTTACATATCTTTTCTTCCACCAAACAAGTAAAAAGAAATGTAATGTTACATGTTCTCTGAGACTCTGTTATAAAATACAAGATGACTTTCACATTATAGGAAAAAATACTTTTGATAATTTATACTCTGACACTTAAATATCCTACATTTACATTGCAGAACAGTGGCAAGAAACTCTGTGGAGAAAAAGAAGAACTATTAATTCCTTTATTTGTTTACGTTTTCTTTGACTAATCAGCGCATGAGTACTTTAAGATGACCACATGTCTTTGAAATGACCAGAATGTCAGCTATACCTTTACTTTTATTCATTAAAACCTCACAAACCTTTTATTCAGAAACTGAATTGCTTCCACTTTCCTGAGCAACATTATTATGATTCACAATAAACTACACTAAAAAAACCATACTTGAATAATTTGTATTATAGCTTTAGATATATCATAAAGCTCCCCAAAATGAATTTGCTTTTAGTATTTGTTATATAATTTTGATAGAATTCATCAGTTAAGACAACATAGATTGTTATTTGTCTGTTATTTGATTGAGTTGGTTCAAGTTAAAAATGCTTATTAGAGCATAAGTTCAGTGTTAAAGAAACAAATTACTTTTAAATATTTAATAGACATGAGTAGAATAGAACAAGTTTCTTAAAGACAAAAATTGGTCCTGCTTAACTGTCCTACTACTCTGTTATCAGTATGTAACATAAGATGAAAGTTAATTATTTCAATTCCAGAATATCTAATAGAATGTTTTATCTATATAGGGCAAAATCTGCAAGTGTAATATGGGTGATAGGCTACTTACCAGACATAGGAGACCTTTCTGTTTTTACTACAGACATATCTAAGTTTACATATAGTTAAAAATAGGGTTTATCCTCCATGTGAACTTAAAGGCCATACAACTTATAAAATATTTGATCACTGTTTTTCTTGTAGGTGTGTATTGAATCACTACCGTTCCTACTTGACTTATAGGTGATATAAATGAATGCAAACTATGACCCTTACCATTACTGAAATTATTGTTAAAAACAAATTATTTAGCTCTTATCTTGGAAGATGATAAGAATGCTAAAAATATATTTGTAAAAGAGGAAATATTTTTTGCTATACCTGGAGCTCCAGAGTAGGAAGATTACACAGAAAAGTGTTTATATGTAAAACGGAGAACGGAAACACAGGAATAGATAAAAAAATACCCTGAAATTTTTGATTAACATCATGGCTTACATAAAGACTATGTATTTAGTGTGTAGACTGGCCCAAACCGTAACTTGAGTTCTTATAACTACCAAGTTGTATGCAAAACTTAGATATTCATGAATAATGTCATTTCATAACACTCTTAGATGACCATGAGTTAAGAGAAGAGTAAATATCAAAATCACCATGAGGACCAGGTCATCAAGGACTGCATCCCTTATTCACCAATACAAATATAGACCTTGCTCTTTGATGGCTGATTTGATGAAAACTGAGAGATGCGCCTGTATGTCTGATGAACTGATTGGTTCCTCTTCATTTAACATATGTAATGAATAGTTTATATAATTTGAAATGGTTTTATAGCAGAGCAGCAGCAAGCATCCATCCTATAAATCATCTTTTGTTTCTATACCATGCTTACCAGACTTTCCCCAGACATTGTGTGCATCATACTGCACAGAAAACTGTGAATGCCTGAGTAATATTCAACCGGAGTAACAAAAGACTGTTCTAAAATGAATAGGTTTTTAAATTAGCATTGAATTCATTAAAGTTATAAATTACCTGAATGATATGAGAGTGGGTATTAAGCATGAATATATGTTTTATTAGCCTATATGTTAATAGAACTAAAAAACTACTTCCCTCTGATTAATTTTAGATTAATACAGTTGGTTATAATTAAACCATTTAAATATGTATAAAATATGCCTTACAAACTACTGTTGTTAATATTAATTTTTTAATTTCGAGTTAAGTCTTTCCAATAAGCATGAAGAAAATGTATGTAACCTTAATTCACAAAGTTCTTGAAATAATTTAACACTTTATGTAATTCTTAGATATGAGTTTTCATCTCATTTTATGACTATGAAGTCATTCCTTTGGCAATTTACACAATGCAACTTTGGTGACTATTGAGTTTCTTTGAATATACAAAATTCTTTCGTATAATTTATTTAAAAGGATATTGGAGTGAGTACATAGAAATTTAGTGCCTTCTACCAAAACCCAGAAAAAAATCAAGAATTCCACTAATCAAAGATATTTTTACAAGGCTATGATAATTAACATTAATTTTCAACTTGACAGTGTCTAGAGTTACATAGGAAAATGCATCCAGAAAAAGCCTATGAGGAATTATATTAACTAAGTCAACCTCTGGCAATATTTTTGAAGAATCATCTTGAATAGGTTAATTGGGGTAAGAAAACCCATTTATTAGTGGATAGCACCATTCCCTAGTTTTTGGTCCAAGAGTTTAAAATTTAAGGATCACATGCAATCTTTGTAATCTTTAAGTTAAACTCTGTATTTGTTGTTTAAATAGTTATGTTTTTATTGATATTATTCAAAGACACATCTCAAACATTTGTTTAGAAAAATTTCATTTACTATTCATACAACACAAATATTATATTTATTAAGTATTAGATTTAAAGGATATGATTCTCTGAAGCTAATTTACAGCTCTCAATGTAATCCTTGATCTACCTAATTTGGGGAATGATGGCTTATTGTACTGAAGACAGCTTTTTCTTCTAGTAAAATGCAGAGGAAAGCAAAATTGACCATAATTAGCATTCTCTTTACCACACATTATAAACACATTGTACTTGAAGTAACATTCAATTTACTCAGAACTTAATATAAATTTTGATAATATGAATGTTAACAAAACCTCAATTTTGGTTGTTATTCCTTGAGAATTTTATAGAGAATTTCACATTTGTATGAAATATACTTTGATCGAAACTAGGCCAGTTTTCGTACTTTCGTTTTCTCTCCTAATCTCCTACCACTATCTTTTATACCTCCATGAACCCTTTATTTCTTTTGAAATTACAATGATTATTCTTCTTAGTGTTTGTATCCTGTTTGCAAATGGACAGGTATAGTACACTCTGGTAGAATGTATATCTTTATGGGATTACAGCTCTGTATAAAATAAATTCTCCTTCCCTAACCCTCCCCTAAGAAATGCCTATTGCCAATAATTTCATGGATAAAGTTGACATTGGATGAATATCTCCATGTCCACACTACATTTACATTTATTCACACACACACACACACACACACACACACATATATTAGCAGTTCAGACTGGAGTATGGTGATATATTGCCATGTTTTAATTGATATGTCCCTGATAGGTAAAAATGTTGATTATTGTTTTAAACACTTTTCTCACAATGTGTGCTACTTCATTTAAAAATTCTATGTCTAAGTATTGTGAATAAAGCTCTTCTGTGATTTCTAGTAGACATAATCTCACAGTAAATTTCCTGGTCATCTGGCTTTTACAGTTCTTCTGTTCTATCTTTTGTGGTGTTCCCTGAGTTTGGTGTACAGGAGCTGTCTTGTAGATATATTCATTGGAGCTGTACATGCTATGATCAATTGATCTCTGTATTTTGAACACTTGTCTTTTTCTGTAATGGTATCTGTCTTTTATAGAGTTTCCTTGTTATGGATTGGGAGTAACACTCATCTGTGGGTATGAGTATTAGAATACATTTTACATTAAGGTTTTCTAAGCAAGACCTGGACAATGAGAACACTAATAGACATGGTTACCTGGAAGCAGGGAAAATTATGGGGCTATATCTCTAAGCAAAGAACTGACAGAGAAATGCTGAGAGCAGGAGAGTAGTCATCCCTAAGAAGCTTATACCAACCTTGCACTTGGGATTAGTTATTAATAACCTCACAGAAGCGATTGGTTATTCAATATCTATTGGTCATCCCTGAAATAAGTGTGTGTGTGTGCATATACATGTGCATGCAAATGTATATAATAATAAAATTAAAGGAGGTCCAGAGTTTGAGATGGAACATGGTTTGAATGCAAAGAATTAAAGGAAGGAAACAGACTATGGGAAATGATGTCATCACAGTTTAATTAAAACATTTTTTGAAAGAGTCATCTGTTTAACATATGCACCAAGGGTTAATTGAATTGTTTTCTTATGATTTATCTTTTTAGTTCTCTGTATATTGTATGTATTAACCCTCTGTCAGATAATGTTTATGCCTAGTAATATTAATTGGCTTAAAAACCTGTGATTTGCTGGGCTGTAGGCCATATAGGAGAAACTAATATTAATTTCCTAAAGACATAGTGTCAATCTTCCCCTTGGGTTTCTGGGTATGTAACCAGAGATTAGTGAGTTTCTCAGTTCTCATGGCAGATGCTTCTTCTTCAGTATTTTGCTAATTAATACAGAATTCCACATCTATTCCTTGTACAGATAATAAGATAGTGACAATTACTGAGTTGTAAACTGGATATCTACATCCCATCCTCTTCACATAAAGTTTAGGGATCTTCATGAAGGAGAGAACAGTAAAGACTGTAGGGGCCAGAATTAATGGATGTCTTCTGTAAAACCTTTTTGGGAAATGGAAGGGCCATTATAAATATGGACTCATCAATGATCGCATTCATAAAACGTGCAGAGGATCAAGCAAACCCAAATCCCAATGTGGACAGGGGAAGCACTTGGTAGTTGATTAAGTGGGTCAGACTTCTTGACATACAATCATTGGATCCTGAATTCCAATTCCCATATTCAATAAAAGCAAGGCAGAGCTGTACACATCTGTACTCCCAGGTCTGTGAGGAACAAAAAGAAGTGGAAAGCTGGATCTTACTGGCTTCCAACCTAGCTCCAGATTCAGGGAGAAACTACCTCAAGGTGGATGCTGATAGAACAGGATTTCCTGTAACTCTGCTACCCTCTCTGCATTCATTTACAAATACATTTGTAAATTAATTTACATGTCAATACACATGTGAGCCTATCATACATGCTCTCATACATTTATATGTAAGCATACATTTATGAAAAGAAGTAACCTTTATCCATAAAGAAAAAAAAAAGCATTGTTAAGTCTATCCTATTAGTTGCCTAACAAGAAGATTAATTTGTTTGAGAAGATTCTGTGAAAATAAATATGTAGTTAGTGGATATATTTTTAATAGACAATTTCATAATCAATAAATTAAGGAGAAGCATTTTGTAATTGAATGTGTAGGATGTGAACAATCACATTTACTAAAATGAAAGAGGACAAATATGCTGCCCAGTGGCCATCGGCTTACCACTAACTGCATGCATTCCCATTAGTACTCCACAAAGCCCTTTGCTTGCTTAATACATAGAATATTTACATTATACCCCTTTTCAGTAGCTCTGAGAATTTAAAGTGCGTAGTGTACTCTCAGATATTAGTGTTACAAAATTGTTTTTCTAATTTCTACAACTACATATCAGCAGAATTTATTACATAAACCTATAAATTTGGCAATAGGTTTAGTTTTTAAAATGATAAGGCCCCCAATCTACATAATAGTGAACAATCACTAACATATTTATGTTAAAAATGCAAATAAATAAAACCTAGGCTGGTACTACGTTCTTTACTTTTATTTCTGCGATGAAAACAAGAAGAAAAATACCAAAAACCCCCTCAAAAAAACAAAACAAACAAACAAAAAAACAAAAAGAAAAAAAACAGTTAGGGAAGTGAAAGTTTATTTGGTTTACAGATGCATGGGACAGTCACTTATGGCTGTGATTCAGTTTTGACCCAATCCTTTAAGAGCAGGTGGTCACTGATGTCCACATCAGAAAGTGGAGAGGCCTGGACTCTAGATTTACTTTTTCAGTTTTATTAAGCTCAGGATCCCAGCCCATAGAATAATGCTACCCACAGGTAAAATAAGCATTCCCAATCCAGTAAAACTGACCTTGGCAGTTTCTTATACACATGGCTAGAAACTAACCTAATTTAGACAATAACTCCTAACCATAAACAGAGGCTATGTCTTTTAGATAATTCTAGATTGTGTTAACTTGATCATTGAATTAAACTAACACAATATTTGTATAGTTAGTAAGTTATATGGCTCAAATGTATAATTTTTTCCATTGAAGCATTAAGATGTATAATTTGTTTTAGCTCGTTTTTATTATATTGTGAGTTGGTGAGCTACAGGTATAAACATCTCAGTTGTTTCTTTGCTCTGATGTCAGTCCTATACCTTAAATCTGGTGTTTATATAGTTTCTCATAATTCTCCAGTGTAACTTTGAAATGAATGACCCTGACTTCATAAAATGAAAGAAACAGAATTCTAAGTAAATTATTTGAGCATACCTTTCTCAAATCTTTTAGACATTTTTTTTCAGGATTCATTTCAAGTTTCACTTTCTTAATAATGACTCTTTCTAGGTTTGAACTATGTTAATGCATTTGTTTCAACTCTTCTGGCACTTTCTATCACAGATATGTCCACACTATAATTTGCTTTATTGTTAGCTGTTTTCTGTAAGGCTGATCAAGAAGCATGTGGGTCCAGAGACTGTGGTTTAATGTTATAATTATCCTTTCAAATCTTACAGCAGCATCGGATAATTTTAAAAGGGGTTTAATTATTACTTGCTAGTTGTTGATGGATAATAATATACTTCAGTTTCTTAATTGCCTGTCAGGAATTCCACCATTATTACTTGCACGTGAAAATTTCATAGTTCAAATTTTATTAAAAATTCTTTCTCAGTCTATCACTTTATATATATCTATACAAAGGCCTTTCATGATAATTTTCAAAGTACCATGTTTTTAAGATCAAATATTTATCTGTTTATTTACTACTGATGATAAAATACCTCATAACATTCTCTATTTACATAGAATTGTATAGTAAATTGAATAGTACCAGTTCTCTCATTTAATAATAATTGAACAGATTTGTATATTGAGTTCTAGTATTTAATGTACGTGTGAAGACAGAATACCATAATCTTCCTTAATGAATTTTATATATGGGAGGAATAAAAACACAGCAACATGAGAATAGTACGTCATGGGAAAAATAACCAGGGCAAGCAGGGTCAGCATCAGCTGGAAATTGATGTTAGGCATTTTATGGTAGAAGGATCAGGGAAAATCATATTATGCTGTATAAGTTTCCTTGTTCTTATTTAACCAAGCCCCACAATCTAGGCGGTATATAACATTTGGAGAACTACTCTTGAGCTAAGTCAGAGTTAAGATAGCATATATATATATATATGAGATATTCTGGGAGGTAAAGTCTGAAACAAACAACACATAAGCAGGCAAAATGTGCAATACCCCTCACCAAGAGAAACAGAAAAGAAGGATAGTCTCTCCCAAATATTGGGAACAGTTTTTTTTATCTTGTATGAAGGATATCATTTTAAATTATGATTAATTTTTTATTATTGTGTGTGTATGTGTGTTTTGTCTGCGTGGACACCTGTGCAGTTCATTCATGCCTGGCACCTGAGGAGGTAGTGAGCTTCTCCAGACCCTAATTAATTGTCCTTTTACAGTTATATGAATATATTCTTTCTTTTTCTTTCCCTCTAAATGAGTTCTTTGCACATGAGTCTTCATTGGTGTCATATATAAGCAAATTTTATTTACATTCACAGCAGTGTTCAATACTGAGTAATTTACAACTCACATACAGAGTACATCCTCAAGCCCTTTCAAGAAATTACACACATCAAAATGAGACATTCCTCATTGTTCTATTTCTCTACTATTTTTAATTTTTTTAATAAAACTCATTATAAAAATTAAAATCCATGGGGATGCCTATATCTTTGATAAAGAGAAAATTTGACTGAAAAGAAGTCAATATATAATTATGTTTATCTCTAAATTTTTAAATGGCATGCATGAATTTTTCAATAGGACATATCAAAAACCACAAACATAGTCTCTACTGTCATTTTTACTTTCAATTACTCTTTTCATTTAAAGTAAATTATTTATTTGATAATAGTAAAACTTATTTTAAAACAAAAATTATCACTTGAAATAATTCTCCAGTAATCTCCCCTGTAGTAGTAACTTCTGATGTAAACTATAGAATAAATAAATCTTGAACAATAATTAGCTTCCCGAATGTTTTAAAAATAGCAGATATTGTTTCATAGTTCTGAGTGTTACATGACTAAAACATATGTGCACCCAGTGTTGTACTCACTTGGAAACCTGTGGGGCAGTGTCTTTCCTGTCCTACTTGTAGCTGATGTTGGTTTGCTGGAAGTGCTGAGCCCCCCTTTTATTGGCATCTTCTGCAGTTCACTTTTATGGTACACTAGTAATAACTCAGTTCTTTACTTCCTTACTAGCTTTAAATTCATGTGACCTTCTGTAAGGACATGGTCATCTTCATACTAAAGTTAGGACCCTTTTTACTAGAGTATGTCATCATATAATTTAGACATATGTATGTATATATGTGATGTGTGTGTTGTGTGTGTATGTGTATGTGTGTGTGTGCATATGTATGCTATATTTCTAAATAAAGTTATAATTATGCAGTACTATAGGGTTAGGCTTCAACTTACATTTTGGGGGTTAGAAGTCAATGTATTATAAGAGTTCATGCTTTTTATCTGAAGTCTAAATTTGTCTGTGCTTTCTTTAGCCATGATAAATTCCATTGCAAATAAAGAATGCTTAAGGACAGTAGTGTTGGAAATTTTTTAACTAAACCTTCTTTGTAAAGTTTTTTTGTAGTTGATTGAGCTTATCTGGAGCTGTTCACAGGGAATCACAAATAACCAAAACCACACGGTGGTAGGGAGGGAAATGGTGGAGAAAGAGGGCTAGAAGGGGAAGAATGGTAAGACTAGATGTTACAACATGATTGTGACAAAATGTAATATGTACATCTATGAAAATTTCAAGGACAAAATTAAAAATCTTATTTTAAGGAAGTATAATTCAATAAACATTTGAGAACAATGTATTTGAAGCATATTCTTTTACAGTGGAATTGGAGATATGGTTTTAGGCTATTAGGTACTTTTTAACATATACTTTTGTATTGCCTATAGAAGGACCAAATGAAGTCAGTAAAATACAAAATAGACAGATTATAAACATGCAGGTAGATGTAGATGCTTGTTAGAAACGTTATCAGTTATTTGTTATACAATGTAAGAACCAGTGAGACTGGAAAGCTGAATTAACATGACTGAGGAGCCCCTAAGATGTGCTTATGTCGAAGATCAAATGAAAAACAAAAAAAAGCTGATGATTATTTTAAAGACAGTTTAACCTAGCTGATTCTTTCCTCCTCAGACACGTTTTATTTTATGGAGGCCTTCAGATAATTATCTAGTGCCTACTTCCACCCAGATTTTCTTATTTCATCTTATATTCTTAGTTTGAACGTACATTTCAAAAAATACTTTTAAAGAATAACTTTGAGTAATCTTAAATTAAATTAATATCCAAATTCCTGATGGTCTAGTCAGAGGGAGAAGTAAGAAAGAGATGGCATCTTAAAGAAAAAATGTATTAACAAATAAGTAGATGAAGAAATATAAGACTAAATTCAAAAATGACAAACAAGATCAGTAACAGTGTAGCAGTAGAAGTGTGGATGATGCAGCTCACAGATCAGAAACTGTTTCCCAAGCTTTTTGGCAAGCTCCCTGCTTTATCAGCTTCATATCTAGATGCCAGTGAAGTGGAGAAAAGGTCAGATATTGCTCTGGAAGGCAAGTCTTAGTATGAAAGTAAATGCTGTGAATGAAATGTACAATAAAATTATTACTAATATTAATACTGTTGGTGCCTTGCTGAAGTTTGCAAAGTCTATACATGAAGTTTCCTTAGCATGCACATACACAAGCACATAAAAACACATCAACATGTACACACAAATACATACATACATATAGCATATATGTACACCAAGAGACTATGTGCATTTACACACACACACACACACACACACACACAGAAACACACACACTACATACCTAATAAGATGATGGACATTTTGATTAAGTAGTTTATTGTTTACCATTATATAACTGTGTGTTCATCAATATCATAGAGTAAATCATAAATATACCCTTTATTTGTCACTTTAGTATTCAATAAAGTAAGAAAAATCTTATTTTAGATTAATGGCACAGTAATACCAATACCGATGTGCATTTTTATCTGGCTTGTTAATCCTTTGTTTTATTTTAAAACTGTTTCCAATTTAATGTAGCACACATGTTTATAGCAATTTGTTCTCTCCCTGTCAAAAACATATTTTTTTTTTTTATCTCTGCTTCCACTGAAAACTAAATTAGTACCTTGCTGCAGTACCCACTTGTCTTCGCACTAGCTTGACACAAACTTTAATGACAGGCAGACCCTAATTGAATTGTGGGCATTTCCTGAGCCTGCACTAAGCTTCTAACTTGTAGCTACCAGCTCTCTTTTGAAATCCATCATCCCATCGAACATGGGTTCTGAATAAGAAGTTTCCTTTTATTTGAGTTATTTTTCTAACTTTCTTTAACATTCTTAGTGTGTTTTTCACACAGAACTGATTTATTGTTTTCCCTCATTTGGCTTAAAAAAAAACTGATAGAAATAAATTTTTAAAAAATTGACTATAAAACGATGTATTTCACACAAGTTTTGCTTAGGAAACCTCAGGTTTTGTCTTAAATCCTGATTTGCAACTTTTTTTTTTTTAAAAAAAATCAAATGTGTGCAGGTAATCACATGTGGGTCCCTATCCCTTAATACTCTAATTTTCAATTTTGCTTAAGTGAAAAAAAGCAATAGTCAGCTACATTCAAAAACAAGATTTACACCATAGTGGGGCTACATCAGAACGGGGAGGCATTTTTGGCTCTCCGTTCTGATGTAGCCAAATTATATTTGGGTCTGATTCAGGTGACCTGCTAGTGAGACTTTAGAGCCTGAGAAGAAACTAGAAATGAAACCCAAACTTTAAATATTTTTTTGAATCTTTTCACACTGTTCTCTCCTTTGGACCTTGAGGAATACTGTGAATATTGAACCAATATTATGTTAATCTAGAACAGTGGGTTTCAACCTGTGGGTCCTGAACTGCTTTGACAAACTTCTATCTTCAAAAATTATTTACATTATTATTTACATAACACTTACATTGGCATGGCTTCTTAGGGAGCAATCAGTTTATATCAGGTTAAGATTTGCTGCTACGGTATGGTGTTTAGTGTTTCAATATAAACAGGTGATTGAGGGGACAATTGGTGATTTAAGAGACTCCCATGCACTCTGTATTTTTAGCTGTACAGTACCTATAAATTTATTTACACTAAATTATAATATTTATGTTAAATAAAACAAAATAGTGTAATTAAAAGGTAAATCTTTCTAGAAAACATCTTAGGAAAAGACTTGGTTTTTATGTAAGTTGGTATATTAGTAAACAGTTATTATGTAGCAATATCTGATCATAATTTGTCATTTAGTCTTTGATAGCTCACCAGTTTGTAAGTGAACAGAACAACACATTTTTTTACTTGTACTCAACATTTATTTAATAAAATTTTAATTACATTTCTAATTGCTTTGTGCAAAAGGAGAGATCACTAATAAGATCTCATTCATGGTCACAAAATCCCAGACATATCTTAGAGACTCCATTCTTTGGTATTTAGTCTCTCATACAAAAATGAAATGCTTTTATTTATCTGACTATTTTTCTTTTTAATTATATGAACAGTTGTGGTGGGTATATTAATTTCAGCTGAAGTTAGGCAAAAGCTTGTATATAAGGTTTTCTGGCAAATATTAGAACTTTGAAATCTTACAGAATAATACTGGTTATTCTAAGCTCTATATTCCATTAACATTTAATTTACATTGATAGATTCAACTTTTATTTGTTTTTACCATCAATAAGAACTCTAATTTGTAAGCATTCCCTTTAGAGCAAACATTGCAGCATTCTGCCTGGAAACACTGCACTCATTACTTTGATATTTATAGTCAACTTTCTAGTATATTTATTATCAAGCTGTCTATTGTTCTAACAAGAATGTACCTTAAACTTATAGGAGTTTTCTTTAATTTATAAATGATTATGCTATATGGAAGGCCTGCTTTTTCTCTGAAGGGTAACAGAAGAGGGGTAGATCTAGGGGAGAGGATGGGAGGAGTGGAGGGAAGGTAAACTGTGGTTGGGATGCATTGTATGAGAAAAGAATAAATAAAAATTGAATAACTGAACTTTAACACAATGCAATGACTTCTCAAACCTTTTAGCTTGAATTTCATACTCCACAAAATTTCTCTCAGGGGTGCTGCGTGTGTGTGTGTGTGTGTGTGTGTGTGTGTGTGTGTGTGTGTGTGTATGTGGTTTATGTATGTGAGCATACATGCTCGGGCATGCATGTGTAGATCATAGATGTGTTATTGTAAAACTGGGCTTCCATTTATTTCCAAGATAAGGGCCATTTCTTTAAGAAAAAGTTTGTAGGAAAGAAAGTGAGGATGGCAGGATATCACGTGGCTTAGAGGTTTGAGGAGTTATTCTAAACTTATTAGGCCTTGAGTTTCATTCAGCCTACAATTGCTTTAACGGTGAAAATGAAGGTGATGCAGAATTATTCAAGCTTTCATGTACACTCGTTGCCTGCTTCTGTCTCTGTCTCTGTCTCTCTCTGTCTCTCTCTGTCTCCCTCTCCTCTCCTCTCCCCTCCCCTCCTCTCCCTTCTTCTTCTTCTTCTTCTTCTTCTTCTTCTTCTTCTTCTTCTTCTCTCTCTCTCTCTCTCTCTCTCTCTCTCTCTCTCTCTCTCTCTCTCACACACACACACACACACAAGTAATTTCAAAATTCCAAAACAAATCACTCCAAGTACTTAGTTTTCCCATTCTATGAGATAGCATTTACCTCATTTCTATTTCTCATGCCAAGTTGGCTGCATGCTTCTACTACACCTAAGGGCTTCTTTATAAAGACCATACTATGATTCAGTGATAAATCAAAAAAATATGAAACATTTTATTGTCACATACTTACTTGAGTGTTTTCATTTTCTTTTGAATTGAAAATAGATTCTTCTCTCATAGAATCAATGCATCTCAACCACAGTTTCCCCTCCCTCCACTCCTCTTAGCTCCTCCTACCTCCTTTCTGCCCTGTATCCAACACCCCCCCCCCATACCCTCTTGCCAAAAGAGCAAGAACTAAGACAGAACAGGCAAACAGGTGAAAAAAAGATGCAGTAACATGTACATAAAAGCAAGCTCCATGATGTCTCTGGTGGTTTGAATACGCTTGGTCATGGGAAGTGTAGCTATTAGAAGGTGTGGCCTCCTTGGAATAGGTTTGACTTTGTTGGAGGAAGTGTGTCACTGTGTAGGCGGGTTTTGAGGGCTACAGGTCTCAAGCTCCATCCAGTGCAGAGAAGAACCTCTTCCTGATAATCCAGATGATAATCTTCTTCTGGCTACCTTCTGACAATGATGCAGAACTCTCTGTCCTTTCTGTCATGATGATAATGGACTGAATCTCTGAAACTATAAGCCGGCCCTAATTGAATGTTTCCCTTTATAAAAGTTACCTTGGTCCTGATGTCTCCTCACAGCAATTATCAAATGTCCTTAAGAATTTGACTGTACAAATGGAGAAAGGAATAGGTAAGAAATCCATAATTATTGCTTTCCGGAATAGACTATACACAAGATTCGAAGACAGGAGAGATTCAGAAATTTAATTCCAGAAATTATGAACTTAGGTTCTCCAAAGTTAGGAGAACATCAAACTGACTCACTTTACACCCTCAGTAAACAATTTAATCGTCATATGGAAAATGTATTTTATCATGTTTAATAGTTTGAAATATATTCATGCAAGTTAAATCTAATTACAAAACAAATTTAATTGTTAGTGTTGTCTGATAATAAACATCTGTGACTAGCTGTCCTTATATAACTCACTTCTACACCGTTCAATGAATTATTAGTGGCGTTGATAGTGCCTCATGTTTTCTATCCACTATGTGAAAATTAGCTACTTTTGTTTTCAAGCTAAGATGGGACAGCAAAAATTCTCAGCAGCAGTGTAAGTAGATAAGCTTTGGTTAGGGGTCCTGCAAGCAATGTATATATGACTTCTCCAGTTCATGGTCCTAACAGGATGAGATAGTTTTAATCTGCACGGTTGAAGCTTTTTTCCTGTAGATAAGCTAAAAAAAAAAAAGAAAGAAAGAAAAAAGAAAAAAAGAAAAAGAAAAAGAAAAGTAAAAGAAAAAAACCCAAGTAAAACAAAACAAAACAAAAAAACAACAAAAAAGCCCTCTGGATAAGTTTTAAGTTCAAAAGTTCCTCTTTATTTTGCTTTTAGAGTCTTTGATTTTGATTATGGCTCTGAATCACTATTCCTCAATGAATATGGGGGTAGATATAACTAGAAATATATATATATTTCACAATATGTAGAGTGCTGACCCCTAAATGGGACACACGCACATACACACTGTGTCTATGTGTGTGTGTGTATATATATATATATATATATATATATGTATGTATATATATATGTATATGTGTATATATATACTTATATACTTTCCTTCGAAGGCTTAGAAAAAGGAGGTTAAGATGCCACAAGACATAGTAGTAGTGGAGGACTGTTGAGAAATAAGTGTTTTCTGGATATCAATAGACAGTTACACACACATGATCTTAGAGTAAATGTGACTGTATATCAAGATCTCCATGAGATTAACTTATGAGTTTTTCCTGTGGATCCTCAGATCTACTCAAATCCTGATACTGTATGAATTAAAAAGTCCTGGGTTTAATGAAGATGAGGTGATAGCAGAAGAATCCACCAACATTACTTCTGGCAAAATAACCCAACATGAAGATGTGCATTTTGTATGGAAGGAACGTATCACAGATCCCCTTGCAAAGCCTGTGCTATCTGTACAGTTTACCTGTGTATTTTCTAACAGCCATGATGACTACTGAGCCAACTCTCATTCTGCTCATCTCTAGGGTTTATTTTCTCTCCTTTGTCCTTTGTATCTTCATGAAGGAAAATACCCTCACATAATATCAGGATTGGGTATTTTCACTTGTTGAGGGTTTTGTTGTTATTATTTGAACTTAAAAGTGAGAAAAATAACAACTTTACAGTTTTATTTATTTTTTTTTAAAGAAGAGTATTTACTTAGATGAGCCCTTGCTAGGTTGAGTTAACAGTTAAAGCCAATTAGGACAGGGTCTATTGGAATATTTATAGGTGTTTATTTCTGGATTCCATATGAAATTTAAAACTCTTTCCAGCATATTTTACAAAATTTTCTAATAAACTATGTAAGTATAACACCAATTTTTTTAATGTATTGTAGGTTAAAATATTCCATAAAGCACTGGTCGATTTGTCATTTCTAGTTGTTCTAGATCCCAGAAACTCACATAGTAGGTTTTTTTTCTTCTATATCTTATGAAAACAGTTTTGGATAATAATCTCTAAATTCATATACATAAATATATATATATATATATATATATATATATATATATATATATA
>NW_021620961.1:1417204-1453537 GCF_004785775.1 Grammomys surdaster
TATGTATATATACAATTTCAGATTTCTAAACAGGATCAGACATGTAGTAAGTATTCAATATGTATTATCTATCATGTTGGGGATGAATCTAATGCTGTGGTTAGAGGACAAAAGAGACACTTCTTATTTGCTCTCTTTTATGTTCTTAAAGTGAGGGATGTTGATGTTTTTTCAATCATAAATGAATTTTCAGCCTTGGATCAATAGTATCCTGTCAGTTACTTGAAACTCCATTCTCAATAAAAAAGAGATTTACTGCTTTAGGGTGAAGGGACAGTTTATAGTAATGATTTCTGAGTACTTTCTAGGTGGTTCTTGTCACATGTCAAAGCTAACCCCTGTCATGGGAAATAAATCCATTTTTACCTAAAGAAACATCATTTCAGGATTTGAATATTTTGATATATATATACTGTGAACTATGAAGTATCTTTAAACATTGGTATTAGAAAATTAATGAGAACATAAGTATTCCTCATTCTGATCATGGTTTGGAATATCTTATCCTGAGGATTTTACTCACCTGAGATTATCCATTCCTATAAGTACCTCTCAAAGTCCTTACATTCAAATGGCATTATATTAGCTACCAGTAATTAATCGACAGACTTCAGCAAGGTGTACACATTTAGTATATTGCAATTTTCAAGCAAGTCTTTCTTCTTTCAAATAAGAACACTACACACACCCACACCCACACCCACACACACACACACACACACACACACACACACGTATATAATAACTGGGTGTCATTAATTCCAAAAAGGCCTCATATCTGTTTTTTAGACTTTCAGTGTTAGTGTCCAAGTTGTATCATTTTATGAACAGGAAGATGAGAATATGACTGCACACCTTATGGCTTCTGGTAGGGGTGTGGGTGGGGAAATCGCAACAAGGAGTTTGACCATGCTCCAGTGGGTATATGGACAACTCAAACTGGATGTGTTTTTTTTCTTTCTGTTAGAAGAGGTCACAAGGGTTCAGGCGCTAGCCAGAAAGACTATAGGATTAGTAGGCATGCTGTGAAATTCACAAATAATCAATAAAATATTGTTGAAAAAAATTTAAAGAATTTAATTCATCACAAAGAATAACAAAAATAAAAATCATATTCTTAGACTTACAAAAATTAATATAGCCATAATCTGCTTCTCTATAACAAAGGAAAGTATTTTCAATAATTACCAAATTGGAAAATTAAGATGATATATACTTCATCTTAAAATTGTAATGTTAGTCAAGTGGCAAAAGCTTAATAAGTGTCTTTCTCAGTGTTCTTACAAAACTTAAAAATAGTGCTCTTTTCTTCAGAAGAAGGCTTTGAAGTAGTTAGTCCTTATTGTTGGTTGTTCTAAGGTTAGTAACCTTGACCTGTACAGTAATTGCAGAAGATAACTGGGTGGTTTGCTATTATGTTAGCTATGATTGCCTAAATTGATCATTTAATCTAACAAAGGGTCAATGTCTAGTTCATAATCATAATCTCAATATAGATAATTACAATGGAGTTTTTAATCATACATAAATACCCAGCCAACCTTTGTCAATTAATTTAATTTGCTTAGTATAATTTAGGTGACCTTCATAAAATAACCTGTGGTTTCATCTAGATATGTTAAAAATGAAATGCTTAATCAAGTTGCAGTGCAAAGAAAAATGAAGTTTCTTTTATAGAATTTTACTTGATGATGAATGGCAAAAAGACAGACACAGATGTGTCATGGAGGATAGTTGCTTTCTCATCTCTTAGGGTATGTACAAATATATGTTTAAAGTTATGTATAGTACTCTTCTGATTTGTTTGTGCATGAAGTCTATAAATCAGTGTACATGTAAATAACCTCAGAATTTTAACTTAAATCTAAAGTTACCTAGCAAAACTGACATTTCTACTTGCATAAGTTTTACATATGTATATTATTTATAATATTAATGCATGCATATCAAGTTATGTAATATCAAAAGTTTCAAATAAAATTATCAGTTATTGAGTATGTAGTTTGTCATGAAGGAAAATTATAATAAGGATAGAAGATTCCATCTAACACATCTCTAACATGTCTCAAAATTAAATTATAAACTATGTTCATTCATTTGTCAATATACACTAAATATAGATAGATTAATGTAAATTAAATATAAGTGAAATTTCTTGGTCTTGGAGATTCAAAGTTTAATAATGGTTAATGTTACACAAAATTGAAAGATAAGATGAGTTGGCTATAATATAGCCAGTAAATGTCTTTTCTTGTAAGGATTCAGACATGTGTTACATCACTTTGAATTCATAGTATAAAACGATAAAACAAATAACAACAGCAGAACATCTGGGCAAAGTAATGCAATATTATTTTCCTTCTCTGGTTTAAGTGAATATATATTATAGTACACTGGCCTAGTCGATTTGGCAAGTTCTAGGCCAATGAGAAATTCTTTTTTAAAAACCACATAGGCTCCCTGATTATGGCATATACAGTTGTTCTCTGGCTGCTGTGTGCAATTGTAGTCTCAAGCACACACGTACACACACACACACACACACACACACACAGATTTTCAGAGTTACATAAATATCACTAGCAATAATTTAATTTCATTTCTTAATTAAAATTTTATATCTCATTCAGACAACTTAATCAGAATATTCTTACCTATGTCAAGTTTCTTGTAGGATATACTGGTGTTTGATGTTCTATATCATTTATTGGAATGTTGGGTGATTTTATTCAATATTTTTATTGAGAATAATTAAAAGGTTTGACAATGTGAACAAAGAAGGCAGGTAGTGGTATAGGATGCAGCACAATTAATAAAACATTTTAACCTGAAAAAATTCATTGGTCCAATATCATTTTCAATGCTTAGCAGTCTGTTGTTATTTAGGAAGTGAGACACCGACCTACATGCTTTGTGCTCAAATAGACACAAATGGATTTTATCTATAATTGAGTAAGCTATGAGTAAGCAGAATTCTTTTACAAGGCAAAAATAACTGCTGACATAAGCATGGTAAAATGGGCTTACAGCCTGGTCCATGATTCCATGAAATTTTATAGAGGGTAAAACTCTTTCTTCCTTCCTTATTTTTTTCCTTCCTCCCTCCCTCCTTCCCTCCCTCCCTCCCTCCCTCCCTCCCTCCCTCCCTCCCTCCCGCCCTCCCACCTTTCTCTGTCTCTCTCTTTCTCTCTCTTTCTTGCTCTGTCACTCTCTCACTCTCTCACTCTTGCTCTCTCCCCTCCTTTTCTTTTTTCTTTTATTGGCTAGGACATCTCACAAGGGTGTTACAACGACCATTAACATCATCTTTATCACAAATGTTTCCATTAAAGAGTGAAAGTCAGGAGTTTCATAGCTAGGTTCATCATCTATAACAAGGATGACAAGGAAAAAGGCTACAGACTTGTTCTTCCTTCATTATTCTGAAGTGTCTGTTCACATGACATATGGATTGGATAGAAGGGTCATATTCTCTGTGCACCAAAAGATATGTAAAAATCTGATGATTCCTGTACTCTTCTGTCTATGAGAGTTGCCATTTTCTTTCCAAGTTGTTAGAGAATTTCCTGTAGATGTACTGAGAGTTGTAGTAAATAGATGTACAGTGCTATTTCCATAAAAAAAACCCAGTCTGTTACTGGTGTAAGAGCAGTCTCAGATCCAGTTAAACCCCATGTTTCCACAAAATCTCAGGGTATGTCAAGCAATTTCTATTCTACAGGCATATAGCACAGGTTCAAGGTACATAGGTTATCAAGAACCTCACAGGTGATCCAGACTATTCAGAAACAATAGAATAAGGTTGTAAAGATTCTACAGTTAGGAGTATTAGGAAGAATACAAATGAGTATCCGGTATAATAAACATGTCTGTTGTAGTACCATTGTAGTGTTAGAGTTGAAATTCCAACACTCTTTAAGACAGCAGGGTCTCAAGAAAAAAGTTTATTACAGCAGACTAACTTGTTCTACACTGGCATTTGAGAAGAGCAGAGATGAAGATGTAGCAGCACAATTCTTATAGGTCCTTCGTGACCTTTGAAAGTAAGCAAAGTTTTGCAAAAGGAGAATTTTCCCAATTAGCCATTTAGCATAAACACAGTGTTACAAGTTTTTAACTTCATTATGGTTGGCCAGTTTCATAAAGCCTTGATTTTTAAGTCAAGTCAGTATGGGTTTCAGAAGGTCTTTGTGGTCTGTTGAGTTGAAAACAGACTGAACAATAAGAAGATAAATCTCATTTCACCTAAAAAGTAGAAGTACAAATATCAAGAGTCTGGAAACAGGTCTGGAAGCTGAACAATAGGGAAAATGAAGGTCCTGTTATTATGTAACCAATATTTGAATCAATAGCAAAGGCAGAAATGGAAGAGTCAGTTTCTAACAGTACAATTTGGACACATACTAGACATTTTTCTTAGAAGAGGCTTTACGGTAAAGAAATGTAAATTCCTCTAAGTAAGATTTTTAAGTGAGTACCATTTTATACTTAGACACCCAAAATGTGATATTTTAACATTGTAGATGTGGTGGTAAGAAAGTGAACCATGTATGAAGCAATGACTTCTTCAAGCAACCTTCATTAATGAATGTCTATATTCTCTGAATGACCTTATTAAATGAGTCTTCCTGGGAGAGAATTTTTGAATATATTTTCACATTTGTATTTTTGAGTTAGAGGCAATCAAGTTCTTGCCATCAAGGACTGTGACTGATTTCAAGGCCCTTAAATTACCCCATGGGCAGTAACAAAGATGAATGCTGTTCCATTGGTATGAGAAAGATCTAGATACAAAGCAATTGAAATAATAAATTATCAGACCACACTTTTCCGATATAGTCAGACTGTCCTTATCTTCTCTGAGTTAGAGTAGTAATTTGAATAATTTTATGCTCAGTGAAAGGAACCACAACACACATGATTAAAAGAAATTCGATTGTGACCCCCTTTATTTTATTATTTACGAATTAGGAATGGGCAAAGTTGAATTTCTAGGGCAAACACATTTAGTGATAATCACATGGTCTTATATAAGGTGTCTCAGGTCTTAAAATCATATTCTAGTTAACACTGACCATATTTACCATTTTAACTGAGAGGTGGTAATAACAAGGTTCATCCTTGGGGTTCTGTTTTGTCAAAGCCACTTCTAAAGCTCAGAGTTTTGATTAAATTAAAGTCTATTATAAAAAATTAAACATACCCACTGGGGTTGTTATTGGCCACACCTATACTGTGACCATAGGGAAATGTGAGCAAGATAAAGGTTTCAGTGTTGAGGTGAACGAGCTGTTTTTATGTTGCTATTGTTTAATGTTACTGTAATAGTAAATGCTCATCTTATAAAGGTCAACAACTATTTTATTTTAACAAGTATTAAAATTCATCATAATCTATTTTTATAAGTGATGAACACTGTTCTTTAAGTAAGTTCTGCAATTCCTACTTATCAAATTGCACTCTTCTTTAATTGTTTTTTTTTTATCCTGTTTTCATTCTTCCTATGATGTCTTCTTTCTGGTTATGTGGATACTTGATATATTTTAAGAAGTCGATACTCTACACTGTTGACTTTCTAAATGTCTTCTTCCAGAGAGCCTCAAGCAGATATTGATATATTTAGAGGTTTACCCAGGAAAATGAAGGCTTGATAGGGTTTAAGTGGCTGTTCACAGAGCGACCAAGGGTATTTGTCACTTAGTCCTGAGGTTCATGAACTTTGTTTTGACATAGACAATATATATACATATATATATATATATATATATATATATATATATATATATATATATAATGCCAGGCACAATATGGAGAATTTTGCAATCCACAATCATTTAAGAGCACAGATCTTAGTCACTCAAATCTTTAAATAATGACAGTTTTTATAGTTCTAATATTGTTCTTCCACATGAATGACAACCCAAGTGTCTATCTATATCACATAGTGTCTCTATATTGATCCTAATGTTAGTTACGTCTTGCACTAGAATAAAGATACCCAGGCCATTCTAAGGTGTATCAGAGAGATAAAACACACAGTACCAAACCATTAAAAGGTCTAATATCAATCATATCCTTAATATAGAATCTCAATTACTGAGACATTTAATTTAGAACATTTAGTTCAGCAAACGAAACACTCCTCAAACTGTAGGCTATTCTGCATATAACAGCTATAAGTACATGTTCATCTCCAGTCAACAACCAAATCACACACCAAATCAGAGAAAAATGCTCATTATGGTAGACCCACCTAAACATCTTACTCACAAGGTTTATTTATTTTCTTTCCTATTAAGATTTCCTATTAAGCAAATTTTGCTTCAGATGTCAAGAAAAGTTATTTCATATGCATTCACCAGGAGGATGCAGAAATTTGCTGGTTTGCATATTGAGGATTAGAAAGTATATTGGGGCTGTCCTTTTAATTTAATGAAAACTGGTTTAATGGAAAAATAAAAGAGTTTTTATTGTAAAGAGATAAGGCAGATGTAAGGATGCACATATTTCATGATGTACTTATATTAAACAGTTTAAAACTCAAACAAATAAATACTGAAGCGACTAGGTACACCATTTAGCTTTCTAGGCATATTGTAGGAAGGCAAAAGATGGAGATATAATTAAATGTAATCAAATATGTAAAAACAACATTTTTCTTAATTGTATGAACATTGTTTCAAGGAGAAAAAGTTTGGAGTTCTTCAAATAAAATGTATAGGAAGCCACGAGGGGATTGGGCTTTGGGAGGAATTGCAAATCTGTTCTGCCTCCTTAATTTGTGTCTATGCTGTTATATTTCACAGCTGCTATGTATCCAAAGCTGTTGAATAAAGGCAGTGTGGGAGAGAGGATTAGAACCTAGGAAATATAAATGCTACAAGCCTCACTGTTCTCAGTGATTTTAAAAATGGATACTACTTTGACTGTTGAAAACACTTGGTGAACTTCTAGAGCTCTGTAAGTATTGATTTTTGGCACTACTTACCACTGCACTCATTGCTTCTGTGAGTGAATTTCTAGTACTTATTACCATACCATTTCTGGAACGTTCCTCTCCTAATGCTTAACACAGAATAAATATATGTAGAATTCTTGGATCTGTCACTTTGGAAACATATCAAACATGTCTGGAACAGTTGGAAGGCAATAATATACACTATCCAGTCTTTTGCAAATCTATAAAGAATTTGTTTGTGCATGTATATATGAAACATCTGTGACAATAAATTTACAACTAAAATTGAGATTAGTTTTATTTAAAAAGTGAAATGTGAAATTAATTGATTTCATTATGAATTAGCTTTTCATTATTTTTCCATCACAAGATATTTATATCAAATTCACAGTCATTAACTGCATTTGTGTTTATAGCATAAATATAAATCTGATATGAAATAATATTAATGCATAACTCTATACTATGTGAAATTTCACTTTTTCTCATTAATACAAGAAAATGATGTATTGATTCTCGGCTTTTATTCATAGTCTGAAAGAACAGCTGAGAAATACTGTGTTCTTCTGTGCACAGTCCTTTTTAGTTTTGAAATAGGCTAGTATTTTCCCCCAATTAGTTCCCTTAACTATGGAGGGCAAAGTTTCCATGAAATTGAAGTCAATGACTTCTTACCTCTTGACTCCACACCTCTGTGGGTCCTCAAGGCAATATTAATTCTCCTATGAAGCCTTACTTCTTAATTTTCAGCTCAGTGTTATGGCTGACCTGGCATTTGCTTAAAGGGCCTTGTGGTCTTTCCTGGAATAAAGTTAACAAAGGAAACAGAAAACACAAACTCTATCCAGGATCTCTAGCAGAGGACCATGCCCTATCCTTCGTTGTACTCAACAATAGACACATTAAGTGGTGATTCATGACATATATATATATATATATATATATGCATGCATATATGCATATATGAGTTTTCTTAATAACTTGACACTTCCTCTGGGGAAAGAGTGATAATAGTTTAATAGTTCCTTGCACGGTTAGCTTTGGCAACCTAATTTGGAGACATTATTGCTGACTACTTTTCTAAAGTACCAAATGAATGGATATAGGCATGGCTGAGCAAGCTAAGTATTGTGATAGCCAACATCAAAGACACGAGGGAAATCTGATGGCTAGAGAAGGTATCACAGTGACATTTTGAAGTATTGTGTCCCGCAGGGTATATTTCTATGGTGAGATGGTGAAAATTGATGTTTACTAGCAAGCTATTGCTGTTTTTTTTTAAATCTTACTTATGAGATCTTCAAAAGATGAGAAAAAGGAGTATTTTCTTTATTCTTTTTCTCAAGTCTAATCTTTCTTCAAAATTAATCGACAGTGTTTTCATCCATAGTGATGAATCAAAACAATCATATGGTAATTGTGTAAATATTTTCCCTTAGAAAGTAACTTTTAAAAATAATTTCAAATTAAATTACTTTTTGTGTATGTGTGTAAGCACACACACACATGTGTGTGCCTGTGTGTTTTTGTGTGTAAGCATGTTCACAAGTGAGTGGTGGCATGCCTTCACACTTTTGAGGAGGTCAGAGAACAATTTCTTAGAGTCAGTTGGTTGTCTCATGCTAAGTGGGGGTTCCTCAGATTGAACTTAGGTCATCAGGCTTGGTGGCAAGTACTTTTACTCACTGAAACATTTCACTGTCCCAGAGGATAAATTTCTATAAGCCTTTTCTGACAAAGCATACATAAGAGGGCTCACTTTCTGTTTATCAGATTATAAAAATGAGATGTAGTATTTCCAAATGAGGATCAGAATTGGTATTCAAGCTGGAGTAGATATACACAAAGATTTTTATACAAAATATCACGATAATAATAATGAAAAAGTTCATGGATCTGATAGTGGGCACACATTTTATACTTTTGTCAACATATAATTAATTCAAGTTAATCTAGACTTCATAATGTTATAGATGAGGTAGAAACATGAACTACGTTGAATTCACATTATATACTTCTTTGTATAACAAATTATCCTCATTATCATGCATGGATATGAACAATTTAATATGTTTATAGGAAACTGGGATTCATGGGATTGTCAATTGGTGCTTAGATTAGCTTTAATTTTCAGTCCTAAATGTCCATGTTCAAGTTAGGTTGATCTTATGACATTGTTCAAATTTATTTAATTTTATTCTACGTTTATGACATTTTTGCCTACATAGGCATTTATGTGTCATATGATTGTCTATTACTTTAATTTTTTCAAAGTCTACTTTTAATGATGGTTTATAAATGCTTTAACCTTTCTTTTAGCCCACCACCCATCAGCGGTAGTGAAAAAGAAAGGATGTGGGGGAAGTGGACCTCTTTAGAAATGATTCTTTGTAGCAACTTCCATCTGTATTGTCTGAGTTCACAGGTCAGCAGCAGCAGCTCAATCCACTCACAAACACTTCACAGATACACCAGCAGCCCAGTTACTCAGAATCTGCACAGCAAACATGAATCAGCACTGGTGGCATGACATAGAAGAAACAGCCAGGCCTCATACACAAGTCAGGAGGGACCAGGACCTTTTTCAAGTGAAGCAATGATCAGCGAAGGTGTGAGACCAAGAAGCATTTAGCTATGCCAACAAGCCAAGCTTAGCCTATGTCACTGTCCTTTGAATCCTTTTTATACTCACTCCAAACATCACATGTCCACCACAGGTCTGGCTTGAGCACATTTCTTATCTCAGTACCTTTATTGCCTCAGCACATGAGTCTGTCTCAATTATTATCTCTTCCAATCAGCCCCAGTCCACAGAAGTGGCAAGAAACTGCACCATGTCACCAGAAATTTCTTGGTGCATTTCTCTCTATAGAGTCCTGACAAATGGTGCTCAATTATGCAATGTGCGGCAGACCAATATATTCATGTCTTTAGCAAAGTATTCTTCATATGTGTCCTTTCATGTGCTTGCTTTAGAGAACATCCTTTCATCTGTGTCTAATTTAGTGAGATATACTTCAGGGATCTGCCTTAGCATATCACCTGTGTCCACTTCAGCTAAATGTTCCTTCCCATGTTTGCTCCAGTAAAACACCATCCAACACAACTGACTTCCCAAAGAACACTTAAGTTTCCACTTCAATTGTCTGATGCTTGTGCAGGCTAGAAGAGAGTGTCCTTACGACAGATATGAGCCCTAGTGTGCATGCCAAGAACACAATGCAATTCTGATCTAAATACAGCAAATGATCTTATCACTGAGCCATCTGTCAATCCCCTTGTTCTTAAATTTTTAAATTAGTGTCCTCAGGTTTGTTTAAACAGTTTGCATATGAAAAAATGTGAACTGTATGTGTGAGTTGATGAATCTCACTACCATTTTAGACTTATTTTTTCAGTATCTGTTATGGAATCTATTTACATCTGTCTTGAGATTCATTTAATAGTAAAAATATTCATTATTTGAGAACAGTTTTAGTAGCAAATATTTTAAGACATTTTGTTTTAAATAGAGTTGAGTTGTCAGGTTTTGCTTATAATGTTTGATTAGCATAAGCTTTCTGTGATATATACACTTCCTTCAGCTACTAAGTATCCTGCTGTTTTAAGACATAGCATCACTTAAGCAGTGAGAATCCCTAGTGTGAATGAAGGAAGAGTTCATTACACTTTACATATACTCTCAGATGGGCACCGACTAGGTGCACACAGCGGTCATCTCTTACTTTCAGAGGAATCTGTTTAAGTTCGTAGACTTATATTGTGTGGTTTTTTTGACATTTAAAATCCTGAGTCTCATCCCTTTCCATCCTGATGAAGCCCTTCAGTCAACAAGCCTATTTTTAGGTTTCGTTTTTGTACGTGAACCATGAATTTCTAGCCTGAGGGTGGATGGAGGTAATTTGCTGGAGAAAGGACTTCTCAGTGGTCCCACCACAAGGAACTTTATAACAGTACTCCCAATACCTGTTAAACTGCCACTTAGGAAGTTTGAGGATTTCATGTCTAATAATCCCTTCAGGATAAAATGATGACATTTGGTTTTTTTGTTCATAATAAGTATGAAAATTCAATGAAAAACTTGACATAGTTGCTTATGGAGACATGGTAGAAAATAATTGCCAATGTGAGATAAGAGCAAGAAGGTCTGTATTCTAGATATGTCTTCCTAGTTGCTTATGGAGACATGCTAGAAAATAATTGCCAATGTGAGATGAGAGCAAGAAGGTCTGTATTCTAGATATGTCTTCCTATAAGACAACCGCACTCTGGTCTTCAGTAGTCTTAGAAAGAGCTGGCTTCCAGTTGTCTATGACACACTGAGCCTTCATACATTTGCTTCTTTTATCTACTTTAATCTCCTGGTCTATCATCACTTCTCCTAGGAGCACACATAATGAAGTAGTTTTAAGACATGTTTTTGTAAGAACATTACCAACATTATCCTTCTAAAAGTCTTCAAAAAAACTGAAAATTCCAGATAAGGCCACCCTCTGCTACATATGCAGCTGGAGCAATGGTTCTCTCTCCATGTATACTCTTTGGATGGTGATTTAGTCCTTTGGAGCTCTCAGGGGGTCTGATTGGTTGATATTGTTGTTCTTCCTATGGGGTTGCAACTCCTTCAGCTCCTTCAGTCCTTGGGAGGCCCTCAGTCCTGTGAAGGCTCAATGCTCCAGCATAGGGGAATGCTAGAGCAGTGAGGTGGGAATTGGGTAGGTGGGGAAGCGCCTTCATGGAAGCAGAGGGGAGGGGCATGGGATAGGGGATTGTAGAGGGGAAACTGGGAGATAACATTTGAAAGTAAATAAACAAAATAAACAATAAAAAAATAAAAAATGAAAAAACTGAAAATGTAAAATGTTTATACAGTGACTTTTTAAAAGCAAAAACCATGGAATGGAGTTCTATTTTATTCTTTTAAGAGTAAACAATATGTTTATTTCTAGGAGTAGAAGCAGAATTTCTTTATATTTATAGTATCTCCTGCAAAATTAGTATTCTGAAAAAAAATTAAGTTTAATTTTCAAAACTCAGGACTGGATTAGCACTGGTATTTTGTATTGAAACTGCCAGAAAGTTGCTTTTTGTGGGAAGTAGGGAGTTGCTTGTTTTTCACACAATTTGGCCATGTAGATTCACACTTAGACTCTCAGACCGAAGAGCTATTTCTATTTAAGATAATCACCAGGTGATGAAATCATTTCCAGCAGTCACATCAAGCCTGCAACTCTAACTCCAAGGGATCCAGTGACTCTGGCCTCCAACCATCTTCACTTATGTGTCCTCATACCCCAACATATACAGAACTTAAAAAGTAAAACTAACTTTTAAAATTTTTGTTTCATTCTTACATTTGAGATCCTCCTGTGTTTGCTTTACAGGTATTTGGATTACAGGCACCTTTCCCTGCCTGGTTGACATAGTACTGGGGATCAAACTCATGGGTTTAGGTGTACTAGCAAGTATTCCACCAAATGACTACATCCCCAGATCAGACTCGGCTGTCTTCATGGATTCGTGCTTCTTCGAATGGTGGAATGGAGTTTTAAAGTACAGGATTTATGAATGAAAGAAAATAAGACAGCAACATTGGAGACAGAGGGCAAAAGATATGATTATTATTCAAACTGATGATATTTCAGAATACTGTGTTAGGAGAAGGTAGAAAACTTCTTGTTACCCAAACCAGTGTTGGGTAGCAACATTCACCGAATCAGAGGCATGAGTAGGTCACCAAATGTGACAAAATATTGACATATAATGGACCTGTGTACTACCTGTGCTCTCTCATGTAATATAAATGTAATACATTCTTAGAGATATAAGAAAGAATATATCTGTACATGCACACATTCCAGATATAACATTTTTTCTTATGCTTTATTTTATTTTAGAGTAGTTTGAGAAGGCAGCTATGAAACCTGTGCTTATGGATGACATGGTATAATTACATCCAAAGTATCTATGATGTTCATTCACAGTTTTGTCACAGTGTGACCTGGAAACCAACTGTAATTAACATTTTGTTATAATTTTCTTCCAAGTCTTTATACATAAAAAATGATTTTTCTGAAAGGTTATTTAACTGGGTTTGTAACTCTTAACATGTATGCTTTCTTCAGCTCAATCACCCAGCACAATATCAGATGACAACTTTTTAATTCTAGCAATTTGTGATTCTACTTTAGTGTCTTGTATTTTGTTTTATTCGTACTTAATTTTCTGCTGGCAAAAAATGAATGCATTTGTGTGTTTTTATGACTATTTATGGACACACACATATTATGATGAATTAACTTAAATCAAAACATTCTTGTCATACAAATCCTTTTGTATACATTGGAACTGACTTTTGGTGCTGTATAACCTGTACATTTGAAAAACTGTATAAAGCTATGACTCCATTCTTATGTACCAGTTCTGTTTACCTGCAGTTTCACAATCCTGGCTTTCAGTATTCTTTATTAACCTCAATATAGAAATATAATGCAATAGATCACATAGAGAAAGATGGAGAGAACCACATTCATGGTTTAATTTCTATATTGTTATTCTATTTAATTAATTTAATGACTTGATATGTCTAATTTGTATATTGACTATCTTGATATATAGAAATACACGTATGACAATCATAGAATGTATATATTATATAGTCATGTACATACAGGATTTTATATTATTCACAGTGTGAGCCATAACTAGGTTTTAAAATGGATTTTCCAACACGTAGGTGAGAATATTATAGAATTATACAAATTAAGTCACTCCACTCAGAGTGCTCTGATCTACCTAACCATCCCTCTTCTTGCCTCACAAATTTGCAAAGTCATGAATCTTTATATTTTCACACAAATTTTGTCATTTTTGCAATGTTATAGATTTGAAAACAGCATGCATATATTGAGAAAGACTTCTTTCATTAGCTGTATGCATTTTCCCCAGATTTTTTCATAATACCATAGTTCATTAATTTTAGTGTGATTTATTTTCCTAGACATGGGAAAAAGCATCTTGGTCCTTTTGAGTTTTATAATAGGAATTCTCATAAGTATATATGCACAGGATTTATGAAAGTAAACATAATCACGAATTGCATAATATATTTAGTTAATGATCTCTAGTGGAACAGAACCATTACAATGAATTAATATTATGAAATGGTCTTGTACATAGGTATATTGTAGGAAAGGAAACCAAAAACCAAAAAACCAAAAACTATTTTTTGGACTTCTGCTGGTTATGTCAATCAATTCTAGTTTACCCTGAAAAAGTTTGTCAACACAAAATGGATTTCATGTCTTTGTTTGTGGGCTGTTCATTTTGCTTTGAGTATTTTTTGCCTTTTCTTCACTATTTTTTACTTTGCTTTGATTTTTTTTCTTTTTAATGAGGGCCAGATAGTCAAAACACAAAGTTGCATAGATTGTGTAATGAGGAAAGATGTACTTAGATATATATTGTGCAAAAATTAAATTAATGGTGAATTTAAAAATCTGTAATAATGGAATAAAATATCATACTTAAAAATGGAATACTTAGCTAATAT
Organism: Grammomys surdaster; assembly: GCF_004785775.1. Lineage (NCBI taxonomy): Eukaryota > Metazoa > Chordata > Mammalia > Rodentia > Muridae > Grammomys > Grammomys surdaster. Next base: position 1,431,715 of record NW_021620961.1, read on the forward strand.
AAGTATTTTCAGTACTACAGTATTTAAGTATTACAGTATAGATATGTAGCCTGAGAACATGGTAACTGCTTACTCCATGAGACCTGATGCGTCACAATCCTAGTTTGGCAGTTACTGGATGGAGGATGGTTGGAGATCTATTGCTCTTCAGTCCATTTGGCAGTGTTATGCAAGCTGGATTCTGATGTCAGCAATGTCAATGGGATAGACACCAGACAGAACAAAAGAAATGGGTAGCAGTGTTGAGTGTTTCTAGGACCTCTTCATAACTGGGTGCGTCCTCCATTCTGTTCTTCCCACTTACAGGAGCAGTCATCTCTCAACTGACGTTCCTTGAAAATGACCTCAATTAATGACTCAAGGCCTTCCTTTAATTGATTCCAGATACCATTAATTTGTCAAAATATATCATCTGTCACATATAGTAAGGGTCTCTTTAGCTACTTAATAAATAAACAATCTGCCTTGAGAACAACCTGTGAATGCTTGCTTTCTCACTGGAGAGAAGTGTGCACTACTAACCTATATTCTTGCCAGCATGGGATGAGATTACTCTTTTGGATTACACACAGCTAGGGTCTATATTGGATTTGAATGCTATTTTGTTTAATGCTTCCCTAAAGTTAAACAATTGAGCATGTGTCCACACTTTAACTTGTTAATTACTATTACTTTTCAGATAATTTTCTACCCCAGTCTTGTATGGTCTCTCATTTTCTTACCTTTCTTTTCTTTCTTTCTTTCTTTCTTTCTTTCTTTCTTTCTTTCTTTCTTTCTTTCTTTCTTTCTTTCTTTGGATGTTGGTGTTAGAATTAGATGACCATGACAGAATTAACTAGGACTTACTAAATCCTCTGCTTCTACTTTCTAAAAGAGCAACTAGAGAATGTGTACAATTTTATCCCTAGAGAGTTGTTACAATGTACCAGTGAGTATTAGTGAATTCATCATGACTTGATGTTTATGAGGATATTGATCATTTATTTTATTTTTAGTGAATACAGGCCTATTCAGATAGTTCTTCTATTGTACAATGATGTATTATAAAGAAATGGCCCACTTTATACAAGCTGGCTACTTTGTGAGCGCACAACACTTCATAGCCCTCCTTTATTGCCTTGTAGTGTTTCGTAGAGTTGCATTGATGTCTTTATTTTGATTTCTGATGTTAGTTATTTGTCTTTTCCTTTACTTTGGGTAAATTGGAACACAACTGTGGTCCCTTTGATTGGCCTTGTAGAAGAAAGAAACCATGTACTACAGAAAGAGTCTTAAGGCCAAATTACTGCTATTAGTTCATCATCCAAATTACTTACATAATGTTATTACTTCAGTTAGATTCATATAATCATAGGTTTGCATTGTAATCATTGCATCCACTTCATTCCATTAATAAAACAGGTATATTCACAGATAGAACTTCTAAGACAGATATGTACTAGCACAGATACTTAGAAGTAGAGATTCAGATAACAATAAAACCTTATTTTTCACTGCTTATGCCATGGAATGTAAGTGTTTTTAGTTAATAAAATGTTTACCAGTACTTCATTGTTGGCATGTATTCCTGAAGATGTACAATGACTAGGATGTTCAAATCATATCTAAACTCTTCCTTTTTTCTGTCTTCAAAATTGAAACAGGTCCAGAACTTATGTTAAATTATTTTAGATCACAAAGTCTTCCAGTAGGATTGTATACCTAAACATGAATGAGTACAGTATAAAGACTCAAAGAGAAAAAAGTACTATGTGGTTATTTAAAGTTTTCAACTTTAGGCATCTCTCCATGCTTATGGAAATAGGATTAATACTACTAGTGAAAGTAGATAAAAAAGAAAGATATTTTTCTTTGACACTTTTTTGTTATCTAATTTTCTGGTTTATTTGTTTTTATTTTATCTAATTTATTTAGTTATTATTATTTAGATGCCTATTTCTATTCCAATGAGAGAAAAGGGAGCAGTTGTCTGTATGGATGGATGAGCAAGTTGGAGGAGTGGTAAATCTAATGAGATTACATTGTATTTTCACAAAAGTCAATGAAATAATATACACACAATTTTAGAAGGCAAGTTAAAGCATTGTTTCTGATAAATTATAAAAGCTATTTATTTCAAATTTGAATTGTTACTGAGAAAATACATACTAAAATATGAACAGTGGTATAGCAGAGAAAATATGAATAGTTATTATTATTCAGTGCAAAATCATTGAAGTCATCTTATCATGAAGTAAAACTACCTATGTGAATACCAGAAAGAAAATGTTAGTTTTATAGGTTTGTTATTAGTGTCAGAGGTTAAAGTTTTCTACGTTGGATTTTATTTTTATGCAAAATACAATTAATGGACTTCAGTGATCTTCTAAGTAGCGAAAATCAACCCTAGACTAGTACCACAGCATATATGCCTGTTGAACTCTCCATTTCTATATGACTCGGTATAATCTTTTCTGATAGTGCATCTATCTCTGTGTACAAAGTTGTATGAACTAAATCAATTATAATTGTGACTAATAATGCAAATTTATCAAACTTTCATATATGCTGAAATAAAAATACATATGTAATGTTGATACAACATTAATTTAGCATGACATTGAGGTGAAATTTAGTCATACAACTTGCAAGCATATTCACTCTCTAGGTGACTATATGAACTATTTTGCCACTTTGTGACTCTATGTCATTTGATATTATGGATAATAATTTGATACATATGTTATTTTTAAGAGCAGAACAATCAAAAGAAACTGAAAGATAATTACGGATATCCATGCTCTCAACACATGTTCTTTATAAAAATAATGTGTTTTGAAGATATAAGGGTGTATGAAGTATGTGTGTGTGTGTGTGTAGTGTGTAGTGTATGTCTTGTATGTATGTGTGTGTGAAGTGTGTGTGTTTGTGTTTATTTGGATATATCAGGTAGATGAATTATTAACTTATATAATTACAACCATTAATGATATTTTCAAATATGCATATAGATGGAATGCCCAGCAATTTTTATTTAAAATGTAGAAAATCTAGAATAAAATGAATATATTTTTAAAACTTGTGTTAACTAATTTTCTAATATAACAAATACTTAGTTGGCAAACAAATGTGGTAAAAGATGTTTTTAGATTGCTATATAGGAAGTCTATCGACCATCATGACAAAGAGGACAAACAAAGTAGGTGAGTGTGTGGGAGTATGAATATGTTATTATTGTCTAGTTCTCAAAGAAGCATTCATACACCAGTATCAGAATAGTGTAACCCCCAAAACTCCTTTGTCTTCTGTTATGCTCCATCATCATGTGATATGCATGTCGACCTCTTAAAATGGTATAATTTTATGACCATGTATTCAAAGATACTGTTAAGTGTGGATTAATTCATGTTTAATCCATAAAATTACACTAAAAACTGCACAAATGCAAGTTGCTTTCAATTCACCTTCAAAACTTTCTACCAACTTAAGTATCACTATATTGTTCAAAAGTCCAATTTCTTCTAAGACACAGAGTAAAATTTTAGTTGTGAGGCCCTACAAACTCAGAGATATGCCATATACATAGCACAGAAAAAAGATGTCCATTCTAAAGGGAGAAAGAGGAGAATAGTAAGAATAAATTTCAACTAAAACCATACAAAACCAGACTACTAAACATTAAATTATTACAGCTACAAATCTAGCAGTTAGATTGATAACTTCATCTTCAATATTTTTGGCAACTCTTTCTCTAATGCACTAGAAGCTCATATGATCCTTTTTCTTGTGCAGGATCCATTCAATGACTGTAGCATTCTTGATGTCCTTTGTTATGAACATTTACAATATACCAGGGTTTCCATTTCCTCTTCATCCCTGCTTTCACCTCTACATGTATTGGCTGCTAAGCACCTTCTTGCAAGAAATCTAATCTTGATATATATTGTGTAACATAACTTATTTTTGTCCTGAAATTTTGCTGCAAGTCCACAATACCCCATAACTCTTGAATCAGGATAACTACAAAATATATACCATGTAAGATGCTGTAATTCTGCTGACAGCCTGGGACTGATACTCTTTTATTAAGCTTTGTCGACTTCACAGATTTTTGCTTTTGTTGTTGTTGTTGTTATTATTTTGTTTACTTGAACCTAGGATAACATTTGCTAAATTATTTATATTCTATAGAAATATCCTATGGGCTCTATTCATTTGGACACCATTCATGTACTTTTCTTTCAAATAGATTCTCATATTCACACAAATCAGATGCATTTTTCCCTAGAATTAAGCATCAATGGCCTCTAGAACCATCTTCATCTTCTTTTCATACCTTGTAAATAAAATTTTATCAGTCTTTCTCTCAGAATTCTGACTTCTTAAATTCTAACAACAATGGCCTATTATGCTTTAGTAAGAGCATGATATAGCTTCTTTTTCATAAACTCTAAACTCTTCTTCATTTCTCTCACAAATAAATTTAAAGACATAAGAAATATATTTATGTTGATAAATTCTAACAATAACCTCAGTCCTCAGTTGCCAAAATTCTTCATACTACCTTATTACTCTGAAAAACACCTAAATGAATCTTAAGAATGGAAGAAGGTTCGGTTTGGCTCACACTTTGGAGGCTCAGTGTAACTATTGGGGCATTTCTATGTCTTCTCCAGTTACTGATAATGACTTGGAGACTATATTTATTAATAAATGCCATTTGCCCTTATAACTCATAATTCAGGTTTTCAGTTTATTGATCCTATGTCTGCCACATGGCTGGCTAGTTATCTCTCCTCAGTTTCATACATCTGTCTTATTCTCCCTCTAGGTGCCAAATCCTCTCATGCCTTACTTTTCCCAGTGTTTCTCTGTCTGATCAGAAATCCTGACTATTCTATCCTGCTTTGCTATTGTCCATTTAGTTCCTTATTGACGGTGTTGGTTTTACACAGTGCACAAGAGATTAACCTTCAGTTAATCCTGAAAATAAAAAGGAAAGACGAGCCTATGTCTATAGTAACAGAATCATGAAATAGCACCTTTCTTACATGGCATAGATTGGAAGCCCAGGATGCTTGCCAGAAGAGAAATGGAATTAGCTTTCCAAGACTTTTCTGTTTTCACCCAAACTTCATGGGTTTCATAAATTCTGAAAACAACAGCACTTCAGAAAGTCAAGTTACTGTGATATTGACTGTGATATTCTACTTTCTGTAGTGAGTAAACAGAGAATATTATACTCTAAGCTATTTTCATGACTAACAATTCATCCTTACCTTTCTAAAATATATTATGATTTTCATTATGAACCTTCATTATTTCCTTGATTATCAAGTAGGCTTGCTGAATACTTATATTAACACTATAAAATAAAGTAGACAAATGGATGGTAAAATGGCACAGCCAGGTAAGTAAAAAATGAGGAATAAGAATTAAATGGTAGATATTGTGAGCTTTTGGACTAATATCAACTTATCAGTGAGTGCATACCATGTATGTTCTTTTGAGACTGGGTCACCTCATTCAAGATGATATTTTCCAGCTCCATCCATTTGCCTAAGAATTTCATGAACTCATTGTTTTTAATAGCTGAGTATTACTCCATTGTATAAATGTACCACATTTTCTGCATCCATTCTTCTGTTGAAGGGCATCAGGAGGGAGCCAAGCCCTAATGATATTCTGCTAAGCTTGCAGAAAGGAGTCTAGCATAATTGTCTTGTAAAAGACTTCATCCAGCAGCTGATGGAAACAGATGGAGAGACCCACAGACAAACTATAGGTGGAGATAGAGGAGTCTTGTGGAAGAGTTGAGGGGGAGGAAGTGGAGAGGTTGAGGACACCACAAGAAGACTCATAGAGTCAGCTAACTACCAACCAAAGAACATGAATCGGCTGGATCTAGGTTCCCTACACATATGTAGCAAATATGTAGCTTGGTCTTCACTTGAGTCCCCTAACATTTGGAGCAGGTGCTGTATGACTCTGTAGCCACTTTCCCTAGCTGGGCTGCCTTGTCTGAGCTCAGTGTGATAGGATGTGCATGAGCAGAGAGTGCTGAGACTAGATGTGCTTGGGCAGGCTGGTACTCGTGTAGAGCCTCCTTTTCTCTTGAAGTGGGGGTATAGGTAAGGGTTGTGAAAGTAGGACTTGGAGGAAAAGAGGGAGAGGTGGCTGTGATCAGGATGTAAAGTGAATAATAAATAAATTAGTGAAAAATAACAAGTTTTACATTAACTTTTGCCAATGAATATTTTAGAGCCTTCATAATACAGATGCAAACACATATTTTATGAAGTAAACACTTTACAGGTATTAAGTATAAAACCTCTAGCATTCACATAACTTTACAAAATACCAAGCAATTCTGAAATTGTTTTCTAAGCCAGGGTCAAAACGAGCACGTTTCATGCTTATTGGTTACCAGAGACCAGTTTTGACTGTAGTCTATGTGACAAGGATATAAGTTAATGCTGAAAACTTAGCATCATCCTATATCCTGTGCCTGTACAAGCCATTTGCAAATATTTATTTTGATTTTTTTAATAAAAGGAACCCTTTTAATGTTATGGATCAACACCTTCAATTACAGTTGTACTATGTCTTCTCTCTCCCCCTCACTTGTTGTGTTTCCTGCTACTGACTTAATCAATAATTTTACCCTGTTAGTTTACTCACCCAATTTTATTTTTGTCTTTGTTGTCAATTTAAAATGCTTTGCTTTATGAGTCTGTAATATTGAATCCAAGTTTAATAGAATTTCAATTGTAAATGCCTTCAGCCAAACCACAATGGTATTTAGTACTATCTGTGACATCATGAAAACCTACAACACTCAAAGAAGACACAGAATAATCTCATACTTATTTATGTACTTTTAGATGGAATACAAATGTTTTCATATATAAAGACAAAATGTGCACACAAAATATGTTTATTTCATGTTTCTAAATCCAGTTATTAGTCATGCATAGGAATGTAGAAAGAGACATTTAGATGATATCATTAGGGGAATAATGTTTTCTGTAGCTGAAGTTAGTAGTTACACTATGTCTAAGTGTATTATAGAATTCACTTTCTTACATGTTGTTTCTCATCTTTCTGGGTTGCAAAAAAACAAAGAAATATTATGGGATTTGGAGATCAGAGATGAATCACAAGTTATTACTCTCCTAAGGTTTTGTGATCATGCAATGTGAGAGCCTGATACAGAGAAGCCATGCTAGTCAGAGCTGTCAATGGTCATTGCTATTAGTTGCTTACCTATCAGCTCTCTTTCCAACCTTCTCCTGCCTTTGTAACCTCATGCCCTTACCACATGGAGTCACAGGGGACTGTAGCTGCCACTCACTAGCTTATGATTTTAGTCATAGGCTTTCCTGATAGGTAGGCGGGGATTGACATCATTTATGTCTGTAATAAATACATGCTTTTAAAAACTATTTTTATTTTATGAGATTATAATATAAGATCATTTCATCATTCCTTTGTTCTCTCTAAGCTCTTCCATATGCCTAACATTTGTAGTTTATAACATGCAAAAGGTTCTAGAGGAGATATCATTACACTACTTATTTTTATGACTAGTTTTAACAGGAGCAATAACAAATGCTCTCATATAGTGGCCAGGGGCCCACCCAATGCAGCCGAAAAGGAGTGCGTGGTGCTGGGAGTGGGTGCAGCCTACATGGCCTAAGACAGGGCCCTCACCCTCCTTTCACCCACATCAGAGTCCCTTGACGTTGCCCATCGTCGACAGCCTAAAGCCTTCGACCATCGATGTGACTCGTCTCACATCAGTGTTTTGGGGTTGTGAACTTGTCTAAGACCCCCCATAATTAGACATCCAAATTCAAAACTCACATAGTTGGGATTGAACATAAGACGCCTTCTCTAACTAAACAGAGAAGGGGGAGATGCCAGAAGCCAGGACCCTCGCCCTTACCATTACCCCCTACCTTTCCCCACCTGCACAATGTCCTCTGAAGCTTGGCAACTGCAAGATCCTGCTTAGCAACTGCATATAGACTCAAAGCAGAGTACCATGTCTTCTTAAGAATAGCAGGGAGACCATAACTCAAGCAGTGTACCATATCTTCTGAAGAACTGCAGGTAGATCATAATTCAAGGCAGTGTACCATATAGACCATGACATGTTTCAAGGCACAGGCCAAGAAGATTTTGTACTTTTCCACCACCTGGACCCTCTTACCCCCTCCCCTTGTAAAACATGCTATAAAAAAGCATTTCATGTTCAAAAAAAAAAAGAAATTAATAAAAAAAAAAAAAAAGAAACAGAGAAAAAAAAAAAGAAGATATTGTGAACCACAAATTAAATAATAGCAGGACAACCTTTAGAAACAGTAACTGTAAGGATTTTAATGAAATTCTGAAGGAACATTTTTGCATTGAGTTTTTGTTTTACCAAATTTCACTATTAAACTTTTCAAAAATGAAAACAAAAAAAAATAACATTGAACATTTGGAAAAAACCTTTTATAATAAAGAGATTAAAAAAAAAACAAGGTCTTGACATGAAAGGTAATGTAAAGTCGGGCTGGTGAGATGGCTCAGTGGTTAAGAGCACTGACTGCTCTCCTAGAGGTCATGAGTTCAAATCCCAGCAAACACATGGTGGCTCACAGCCATCTTCAATGAGATCTGATGCCCTCATATGGGTGTCTGAAGACAGCTACAGTGTACTTACATATAATAAATAAATGAAAAAATCTAAAAAAAATGTTAAAAAGAAGATAACGTAAAGTCCCACTGATCATATATATATATGTAGATGTATATATATAGAATGTAGATGTACACATATACCTATGGAGTATTTGATGAAATATATGGAGGAGTCTAGGTTTTGTTAATCTTATTACAGTCGCGTTCTAGGTATAAATGTAACTTTTATTCACCTGAAGTAATTGTTGTATTGGAGGCTTATTGCAAAATAACCTCACTCTTGCTTTGTGTGAATTCTGGCTGGCTGGTTCAACTCATCTCTTCTGCACGAAACTCCTCTCTATGCTAACAGATTCAAATTAGCTTCTCTCAGCTTCTGCTTGGCTTCAACCTAACTCTAGCAATCTGATCTAATATTATCTTCTGACTCCTTCTTATCTTCTGGCCTCAACTGTCTCTGCTGACCTCTGCTGAACTTCATGAACTTAAAACATCTCAATTCTTCTGAAGTGCTCTCACTGCAATGACTGACTGATCCAAATTCAACAGACTGAGCAAACCTAGCTGGACTCCACTGTAGTGCCTGAAATCAATTGACTAGAACTCAGAGATCTCCATGCATCCATTTCCTGAATGCTGGGATCAAAGATGTGTGCCATCATACCTGGATCTAAGCTTTTCTTTACCTGAACTTTGTTCTATATAAAGCTAGCCTTGAACTCAGAGATCTTCTTGCCTATGTCTCCTGATATAAAAGGAGTGTCTGTACTCTAGTTGAGTCACACATACCTAAAACGTTTTTGGATGTGATCTCTTACTCGTCTAAAATTCCTCTATACATGGAGAAAGCATTCCTCTTGAAATTGCATCATAAATATTATTTGTTGTTTCATTTGTAGTAATGTTTTATAATATGAATTGATCTTATATTTATTCGATGTATAACATTGAGTGTACTGAAATTTAATTGTCAGTTTAATACTATATCCATTTACTCATAATTTTTAAAAATATAAACATACTTATTCTGGATCAAATGTAGTATATTGAAACTTAGGGCATAATTTAATATAAATCTCATTTAGCAGAATAGCAGTGTAACCACTGGCTTTCCACCCAGTCTATTTTTCCCCAGATATAATGACTCTGAGACTTCTTATATATGAATAAATGGCTAGGCCAATAGCTTTGGCTTATTCTCTGATGAGCTCATAACTTAACGACCAGTTTATTATAATCTAAGATCTGTCATGTACTTGGTTTATCCCCTCAGCTTCATTGGATGTCTGCTTCAGAGTTCTGGGCAAATCTTTCTCATGCCTGACTCTATCTCAGAAATCCTCTATCTGTACTGTGTCCCGTCTTTTATTCCTGCTTTGGCTCATTGATCATAGGCTTTTCAGTGACAGGTGGTGCTTCAGTACCTGAGGTTCTCTTTATATAGTAGTCATTAATTCTTCACAAGGGAAAATATGTTAGCTGGTACAGTTATTTTCCCAAAGAATGGGTACTAGCCATGAGTTCCATCTTTTAGAGTGGGCCTTTATTAAGTCTAAAAGTAAATGTTCACTCTAATAACATTAATGCATCTATTGTACCAGTAGACCTATCTTGCCCTGTCATTGATTGTTTTATCTCAGTGTTCAGAGCTGGTTACAAGTATGGTTAGTTTCCTCCTTGTGTTATCAAAGCAGAAAGTTAGCCATTATATATGAAAGTTTAAGGCCTGTACCAGGTTGATTTCTCCATAGTTCACAGTTTAAGAATACGATGTTTCAGCAACTGGATCTTATTTTCACATTCTTAAATAGTGTAATTAAGAACAATATACTGAAATGTTTGGGTGCCTTTGATTTCTTAATAATTAAAAGGTACAATTACATAATCCCTAACTAGAACTGGACATTTGGCATGATAGTCCATGGTGTCTAGGAGAAATATTTACTTCCCATTATAGGGCATCTCAATTGAAATTCTCTTAGGCATTTAAATATCTCCATATATTTTCAGAACTTAAAATTCTAGTAGGTGGAGTTGGTCTTACGGTCTGAGCCCGAGCATAGAGCAGGTCCCAGGCAGCAGATCTGTACCCAACCTCAGAAAACCGAGAAAAAGAAGGCCTCCCAGGAGCTTTAACTCAGGCAGCATCCCAGGTAAGGAAAAAGCAACACTTGCCCCAAACAGGGAGCAACCGAGACCCACTGGGACCCAGGAATTCACTCCTGGCCCTGGGCACGGGCTCGATCCGGTCTGAGCCCAAGCACTCAGCAGATCCCAGGAGTCAGCTCTGCACTCAATCTCTCAGAAACCAGAGGAAGCGGGGCTCCCAGGAGCTCTAACCCAAGCAGTATCTTAGGCTAGGAGGTGGCAGTAATCGCCCCAAGCAGGGAGCAACTAGGACCCACTGGGATGCAGGAACTCACTCCTGGCCCAGAGCACAGATTCCTTCTGGTCTTGGCCTGAGCACCCAGCAGATCCCGGGAGTCAGCTCTGCACCAATCTCACAGAACCCAGAGGAAGCAGGGCTCTCAGGAGCTCTAACCCAAGCAGTATCTTAGGAAAGGAGGTGGCAAAACTTGCCCCCAACAGCTAGCAACTGGGACCCACTGGGACCCAGGAATCCACTCCTGACCCGGAGCACGGGCCCCTTCCAGTTTCCACCTGAGCACGGAGCAGATCTTGTGCCTCAGCTCTAGCTCCAGCAGCAAAACCCATCCCAAACAGTTCTGACACAACCTAGATAATAGGAAAGACAGGCTCCAGTCAGAGACAGCACAGATGGCACAAAGGAGATCCCAATGGCAAAAGGCAAGTGCAAGAACACAAGCACCAGAAACCCAAGGTACTTGCCATCATCAGAACCTAGTTCTCCCACTTTAGAAAGTCTTAAACTCCCCATATCACCAGGAAAGCAAGAACCAGATCTAAAATCACTTCTAATGATGATGATAGAGGACTTTAAGAAGGACATAAATAATGCAATAAAAAACCTTGAGGAGAACACAGGTAAACAGGATGAAGTCCTTAAAGAAACACAAAAATCCTTTAAAGAATTACAAGAAAACACAAACAAACAGATGAAGGAATTGAACAAAACCATCCAGGACATAAAAATGGAAGTAGAAACAATAAAGAAATCACAAAGGGAGATTAATCTAGAGATAGAAAACCTAAGAAAGAAATCAGGAGTCATAGATACAAGCATCACCAACAGAATATAAGAGATAGAAGAAAGAATCTCAGGTGCAGAAGATACCTTAGAAAATATTGACACAACTGTCAAAGAAAATGCAAAATGCAAAAAGTTCTTAACACAAAACATCCAGGAAATCCAGGACGCAATGAGAAGACCAAACCTAAGAATAATAGGTATAAAAGAGACTGAAAATTCCCAAATTAAAGGATCAATAAACATCTTCAACAAAATTATAGAAGAAAATTTCCCTAACCTAAGGAATGAGATGCCCATAATCACACAAGAAGCCTACAGAACACCAAACAGACTAGATCTAAAAAGAAATACCTCCTGTCACATAATAATCAAGACACAAAATGCACAAAACAAAGAAAGAAATTTAAAAGCAATAAAGGAAAAAGGCCAAGTAACATATAAAGGCAAACCTATCAGAATTACACCTGACTTCTCACCAGATACTATAAAAACCAGAAGATCCTGTACAAATATCATACAGACCCTAAGAGAACATAAATGCCAGCCCAGGTAACTATACCCTGCAAAACTCTCAATTACCATAGAGGGAGAAACCAAGATATTCCATGACAAAACTGAAATTACACTGTATCTTCCCACAAATCCATCACTACAAAAGATAATAGCAGGATAGCTCCAATACAAGGAGGGCAATCATACCCTAGAAAGAGCAAGAAAATAATCCTCTTCCATCAAACCAAAAGGAAGATAATCACACAAACAATGTCTCTACTATTAGCAAAAATGACAGGAAGCAACAACACCCTCTCCTTAATATCTCTTAACATCAATGGACTCAATTCTCCAATAAAAAGGTATAGGCTAATGGACTGGATATGCAAACAGGACCCAGTTTTTGCTGCTTACAGGAAACCTACCTCAGCAACAAAGACAGACACTACCTTACAGTAAAAGGTTGGAAAACAATTTTTCAAACAAATGGTCCTAAGAAACAAGCTGGAGTAGCCATTCTAACATAGAATAAAATTGACTTTCAACTTAAAGCTATCAAAAAGGATAAGGAAGGACATTTCATACTCATCAAAGGAAAAGTCAACCAACATGAACTCTCAATTCTGAATATCTATGCGCCAAATACAAGAGCACCCACTTTCATAAAAGAAACCTTGCTAGAGCTCAAAGCACACATTGCACCTCACACAAGAATAGTGGGAGACTTCAACACCCCACTCTCAGCAATGGATAGATCATGGAAACAGAAACTAAATAGAGATACAGTGAAACTAACAGAACTTATGAGTCAAATGGACTTAACAGATATCTATAGAACATTTCACCCTAAAGCAAAAGAATATACCTTTTTCTCAGCACCTCATGGTACCTTCTCCAAAATAGACCATATAATTGGGCTCAAGACAGGCCTCAACAGATATAAGAAAATTGAAATAATTCCCTGCATCCTATCAGATCACCATGGTCTAAGGTTGGTCTTCAAAAATGACAAAGACAATGGAAAGCTCACATTCACATGGAAACTGAACAACACCCTACTCCTTGATAATCTGGTAAGGGAGGAAATAAAGAAAGAAATTAAAATCTTTTTAGAATTTAATGAAAATGATGACACAACATACCAAAACCTATGGGATACAATGAAAGCAGTGCAAAGAGGAAAATTCATAGCTTTAAGTGCCTACAAAAAGAAACTGGAGGGAGCATACATTAGCAGCTTGACAACACACCTGAAAGACATAGAACAAAAAGAAGCTAATACACCCAAGAGGAGTAGACGGCAGGAAATAATCAAACTCAGGGCAGAAATCAACCAAATAGAAACAAAAAGAACTATACAAAGAATCAATAAAACCAGGATCTGGTTCTTTGAGAAAATCAAGAAGATAGATAAACCCTTAGCCAGATTAATCAGAGGGCAGAGAGCCAGTATCCAAATTAATAAAATCATAACTGAAAAGGGTGACATAACAACAGAAACAGAGGAAATTCAAAAAATCATCAGATCCTACTATAAAGGCCTATACTCAACAAAGGAAAATCTGGATGAAATGGACAATTTTCTAGACAAATACCAGCTACCAATGTTAAATCAGGACCAGATAAACCATATAAACAGTCCCATAACCCCGAAAGAAGTAGCAGCAGTCATTAACAGTCTGCCCACCAACAAAAGCCCAAGACCAGATGGTTTTAGTGCAGAATTCTATCAGACCTTCAAGGAAGACCTAATTCCAATTCTCTTCAAACTATTCCACAAAAGAGAAACGGAAGGTACACTACCCAATTCATTCTACGAAGCCACAATTTTGCTCATACCTAAACCACACAAAGACCCAACAAAGAAAGAGAACTTCAGACCAATCTCCCTTAATGAACATTGTTGCAAAATTACTCAATAAAATTCTAGCGAACCGAATCCAAGAAAATATCAAAACAATTATCCATCACGATCAAGTAGGCTTTATCCCAGAAATGCAGGGTTGGTTCAATATATGGAAATCCATCAATGTAATCGAATATATAAACAAACTCAAAGAAAAGCCACATGATCATATCACTAGATGCTGAGAAAGCATGTGACAAAATTCAGTATCCCTTCATGGTAAAAGAAAGTCTTGGAAAGATCAGGAATACAAGGTCCATACCTAAACACAGTAAAAGCAATATACAGTAAACCAGTAGCCAGCATCAAACTAAATGGAGAGAAACTTGACGCAATCCCACTATAATCAGGGACTAGGCAAGGCTTCCTGTTCTCCCCCTACTTATTCAATATAGTATTGGAAGTCTTAGCCAGAGGAATTAGGCAACACAAGGAGGTCAAAGGGATACAAATTGGAAAGGAAGAAGTTGAAATCTCACTATTTGCAGATGATATGATAGTATACTTTAGTGACCCCCAAACTTCCACCAGAGAACTCCTAAACCTGATAAACAACTTCAGCAAAGTGGCTGGTTATAAAATCAACTCAAACAAATCAGTAGCCTTCCTCTACATGAAATATAAACAGACTGAAAAAGAAATTAGGGAAATGACACCCTTCACAATAGTCACAGATAATATAAAATACCTTGGTGTGAACCTAGCCAAGCAAGTAAAAGACCTGTATGACAAGAACTTCATGCCCCTGAAGAAAGAAATTGAAGCAGATCTCAAAAGATGGAAAGATCTTCCATGCTCATGGATTGGAAGGATTAATATAGTAAAAATGACTATTTTGCCAAAAGCCATCTACAGATTTAATGCAATCCGCATCAAAATTCCCACTCAATTCTTCACGGAGATAGAAAGAGTAATCTTAAAATTCATTTGGAATAACAAAAAACCCAGGATACCGAAAACTACTCTCAGCAATAAAAGAACTTCTAGGGGAATCACCATCCCTGACTTCAAGCTGTACTACAAAGCAATAGTGATAAAGACTGTGTGGTGTTGGAACAGAGACAAGCAGGAGGATCAATGGAATAGAATAGAAGACCCAGACATGAACTCTCAAACCTGTGGTCACTTGATCTTTGACAAAGGAGCTAATACCATCCAGTGGAAAAAAGACAGCATCTTCAACAAATGGTGCTGGTCCAACTGGAGGTCTGCATGTAGAAGAATGCAAATTGGTCCATACTTATCTCCTTGTACAAAGCTCAATTCCAAGTGGTCAAGGACCTCCACCTAAAACCAGCTACACTGAAACTAATAGAAGAGAAACTGGGGAAAAGCCTGGAACACATGGGCACAGGAGAAAAGTTCCTGAACAGAACACCAATGGCCTGTCCTCTAAGACCAAGAATGGACAAATGGGACCTCATAAAACTGCAAAGCTTCTGTAAAGCAAAGGACACAGTCAATAGGACAAAGCAGCAACCAACAGATTGGGAAAAGATCTTCACCAACCCTACATCTGATAAAGGGCTAATATCCAAGGTATACAAAGAACTGAAGAAATTAGACTCTAGACAATCAAAGAACCCTATTAAAAAATGGAGCACAGAGCTGAACAAAGAATTCTCAACTGAGGAAGCTCGAATTGTTGAGAAGCACATAAAGATGTGTTCAGCATCCTAGTCATCAGGGAAATGTAAATGAAAACAACACTGAGAATCCACCTCACACCAGTCAGAATGGCTAAGACCAAAAACACAGGTGACAGCAGATGTTGGCGAGGATGTGGAGAAAGAGGAACATTTCTCCACTGTTGGTGGGGTTGTAAACTGGTACAATCACTATGGAAAGCAGTCTGGCGGTATCTCAGAAAATTGAACATAGTGTTACCTGAGGACCCAGCTATACCACTCCTGGGCATATACCCAAAAGATGTTTCAACATACAATAGGGACACATGCTCCACCATGCTCATAGCAGCCTTATTTATAATAGCCAGAAGTTGGAAAGAACCCAGATGCCCTTCAACAGAAAAATGGATGCAGAAAATGTGGTACATTTATACAATGGAGTACTACTCAGCTATTAAAAACAATGAGTTCGTGAAATTCTTAGGAAAATGGATGGAGCTGGAAAATATCATCTTGAGTGAGGTGACCCAATCTCAAAAGAACATACATGATATGCACTCAATGATAAGTGGATATTAGTCCAAAAGCTCACAATATCTAAGACACAATGTATAGACCACATAAAACTCAAGAAGAAGAAGGAAGACCAAAGTGTGGGTGCTTTGTCCTTTGTAGAAGGAGTATCAAAAGTTTCAACCAGAACTCCCAAAGTCTAAACCGCCAGCCAGAGAGCAAAAAGGGAGGGACTCATATCTCCACCTGTATAGGTAATTGAGGGTGACCTTGTCAGATATCAGTGGAAGTGGAGGGCCATGGTCTCCGAAAGTTTGGATCCCCTACTGTGTGGGAAATTGAAAGCAGGGAGATGGGACTGGGAGGATGTTTGGAGCATACCCTCATAAAAATAGGAGGAGGGGGTATGAGATAAGGGGTTTTGGGGGAGAATGGGAGAGGAGATAACATTGAAAGGTAAATATGTACAATATCCAATTTAAAAAAAAAACAGAAATAAAGGGTCTTAAAAAAAGAGAGGGAGAGAGTTTATTTATTTTAAATTATTTTCAAAAGTTTCTAGGAGTTGCTAATTGGCTAAGATCCTATTTTAAGCTCTCCACAAAAAAATTTAAGTCTCTGTTCAATATTCTCAAGAGAGATGTAAATTCTAATTTTTCCTCAACAATTAATTGACAAAAGAGAGGTAATCTCACAAAAAGTAGAAGAAGCTATTACTAATCACTATATTATATAGTCTGATTAGTTGTTGGCGGTGCTATAGCAGTCCTTTGACAAAAGATTATTAATATAGATTTATATATCCTTAAATAAGGTCTTTATAACTCTCAGAGTGTGGAAGGAGCGACTGTTGGCTCTTCTGCCCTGATTTTACACGAACTCTGAAAAATTGGCTTTAAAAACAAAAGAGGGGGAATGGTACCCCCCCCAAGAAAGAGTCCTCCTGAAAGACTCTCCATCATGCCTTGTTCGCTTTTATCTCTCTAAAGCTGAAAGCTCATGGCAAATCTGCTGGTGACTGCCTCTGGCACCACTGAGACCAACAAAAACTTTGCCACAGATATGGGGAAGGAACCTCTTACCCTTAAAGGGAATGTCCCAGACCCAGTTCCCTTATGGGGCCTAGGATTGATATGCCTGTTTGATACCACAGAAGGCACAGCTAACCGGCTACCAAAAAGATTAGTGAAAAAAATAGATACTCCCACAAAGCCAGGCCCAACCATAAATAAGATGAATAACAATTTACATCCAGGGAAGAGAAATCTCCCTGAGAATTCCCTTCTTTTTCCTTTCTAGGTAGAAATGAATCACCTGTGATGTCTGCTGTTAGAAGTTCTAATCCATATGCTGGCCTCCAAACTTATACTACTTAGACCTTTGAAGGACCACTGACAAGAACATCAAAAAGCTAGAGATTCACTAATCTGAAGAAATCCCTCGATTCACTGTCTGAAGAGACCTCCTAAAATCGCAAAGATCCTTATTGGACTTGATTTACTCTATTACAATAGAAAAGGCTGTGTACAGCTCTTGACTGTGTACAGCCCTTAAAGAAGAATGTTGCCTTTACATAGACAAGTCAAGGAGGGTTAAAGAGAGCATGAAATAGGTCAGTGAAGGCCCTGAGAAAAATCAGAGAGAGAAAGAGACAGGTGAATGCTGGTACAAGAATTGGTTTTCAGCCTCTCCAAGGTTGTCAACCCTATTTCCTCCCATCTTGGGACCATTATTTGGGTTATTTTTGCTTATTTCTGCTGGTCCCTGGTCCTCAAATTGGCTGATTAACTCTGTGAAACAACAGATAAATAATTTGGAAGCAAAACCTATTCAGATACATTATCATAAGTTAGCTTTGGAGGACCAAGAGACTCAAGATGAGGTTGTTACTTTATACAGGGTGTTTCCAAAACTCATCTCCATCCAACCTAAAAGGGGGGACTTCTGCCACTAGACCAAGCAGAGAGGGACTACCCAGAACCCCCTCTGACAGGCAATCTGAATTCTTGCTTAGGCTACGAGGCTAAGCACTGCAAGGGAATATAAATATAAGATAAAAATATCTCTCTGGGTTCCCTGAGGGACAAGCCTGACTGCAAAGTGGTTGATGTCAAAAGTATCCCCTCTCCAGGAAAAAGACATTGGAATGGGTATGGCCCTCATGTCCCACCGAACAATGACAGGGGGATTGGAGCCATTACAAGGTCCCCTTCAAGTACTGGAGGTCAGGCCTCTATCCCTGCCTTCACAAGATTAGAGTTGCCATAGCCCTTCTATACTTAGAGAAGGGAGGAGATGTCAGGGGCAGCCCTGGTTACACACTGAAGGCCTAAAATCAACCATAGGCCTAAAATCAGCAGTAGGCCTGTCATACATGTATGCTAACACCAAGTCTTGGGTCTCAGTGGAAAACATTGAAGCAGATGGCTATAAGCTAATGTATACAGGCAGCTTTTGTGGAAATTTACAAGCATGAATAGTCATAGACCTTGTAAATAGGTAGCCTTGGCAGACAATACCAACTTAGATAAGGACAAGCCAGTCATAGGCAGAGTCATAATGACTTGTCCCCTGAACCTTCACCCAGCTGATACCAGATTCTGAAAGATATCTGTATTCCCCCTGAACACCCACACTCCAGTTCATTCCCTTCCACACATCTTGCCTTTATGTGTTTATAACTCCTGTGTGAATGAATTACGATTTGAGAAAAAACAAATTGTTTAAAAAAATTCTCGTAGGTGTTTAAGTATCTCCATGTATGTTTGGTAGTATCTACTGTGGGAGGTTTCAATATTTCATTTTGAAAAGACTGCTGCTAGATACCCATCCATTTATTCTTTTCTTTAACCTAGACTTAAACATTCTATTCCATTTAACCGTTATTGTTCCATTATTTTCTTCTCTATTTATACCACTTGCATTGGGCCAACTCAGGATTGTGGATGATATACCCAATGTCACTTCATTAAGAAAACTGATATTCCCTGTCGCAGAAGCTATCATTTACAAATAGTTTCTTGGGCACATGTGGAACCATAATCTGTATAAAGGCAAGAATTTGAAATTGCATCTGCAATTAACTTTGAGAATTGAAGCCTCAAATAGTCATTGCCATCATTCTCTCTATTCTTTATTTTTCTCTTTTCTAAAACTACAGGATCCGATTAGACATTCAGTTTTATAGAAACCTTGTATTTCATTTCTCTTGTTATATAGTGGGATTTGATATATCTAATCTGAACATCGTTCTGGCAATGTATATTTTCCATCATTTGCTTATATTTTAGGAAGAAGAAAACTAAATAAGTTATCAAGGCAACAAGGAACTTAATAATAGTCAGATAAAATAATCTATGTTTCTAAAAGTGCATTTATTGAAAACTAGATGACTCCTATTGTTTAGTGTAAATTACCATAAACGGTTGTGACAGATTTTACAAGTCTCTCTTACTTTTCTTTTGCTTACTCAGGAGTAAGGTGCATCTGGCAGCTCATTTAAGTTGATGACATTTCTTAATAACTTTCCATTATTTCAGTCATGATGCACGGAATTTTTATACTTATGAGCCTTCAACAATATCTAAAATGGATTTTTCTGCTTTCCTAATTTAAAGATGCTGACAAAGATTTTTCCTAGAGAAATTACCACCTATGACCAGTGACATACTCTACATTACTTCATATTTCTCAGAGAGAATGTTGAAATGTATTCCTATGTCACATGCCACATGTTGATTACAATACTTGGCCCTGCTGCTTACGAACACTGCTCTTATTACTAATACTATATAAAAGAACAAAACTCTGCACTTCATTCCCCTTGATATGTAAATTATAAGGAATAAATTATCTAAACATGCTTTGGTCAAAAAGCATTACAATACCCAAATATATACAGGTAACACAAAGGTCTGCACACATACACATTACTACAAATATTTTAATTAGTTTTAAAAATTAAAATTCTATAATTACTCTTTCCTCTTTACTCTCTTCAACCCCTCATCTGTACCCTCCATTGTTCCCTCTCAAAATAGTTTCAAATCTGATCACTAGAATTGTACAAACAGTTAAGGGGCTCATCTATGGGGAAAACTATCACAGATCCATCATTCCATTGTTGCCTGCAGTAATTTGTTAATAGGTGGATCCTTGTGAGATTCCCCATTCCATGTTAGCATGTTCACTAGTGTTATACTTATTCAAGCCATCTTTATGAAACAATATTGTTGTGATATCATATGTGAAATATCATCATATGTGAAACATCACTGTAATTTCGTAAAGGCATCCTCACAATTGATTTTCTGGTTACCAAACATCTACATTCTTTTTGCCCCATCTTCCATATTGTCTAGCCATTGGCATAGGATGTGTCTTGCATTTGCATCAGTTGATATTTAGAACACCATGAAATCATTTGCTTCCTGAATTATGACTAGTTCTTGTTTTCTGTAATGTTCTCCCTTACAGAAAAGTGAACACTCTTTGATTGGTGGTGAGAACCAAACTTATGGGTGAATAAAAGGATCATTGTTTAAAATGTAGATCTAAATTATGTTGGAGTAATAAAGCAATACTATAAAATTTCTCTCAAACATCCATGACCCCAGTAGTCCTGTGTATTTGACAAAGGTTTCCAGTGCCAGGTATGACTTCTTTCCTGTTGAGTATGTTGTAAGTTCATTCATAGATCTCTTGGTTACTTCCAAGATCTGAATATGACTAGTGCTCCTTTAGGGTTGCCCTGTCATGATGGATTCATTGATTTTCATGAGCATCGCAGATAGGCAGGAGTATTGATTGCTCCCTTTCTCTGTAGACTTGATTGGAGATATCTGGAGTTAGGAAAGTCAGTTCTTAAGGGGAAAGCCCGTGAGTCAAAGCAGCTCCCGTCCTGTAGGGCTTGTGTCTAAAGTGCTTAGGATCCTCAACATTAGGAGCTTACATTCAACTTAAGGGAGAGAATGAAGAGCAATAATAATGAACTATATTGTTTGCAGAAGCTCTTGAACTCTATATATCAACTTGAAAGGAGACTTTTCATAATTGGTTGGGAATTTTATTTGTTAGATTAGATTGTCTGAGGCTCTTGAGAGAGCATTATCAGCCCAAGTAGAATAACTTCATTTTATACACACACACACACACACACACACACACACACACACAAAGAAGCTTCTTTTGGGCTTATAGCATCAAAAGATAATCCTGTAATTGTCTGGAAAGGCTGTTAAAAATACTTTTCCAAACACTGAACCTTGTCAACTTGTTTCCCTAAATAGTTCAGCAACCACTACTCACTTGCAATGGATTGAATGTAGAAAGAGATGAGATTTAGCCATTTTCTACTGAGCTAAACGTTAAAGAGATTTATGTATGTTTTTAACAGTCTTTTTTAACAGCCTTTCCAGACAATTACAGGATTATCTTTTGATGCTA
>NW_021620961.1:1453937-1458228 GCF_004785775.1 Grammomys surdaster
TTTAACATATATGTTATATACACACACATATATATAAATTTATAAATAATATATAAAATGTGTAATATATATGTATATATGTATGTTATATGTAATATGTACATAAAATAAATATATAAAAATTTGTCATTGTATGCAATTTTATTGTTTAGTGGTTAAGAAGACTGGCTACTCTCCTAGGATCCTAGGTTATATTTCCAGTAGCCCCATGACAACTCACAACCATTTTGCCGGAGTATTTGTTGTCATTTTCTGACCTCTATGAGTACCAGGAATGTACCTGCTACATATATATCTATGTAAAACATCTATATACATAAAATAAAGTAAATAGATTTACTTATATGATTTATTATTAACATCTTTTCAGAATGACTCTTATAAGAAAATATTTACTATCTCATAATCAAATGTTTTAAAATTGTAGTTCAAATTATTAAAATCTTTTCATCTATATATAGGTGCTTGATTAACTTGGGAGCTACATAAATATGTGCATATTTCGATACTAAAGTTTATATACTAAATTTATTTTGATTTGTATATATTAAATTTCAATAAAGTCTTTTCCATTTCTCATTTTTCAAAATAAACAAACACTAGTGCCTTAATGCTTGAAAAGGGGGTCCTGAGGAAGCGATGTCTGGGAATGCCAGAGAAACAACCCAAAGTCAATCATGGGTACAAACTGACAGCTCTGTGTTCTGCTTGAGCTGGCTGTCTAGACAGTTGTGTGGATAGCTTAGCTGTTGAAGACCAAAGTCCGTTTATTCATATATCAATTTAATAAATATCAATTACCCATGAATCAGCATCAGAATTTTACGACCTTACCTTGATTCATAGAAAGAGACAGGAAGTACATTTTTAACACAGCAAATGTAGTCAGAGATCTACTTGCCTTTGTAAGCACAAACAATAAATTTATCTGGGTGGGATCTTATCCTGAGATTATTCCTACCATACCTGGACCTATATAGGCTCTATCCCAGGCTGACCTTAAACTAAAAAAATCTGTCTGCTTTTGTGAACACAAACAATAAACTTAGCAGAGTGGGATCTTGCCCTGAAAACACCATTGCCTAAATCTCTATCTATTTCCTTAGTATTTTATGACATGCTGGCTTGTTAGTACAGCTGCCTCTCTTCTTTTAGTTCCAGGAAGCCTCTCATCCAATTCAAATTGCATCCTTATATTTTGCATAATTGAGAAATTATATATTCTTGTATATTATTGAACTCATGGTTTTACAGTTTTTTTCCCCCAGAGCTTTAAGGGATGTCCTGGAAGTCATAGCTTTTAATATTTAGCTGAGGACACAACTTTACCTCTTGTATTCATGCTGTTTCTAATTATGATGGAGTCATTAACCTTAACAGGAACAGCATTCCCTGAAGGAGGGGCATGGAGAAATATATATTATTATATACACAAGCCTTAAGCCTAGCAACTGTTAACACTCACAAAGGTTCACACACTGCTGGCCCAGCTCCAGTGGTGGGAACTCTTCATGCCATCCCTTCTAAAGCCATGCAGGGCGTGGCAGCTTAAATATATAAATCCAGTTCAATGCATTGTTTAAAAATATCTCTTGTAATTTCAAAATAACCACTGTTATATTGTGACTTGAAAAATAGCTTTTCTTATATTCAGATGTTATATTACTTTTAGAAAGTTTCATTTCTACTAAAATATTATACTTCATTGAACCATTCTGCCACTAGTCAGCATTGAAAAATAGTATGCTAAGAAAACATGAAAGCACATTCTCCAAGGAATACTTAAATATATGTTAGAGGTCCTCTAGAAATCAGCTTTGACTGTTCTTTAGTTTATACAAAAACACACTGCCCATAAAACACATTGACTACATTTGAAAGGTGATTAAATTTTCCAGTAATATGTTGTTTTTCTTTCTGTGAAAACTTTTTTTATATGACAATGCTAATTAGCATGTGTGAAGAAAAAAAATTTGATTTAACATCATTATGTAGTTTCATTCTTATTTCTAACAAAATAATCAGAAAAAATGAATTTTTAGCAAACAAATGCACACACATACAATGATTAGTTAATTAGTACAGTTACTATGAAGATAGAAATGATGATTCTTCATAAAATCAGGAATCTATATACCTTAATATCCAGCCATTCTTGGACATTTATCCACCAAACATCCCATCATACCACAAAAAGACACTTGCTCAAACATGATCATAGCAGCTTTATTTATAATAGCCAGAAACTAAAAAAAAAAAAAGCTTATGTATTCCTCAACCGACCAAGAATGTATAAAGAAATGTGGTGTACTTACACAATATAGTATTACTGAGCTTTTAGGAACAAATTATATCATAAAATTTGTAGGCAAATGGATGGAATTAGAAAAAAAAATCATCATGAGTGTGGCAACTCAGACCAAGAAAGTCGCACGTTATCCATTCATTTATTGGCTCTTAAGTAACAGATAATCAAACAATAATGTAATGACCAAGAGAAGCTAGATAAATAGGAGAGGTCTAGGCAGAAATCATGAAGCTTCATGGGAAGGGGAAATAGAATAGATTTTGTGGGTGAATCCTGTTGTGGGTAAAGATGTGAGAAGGAGTGGTCCGGTTAGGGAGGAAAGGACAGAAGAAAAGAGTTTGGCAGGAGATGGCTGAAATTTTCTTATTCTATTAAATATTGTATTAGTAGCCTATGGGTATATAAATTGGATATTACAATTTAAAGTGATGGCCTTGGCTGTCCAACTTGACAAGGGGTGAAGTTGAATGTTGAAAAGATTAATCTCAATTTTCAATTTGGTAAAATCAAGATTCATGTTAGCTACAGGCTTCTCTGGACATATTCTCATGAATTATTTTGACTAGCTTGGTAGAGGTGGGAGTGTCCCTCCTTTTTGGTTGGTATTTCCTAGGCTGAAATAAGTGACTGTATAAAAAGGAAAAATGAGCTGAGCACAAGCCTCCTCTTCTGTCTTCTTCCTGGCTGCTGTTTCTATGTAATCACCTGGTTGGTGCTATTGTTGCCTGGATCTCTCTACTGTGAAGGAAGTCACAATATAAATAAAATAATCCTTTGCATTAAGTTGATTTTTCCAAGGATTTGTCACAATAGGAAAAATAACTAAGACAACTAACAATAAACATGTATTTTATGAATTGGTCTTCGAATATTTGCTTAGTGTATTAATTCCAATTCCAAATAACATGTGTATAGAATTCAATCCACAGTTTTGAGTGAAATGTTTATGGAAGCAAATGCCTGAAACAAAAGAATAAGCAATGCTATATATTAATTGTGGGTAAGATTTCTAAAGGCAATTATCATCAGGCTACATTTCTTTCACAAGTTCTAAAAAAGAGTCATTGTGTTTAATATATAGAGTTTCTAGAACTTTCTTCTTTTCTGAACTCATGAACTCAATAGTCATATTTTCTCTATGTTGTCTGCCTCACTATTCTATAAGTATATAAAGTCTATTAATTATCTTGGTTTCACAGGGCACTCTAGAACACTCACTTTCTGAGATTTAATTTTAATCACAGTTACATTTTTCAAATAAAATCATATCTGACAATCTGTCTTAGTCAGGGTTTCTATTCTTGGTTGTGGTGTAACATCATGATCAAGAAGCAGCAACAAAATACTCAAGGGAGCAAATATGGAGACAAAGTGAGGGACAAAAACTGAAGGAGGGGCCGTCTGAAGACCTTTCCACCTGAGTATCCATCCCATGTGCAGTCACCAAAGGTAGATGCTGATGTGGAAGTCAGGAAGTGCATGCTGATAAGAGCCTGATATGGATGTCTCCTCAGAGGTCTTCAAGAGTCTGACATATTCAGAGGCAGATGCTCACAACTAGCCATTGAAGTGATCATGGGGTTCTCAATGGAGGAGTTAGAGTGAAGACTGAAGGAGCTGAAAGGATTTGTGGCCCCATGAGGAGAGCAACAATACCAACCAACCACAGCTCCCAGGGTCTAAACCACCAGCCTGGGAGCACTTATGGAGGGATCCAGGGCCTTAGCTGAATATATAAGAGTGAAGGGCCCTGCTGGGCACAGGTGGAAGATGAGATCCTTGACCTCATGAAGGCTGGACGCCCCAGGGGGTGGGAGTTTTGAGGGTGGGGAGGTGGGAGTGGGGGGGTAGATAGAGGTTACATCCACAAAGAAGAAGGAGGAGGTGTGAGGGGATTGGGGGTTCCTGGGTGGGTGGGGGATGGGGTAAGGGGACAACATATGAAATGTAAATAAAACATCCAATAAAAAAATTAAAAAAAAA
>NW_021620961.1:1458328-1541366 GCF_004785775.1 Grammomys surdaster
AAAAAAAAAAAAAAAAAGAAGCAATTTGGGGAGGAAAGGATTTATTTAGCTTACACTTCCACGTTGCTGTTCATCACCAAAGGAAGTCAGGACTGGAACTCAAGCAGGTCAGAAAGCAGAAGCTGATACAGAGGCCATGGAAGGATGTTACTTGTTTGCTTCCCCTGGCTTGCTCAGCTCGCTTTCTTATAGAACCCAAAACTACCAGCTCAGGAATGATACCACCCACAATGAGCCATTCCCCCTGGATTACTAATTGAGAAAATTCCTTACAGTTGGATCTCATGGAGGCATTTTCTCAACTGAAGCTTCTTTCTTTGTAATAACTCCAGCTTGTGTCAAGCTGACAAAAAACTAGCCAGTACACATGCTTAGAAATTATACAACACAAGACAGCATTAAAAACATTGTAATATCACTAACATTGTAATGATCATGTAAAATATTCTTGCAAACATTCTAAATTCAGTACATCTCTTTCATAGTTCTCTACAATTATTAACCTTTACAAAAGAGTACAAAATACATCAGTATTAGTAAATATGTTACCTTAAAATGAGGAATATACTAAATTTCTTATTTATTGTCTTCATGTTTTAGACTTTTAAAATAACTATACTAATTAATAATTGATTGAAATTGCAATTTAACTCAAATCTTTGTTTCATAATTTTGCCCATACTCACTTACATATTTTTCAATCCTTCTGAATTCATATGTGTATATATATATGAATATATATATATATATATATATATATATATATATATGCACATAACAATGATTTGCCATAATTTGTAAGCATAATCTTCTCAAAATATTTTAAATTCACTAATATAGTTTCCTAGTTCTTTCATTTTTAAACAATTATTTTTTAACAATTTAATGTGTTTTATTTTATGATATTGTATCCAATATCCCAACTAGTCATAGATCCTTTCCCTTCAATACCAAACTACTTATTGTCATTTTTCATTTTAAAATATTAAAGGAAAAGATACTGCCACTAGAAAACATAACAATAATTAACCAAGAAAATGATCCACAGACTTGACACAGGTCAATCTGCTAAGGGGATTTTTCTTTCAATTGAAATAACCTTTTGAAGAAGAAGAAGGCAGAGGAGGAGGAGGAGGAGGAGGAGGAGGAGGAGGAGGAGGAGGAGGAAGGGGGGAGGAGAAGGAGAAGAGAAAGAAGAGAAAGTTCAGGGTTGAGATCAAGGTATGCAAGGTAGGGACTGAGGAATGCTGGATAAACCTGGAGGCCAGGCTTACTTTGATATGTAAGCTATGCATCTCAGTCCCTTGTTCAGGGTCTGAAATGGAACACTAAACATGTCCACAACTCCTTTTTCCTATTAACTTTGTTTCTCATCTACTTCTAGTTGGTGGCTAGAATGGAGATTGAAGTGTTTAAGAATCCTAAATAAGAATACTCTATTGAATAGATAGACAGAGAGTGGGCAGCCTTGTCTAGTCTCTGATTTTAATGGGATTGCTTCAAGTTTCTTTCCATTTAGTTTGATGTTGGCTACTGGTTTGCCGTATATTGCTTTTACTATCTTTAGGTATTAGCTTTGAATTCCTGATCTTTCCAGGACTTTTACCATGAAGTGGTATGGAATTTTGTGAAATGCTTTCTCAGCATTTAGTGAGATCACATGAAGTTCAAGAAGGAAGACCAAAATTTGGGTGCTTTGGTCCTTCTTAGGAGTAACAAAATACTCAAGGGAGCAAATACAGAGTCAAAGTGTGGAGCAGAGACTGGAGAATGGATTGTCTGGAGATTGCACTACCTAAGGATCCATCTCATGTGTAGTCAACAAATGCAGACACTGTTAAGGATGCCAGGAAGTGCATGCTGATAAGAGCCTGACATACCTGTTTCCTGAAAGGCTCTGCCAGAATCTGGCATATACAGAGGCAGAATGCTCACAGCTAACCATTTAACTGATCATGGGGTCCCCAATGGAGGAGGTAAAGAGAGGAGTGAAGAAGCTGAAGGGGCTTGGGGCCCCATGGGAAGAATGACAATATCAACCAACCAGAGCTCCCAAGGTCTAAACCGCCAGCCTGGGAACATAGAGGGAGGGACTCATGGCTCAAGCTGTATGTGCAGTGGAGGATGGCCTTGTCAGGCATTGGTGGGAGAGTAGGTCCTTGGTCCTGTGAAGGCAGGATGCCCCAGTGTGGGGAAATTTGAGGGCAGGGAGGGGGGAGTGGGTGGATGGATGGGGGCACATCCTCATAGAAGCAGCAGGTAGGGGGAGGGGATAGGGAGTTCCTGGGGGTGGGGAATGGGGAAAGGAGATAACATCTGAAATGTAAATAAATAGAATATCCAATAAAAATATATTAGAAAAAACTAAATAAAACACTACATGTGAGCAGGGAGGAGGCTTATTGTCTCCCTCTTTCATCAGTTAAAATTAAGGGTAATCTAGGTTGTGGGACTATGTGAAATTTCTCTCCTCTACAGTGGCATTTCAGTTGGTGTTGTCATTTAGTAATCCAGCTTTTGAGAGCTTATGAGTCTAGCTGTTCTCTGTTTTACACACACAAACACACACACACACACACACACACACACACACACACACACACTCAATGTTCCCAGTGGGTGATGAAGTTTATACTTATGTACTGATATTTAGATAGGATTTTGAACACATTTATAAATTATATTGCTTTAGGGAAATGTCCATAGACAATTCTTCTCACTGGTCTATGATCTATCCAGCCACAGGGAATCGGCCATGATTGTAGAATCAACTGTTAGTTCCTCCATGTTGAATGGGACTAATGAGATGAATATTTGTGACGCTACAATGAAAGCATCACTTGTGCAGAATTGTGAACATCTTGTGTATCCATTGGTTGTTATTGTTCACAGGACTTACCTATTGATCTTCTCTTTTAACAACTTACATGACATCTTTTGATATGTTCAGTCAATGTTTTAGAATGTTGTAATTCAAGGTGACTGAAATTTGTTTTGTTCAGACAGATAGAATATTTTTTTTGTGTGGGCTAGCTTTGCAGTATATTGTCTTGTATACCATTCACAAATTTGTTTCTGAAAAAAGAACAAATGATTTACTTTATCATAAATTTCATAATGTTTTCTTAATCTTGTGTTTAGCCATAGCAGATGATATTTAGTTGCTAATATGTTAGCTATAATTGTCCCTATATATTTTCTTGACATAATCCTAATCACTCATAATAACAAAATTGAATTTATGGAACATTAATCAGTTAATTATCTCTCAGAGGGAAAGATATAAAGTAGGCATTGGAGATATAAGAAAATATTTCTTTATGTTGTCAGTCATAGGCATGTCAGTTCATTTATTTCAAATAAGGTTTTAGGAGGCCAGAGATATGGAATGGGAGAAGGCCCAGGGAGTCTATAGTGGTGATTTTAACCGAGACTCCTAGTAGTGAGAGATACAGAGCCTGGAGAGGCCACCTCCTGCAGACAGGCAGCACTCCCTATCTACAGAGATAAGGACAGCAACCCACTCATATAACCTTGTTCCCCAAATGTATCCTCCATACAAGATTTACAGGGACAAAGATGGATGAGGGGGGGTGATGACTGGCACAAATTGAGACTTATCCTATAGGCAAAAATTAATCAATGACACTATTAATGACATTCTGTTATGCTTACAGACAGGAGCCTAGCATAAATGTCATCTCAGAAGCTCCATCCAGCAGCTAATGGAAACAGACAGAAATTTACAGCCAAGCATTACATGGAAATCAGGGAGACTTGTGGAGAATTGGGGGACCCTAAGAGGACAGGGACTCCACAAGACCAGGAGAGTCAACTAACTTTAGACCCTTGGCTGCTGGCAGAGACTGAGCCATCAACCAAAGAGCAAGCATGAGTTGGTCTAGTGTTCCCAACCTACCATGCCCTTGGTAAAACCAAATCCTTGTGGTTTACTAGGATTAAAGACTCTTAAAAATAAACTAATATCTTTACAAAAGAAAGATATGTTCTTCTCCCTATTTATGGGATATTGCCGCATATGGATTAGCTTCAGTGAATTTTATTAAAATTCCATTTCACAGATAATCTTTCTTCCTGACATGATCAGGCTCTTGTGCTTGCCTTTGTACATCTAACATGACTCCTCCATAAGAAATTATTTTATAACACCTTTTTAAGTTTCTTGATTTGCCTGTCCATTAGTCAAATTATTTATTATTTAATGTGTGCATAAATAGAAACAAAGTGAAAACATAGGATACTATTGGACAAACCCACTCAGATAAATGTGTATATATATATATATGGCAGTGGGCTATGAGAAAAGGCCAGAAAGCTTGGTAGAAAGCTCTAGAGGCCTCGGCACCTTGATCCAAAGAAAGCCATTAGGACGGAAGGCCACTTCGAGCTTCCAAAAGTCATCTGGCTCTTTTAGCTTCTGTTCCCCACAGCCCCTCCCATGGATAGGTCCATGGCCAGTGATTATGTAGGAGTAGCACCTTCATGCAGATGAGGCATTCCCAAGCTCTCAGACCAAGCCAATAGGGGTCACCTGCTGCCACCCCAAAAACTGTATATGTTGGCCAAGCCCAAAAGTAAATGTGTGAGATACTTCCCGCTATTGGAGAGCTTTTGTCTTGGTTCCTCCCCCATTGCCAGCCAGCCTGTGCACTTCAAAGAGCTGTAACACTTTTCCCCTCTGCCTCAGAGGTGCTGAGACGTGATTTGGGGCAGGGCAGCAGTGAACTCTCCCTGTCTGCTCACCACCCATCCCAGGCAGCCTTCGGACAGCCACCGATCGCACCCTGTCCTCAGACCAGCCAGAGATCCTCGTGGGACCCATCTGGAAACGGTCCCGCATATACATACACACATATATACATACATACATATATATATACATACATACATATATATATATATATATATATATCCGAATAGCTACTTTCTACTAAATTCCAAGAAAACCTGATCTTTTAGTAGAAAGTACTAGAAAAATGAAAACTATTTCCTGTATGAAAGTGATCTATTAGAGAAGAACTTACGTAATTGAAAATTTGGTCCTATTCCATACAGTGGAGTCAGGGATCAACTCTGTTTTCAAGATTTTTCCAATTCCCTTCTTGTATATTTTGAAAGCCTGTTTACTTTTAAATGACACATAAGAAACATTTCTTAATCGTTCTGATTTTTTGTTTCTGGTAAACTTAATGCCTTGTAGTCCAGTCCAGTACATGTAGTTGAACCATATACTGTAAGGAGTTATCACTTAGAAGATAAACCATATCGAAAATTATCTTCATCTACACTGAACATGTAGAAGTATTAGCTGCATACAGAGACAAAAGCACTTTTCTGAAGAAGAAGAAGGAGAAGGAGAAGAGGAGGAGGAGGAGGAGGAGGAGGAGGAGGAGGAGGAGGAGGAGGAGAAGGAGAAGGAGAAGAAGAAGAAGAAGAAGAAGAAGAAGAAGAAGAAGAAGAAGAAGAAGAAGAAGAAGAAGAAGAAGACCCTATCCATACACTGATAATGTCTTTAGTTCTACTAAGTCATCACAGTGTATATTCTAACCTTGTCAAAGAAAGTTTTATTTTTATAACAGAGCCTCACAGTTGGTGTCCTTATGTTGGTCGTGAGTAATTATTTAATTTTCAGCTTGTGGAATTTAAAAACAAAACTAAAAGAAAACCTAGTTTCAGGAAGAAAAGTGAACATGCCACAAAACAAATTAACTGTTATTGATGTTTGTTAGTCCTTCACACAGAAACCTTGTTAGGAACAGGAAAACTGAAAATCTATTATTTATTGGACAGAAAATTGTATTGTGTAAATAAATGAACCACAATATTTTAATTACCTGAACTGCAAACACCTGTGAATATATGATGCTCAGTGAATCTAGGCCACTGCACAGAAAAGACTAAAAATCGTGAATGAATATTGCTGCTTCTAAAAGACACAGATATTAAATGAAAATATCTGTGGAGATACAGGTTACATCCCTACATGTTATTTGATCTGGAGGCCTCCAAAACAACACAGGCTATTTCCACTTTTTAGTTGCCCATTATAACCATATATTCAGTCTCTATTGCTGACAACAGTACATACTTTGATTGTAAGGCCTAGAGTCTTGAACTGAACAGAGAACACTCTACCTAGTGGAGGTCATGTATAATGCTGGGAAATGGTATTCACGCTTCTTTGGTGGCAGCCTTAATTGTATTACACAGAGCTGGACCTTGAATGCTGTTGTAATTAATTGCTAGGTAATTTGTGCAATAGTGGAAAGGTGTTTATGTTGGTTACCAACTACTCTCTTTATTGGATTTAAAACCTGGTCTACAGAAAGAAATCTATGCCTGCTTCAGCACTAATTGAAATTGAAATTTATAAATAGCTAGGATACATATACAATTTATATTTTAATATGCTATTACAAATGTGCATTATATTGTAAATATATAGTACATGTATAAGTATATATGAATATATAAACACAAAGTTAGGAGATAGGTTGTATGTTGAGAGTACCTAAGATCTAGAGATAAAAGTTGAAGGTAAATGTGACCATGATACATTATACACATGTGTAGAATTTAAAATAAAAATAATGAACACAAGAGAAACCTTGTATAGATCTAAATGATATACTTTTGGTGTTCTACTCTTTGCCTGATGTATACACAACAAAACAATGAGCCAAGAAAGATCTCTGAAACAGTGCAACCCAGAGTTGTCATATCTATTCATCAGGAGGCAATGCCTATAATGTCACAGTAGACATTTCCGTATTAATGTATTAAATATTGTAAATATAATGTTTCCCAAGATTCCATTTGATCAATAGAATATTAAGCAGTTATTATGGTACCATCTGCTTTTATATTTTATATAAGATAAGGCTATAGTTTTAATGCTTTAATTATAATTCTTTAAGACCTGTAAGAAATGATTGGCCATTAGAAGACACAGTAGAGGTTTTCCTGAGTATAGTCAAGTCCATGTGTTTCCATTATTATCTTTGCCTACTGTGTACTTGAAATGTGGGTATATTAACCTCATTGACAACTCATTTGAATGCCTCAGCCTATTAGGTCTGATCTAATGTCAGTTTTGTTAAAAGGAGTATACTTTGCAATGTGGCCAAGTTCTTGATAATTCCTTGACATACACTGTGTTTCTTTTTTTTCCAAATTGTTAAGATAATCTTCTATGATTTAAGAGTGAAATGTCAAAGAAGTATACAGCCCAGAAATGATCAAGACTATAAACAACCACTGAAAACATACGTGGTATATGATATATTATGTATGAAACAAATAACATTTTAATTTTAAGACACTATACATTAGAGCATTTCTTATAATTAATAATAATTACATAGCTTTACATCTATTTATGTATCTATATTAATATTTATATCTATCTGTATGATAAACAAACTATAGTGGAGTGACTTTGCATCTTGGCATAGGTTAGCAATAAACATTTCAATTAAAACTGCTCTCTTCTATTTATGATTTTCTGTCTAGTAATAGTTAATACACAGCACGTATCTGGTAACAACACTCATTCAGTATGTTTTGAGTAAATTTATTACAATTCCTTCTTAATTTACCATCCATTGTTCACTCTATCCCAAAGACAAAAAATTGTGCCAAGAGAAGTTTTATAATCTTCGCTTGTTGTCAGAATTTAAATATTTACTATACTTTTAACAAAATGTAAATATGTAAACCAAATTGGCATCATAGAGCTTAGATTAGTGTTCAATCTAGCAACTTTAAAATAAATTATTCTAAATTTGTTATGTTTCTTAGTAAAATGCAAAGTTGTACTATTGATCAGTATGTACTTGTATTTCACGGACAGAATTTATATTATCTGCCTTGTCAGTAGAAATAGAAACTATTAATTAAGGTCAGAGATACATTTGGGTTTCTGTTTCAGGAGGATGTTATCAGTTACATTAATACTGTGGCTCTCTCCTCAAAGTATTTCACACCCTTTAAATGAAAGCCAGATTGTATATTTATAAATCAGCCATATTATACTCTAACACAGATTTCCTACACATAGTGGACAAAGTCTTAGCTGTTGAAAACATTACATTTAAGTTATATTGTATTATATTATATGATTGTATCAGGGCCATAAATAAGTATAATAACAGAGTATAGTGTTGCTAAGAATTAACATATAAATATAACTAGCAAATGTAAAATATTAATTCTACTTTAAGTAACCCAAAAGATACTATAAAGTGTTAGCAATTCAGGTTATATCTAATTAGTAATCATTTTTGTTTTATTTTTGTAACATTTTTTCTGTTCTAGAATTTGATGCTGTGACCTTAAAAATCCCAGGCAATAGCTGAAGCACTGAGCTAAATACTCATTCCAAAATCTAATTTATAAATATTAATTTTGTCAATTTAACCAAATAAAAGTATTTGTTTGATTTTAATTCTGTGAAATATATATGAATATTAGCATGAGATCAAAGAGGTTTCAGAATGAGAACAAATTAAAAATTATAGGTAAAGACACCTACTTTGGTAAGTTTTCATGGTGTTTTGTTTTGGTGCATTCTCACAGTATAATGCCCCAAGACATCATTATTGGAGGATCTAAATCTATGGTTGATGTCTGTAAGAACATTGTTTTTACCAGTATTTATTCGCAGTTACAATGGGTTGACAAGGAATCAGGTATAAGTTTGAATGAATTTCAGATGTTTCATATTTGAGGAAAATAAATACCATTAAATATCTCCAAGTGAATGGAAATTTACCTCTTAATGTGGAAATTTTAGTAGGTGTAAAAATAGACTATTAGCTCATTGAGAGCATTGCCATATTTCTTCGTCAACAAAGATTCCTTCCTGGAATTTCAGATAGGAAGCATAAACATTCATCAAAACAGAGATGCATGAATACTTCCTCTGTAGCATGCGTTGGATATCAGATTTCAACTTTTTTATGTTAGGTCAGCATATGATGGGATATTGCAGACTTTATATCTCCTCCTTTGAATTTTATTCTGCAAAATCTTTACCACTAAAGACTGTTGATGATAATGATGATGGTGATGATGATGATGACTATGACTTGTAGCTTTTACTTTCAGTTTCACTTCACTTGTTACAGTGTTGTACTGTTACCTTTTCTTTCTATTTATTTATTTACACTCCAGATTTTATTCCCCCCCACCCATCAACCCTCCAACTGTTCTACATCCCATACCTCCAACCCAACTCTCTGTCTCCACAAGGCTGTCCCCACCCCACACAGCCCCCAGCCCTTGATCTCTAAACTTCTTGGGGCCTCCAATCCCTTGAGGGTTAGGTGCATCATCTCTAATTGAACGCAGACCCAACAGTCTTCTACTATATATGTGTTGGGGGCCTCATATCAGCTGGTGCATGCTTTTTGGTGGTCCAGTGTTTGAGAGATCTCAGGGGTCCAGGTTCATTGAGACCACTGGTCCTCATACATGGTTGCCCTCCTCCTCAGCTTCTTCCAGCCTTTCCCTAATTCATTCACAGGGGTAAGCAACTTTTGTCCATTGGTTGGGTGCAAATATCTGCATCTGAATCTTTCAGCTGCTTGTTGGGTCTTTCAGAGGGCAGTCATGATAGGTCCCTTTTAGAGGGAACATATAGAGCCCACCTACAGCAAGAAGACAGGGCATCAAATGAGGGAGGGGGTTGCCATCCCACAGTCAAAACACTGACCTATAATTGTTCCTGTTTGAAAGAACTTCAGGGATGGAAATGGAGAGGAGCCTTAGGAAAAGAAGATCCAGCAACAGGTCCAAAGTGGGATCCAACTCAAGAGGAGGTCCCAAGGCCTGACATCATTACTGAGGCTATGGAGTGCTCTCAAAAAGGCAGCTTTTCTATTTTATGTAAAAATAGAAATTTCTTGAGGCTAATTTATTCATGTAACAATTATAATCTGGGTTGCCTTTGACCAATTTTGATATGAAGGTATATGCCTAGTGTTATTGCATGTTGTTATACCAAATTCACTTGTTTTTACTGGAAGAACTGCTTTGGATCTGAAGGAGAGGAAAACTGGATGAGAAACTAGGAGGAGGAGAGGGAGGGAAGGGTGTTGTCAGGATACATTTATGAGAGAAGAATAAAGAATAAACAAATAAATACATCCTATTTAAACCACTTATTACTGAGAGGGAGAAATATGCAGTGAATACATCTAGACAATTGTCTCTTCTTTGTAGATATCTCTTCATTAAATCACTTTCAAAGTTGACTGTTTGAATAATTACCCATATTTATGGTGTTTTGTCTGGTTGATTATAAGGAAACAAAGGAGTCAATCAAAGACCAATGTATCCCAAAGTTTATAAAATCAGTTATCATAATAACATATTTTATGAGTAACAAAATTTAATAAACCTATACCTATATTTATATTGAAACTCAATATGCTACATATTCCAGATAGAATGATAGCATTGATTTTTTGGGGGGTGGGGACAGGGTGATATACCTGCAATTTCAAATTTCGATAAATATAAAACAATGAAAAAGGAAGCCCAATCTTCTAGATGGACCTAGAACCCTGGTGTTCAGCATTCATAGTGCTGGAAGGAGGTATGCAGGCTATCGTAGAGGAAAGTCACTGACAATCGAACTCAGCTTTGAATGCCATATACTGCAATACTGAAGTGTCAGCTAAAATATGCCCAGAACTGTAATAGTGCCATAGCTGTATCAGGAAAACTAAACATTTACTGATTGAGATATTTACTTGACTCACTCTGAGTCTAATAGGACACCGCACAAAGGGATAGCAGGACTGGGGTAGCCAGATGGTGGTCATTGCAAGTGATGAACACATAGAAGCAACTGTACCACATTGGCCTTGTACAGACACAAAATTAGTGACACCAAAGTAGGTGCAGTCCTAATTGGGAAGAAGTCCAATGATGTGTGGCAGAATAAGACAAAGTAATAAGAGCTGAATAAATATTGTATATATTATAAACAGATAAGTATTTTTAAATGTAAAATTAAAACAAAAATATTTTATTTAAGTTAAAATTATTTTTATTAATTAATTATTTTATTTGCTTTCATCTGAAATTCTGCCCCCTTCTCATTCCCCCTTCACAAAATTCCTTCCTACATCCCCTCTCCCCTTCACCTCTGAGAGCATGCCTCTGTGGGTATTCCCCCACTTTGGAACATCAAGTCTCGACCGGATTATTAGCATCCTCTCCCACTGAAGCCAGAAAAGGCAGCACCTCAGATGAGCACTTGTATACTCTTTCGTTGGTGGCTCAGTCTCTGGGAGCTAACAGGAGTTGAGCACAAATGGTCTGGTTCTTTAGCTTGAGGATTTTGTTGAACTTCTAACAATTGAAGTGAGGGTTTCTCTAACTCTTCTTCCTGCTCTTGGGAACTTTTAATTCCTGCTTGGTTGTCTATGACCTGTTTTGATATGAAAGCATATGAATAGTCTTATTGCATGTTATACCAAATTCACTTGTTATTACTGGGAGAATTGCTTTTTCCTGAAAGTAAACTGTAGAGCAGTGGATCTTAGAGAGAGAGCAAAATTGACACTGTTGGCCTTCCTATGGGGTTGCCATCCCCATCATCTCCTCTAATCCTTCCCCTGACTCTTCCATAGGAGTCCCCAAACTCAGTTCAATGCTAGGGTCTAAGTATCTGCATTTGTCTCAGTCAGCTACTGGTAGAGGCATTCAGAGGATACCCATGCTAGGCTCCTGTCTGCAAGCACAACATAGCATCAGTAATAGTGTCAGGGATTGGTGTCCACTCATGGGGTGGATTCCTCATTCATACCGTTATTCATAGCATGTGCATACATTTACATTTAAGAAAATCCTTTGGAAAGAATATTATTTGGTAAATCAAATGAATGACATTTAACAGACTCATATATCTTAATGAACTTTCAAAATTCAGTACAATAGAAGATTTTCAAAAGTTGGAGTGCTAATAAGATATATGCATTTGCATAAAATTATTTGAAGTTACAAAAAAAGAGGTCACATGTGCTTTGCTCTTATAAAACATAAACCATGCTGTGTCTTATTTAAGGACAATTAGTTGAAGTAGTAGATGGCAGTAGAATTGCACCTCTTATGCATGCCATCAAGCCATTTCCCATCTCTATCCTTCATCCTAGAAGATTTTTATTACTTTCTACAGTTTTATAGGTCAATGTGAGAAGATATTATAATGTTAATTTGAAGGTTTTCTTTTTAAAGTTGAGTTTTGGTTTGCATTTCTTCATGAATAAAGATTTTTACTTGGAGAAATTGAGGTGTAGATAATAGAATGTTCATCTATTCTTACATTTGGCCTTTGTCACTAGAGTAAGTAAAAGGTCAAGGGGTTCTAAATTAGGCACCATAAATTTCTATAGATATACCTATTCTTCTCCTTGGTTTACTTTGTTCTCAGCAGGTTTTAAAACATACATTTTACAATATCTACTTAGCCTTGAAAATCTCCTTGTCTCTTATATATTCTTTGATACAGGATTAAATGCAAACTGTCTGTTTTCATGTACTTGTTCTTTATCATGCTGTTGGCATTTTAAGGAAAACTATTCAAAAATAGATGCTGCAAAAGAGAGGAAAATGAAGTGTTCATATTTAAAATAGTACAAAGACAGTGATCATAGGAATCATGTAAGGAAGCACTCCAGTAAAGAGGAAACAAATATTGAAGCTGAGGACTTGGGGAAAGGAACACAAAGCAGAGAGTAATGAACCCTTCAGTTAAATTAGTACATATGCTTTCGGGTGTAAACAGAGGTACTGAATTAAAAGTAATCATCTTATACTTCAGCTGCATCAAGAGTCTGTTTTATAATAATACAGAAAAAAGGATCCAATGCACCACAGGGTGAGTTTAGCTATGTTTGTGTTATTTTTCAAGCACATATTACTTCTTAGCCAACAAAAAAAAAAATGGGCATCAAATTTAAATGTTTTAAAATGTTAAAATAAATTATAAATGTTTAAGTTAGGACACATCATCAGTAACCTTCTGGCTTTGGGTTACTTCACTCAGGATGTTGCATCCATTTGTTTGGATATTTCATAATGCCTCTTTTTTTAAAATAGCTGAATGGTATCCCATTATGAAGATATGCCACATTTTCTTTATGTATTCTTCAGTTTAGGAACATCTAGGTTGTTTACAGCTTCTGGTTATTACAAATAGAGCTAGTAAAAACATAGTCAAACACGTATTCTTGTGGTATTGCTGGATCTTGGGATGAAGTTATTCCCAATTTTTTGAGAAACCACTAAATTGATTTTCAGAGTGGTTATAAAAGTTTGTAAGCCCACCAAAAATGGAAGAGTGTTCCCCTTGCTACACATCTTCTCCAGTATGTGCAGTCATTTGAGTTTTGGATCTTAGCTGTACTGATGGGTATAAGGTAGAAGAACCTCAGAGTCATTTTAATTTGTATTTTCCTGAAGACTAAGGACATTTTTTAAAAATTAGTTATTTTATTTATTTACATTTTAAATGTTATCCCCCTTCCCAGTTTTCCCTCCACAAACCCCCATCCTCTCCTCCCTTCCCCTGCCTCTATGAGGTACTCCCTCACAGCTCACCCACTCTTGCCTCAACACCCTAGTGTTCCCCTATCCTGGGTCATCAAGCCTCCACAGGACAAAGGAGTTCCCCTCCAAGTGATGGCAGATAAGGCAATCCTCTTCTCCATACCCAGCATTGAACATTGCTTTTCTGCCATTAGCGATTCAACTGTTGAGAATTCTGTTTAGCTCCATACCTCATTTTTTAATTGGGTGATTTGGTTTGTTGGTATCTAATCTCTTGAGTTGTTTATATATTTTGGATATTAGTCTTCTGTCAGATATAGGTTTGGTGAAGATCATTTCCCATTTATAGACTACTCTTATGTACCATTGATGGTGTCCTTAACCTTGCAAAAGCTTTTCAGTTTCATAAGGTCCCATTTATTAATTTTTTATCTTAGCGACTGAGCTATTGGTGTTTTGTTAAGAATCTTTTCTTCTGTGTCCATGTGTTCAAGACACTTTCCCACTTTCTTTTCTATTCGATTTAGTGTGTCTGATTTTATGTTGAAGTCTTTGGCCTACTTGGATTTGAATTTTGTGCAGGGTTACAAGTATGGGTCTACTTGCATTCTT
Source organism: Grammomys surdaster (assembly GCF_004785775.1). Taxonomy (NCBI): domain Eukaryota; kingdom Metazoa; phylum Chordata; class Mammalia; order Rodentia; family Muridae; genus Grammomys; species Grammomys surdaster. The sequence goes on from NW_021620961.1 coordinate 1,472,522, forward strand.
CTACATGCAGACTTCCAGTTAGACTAACACCATTTGTTAAAGATGGTTTCTTTTTTCCACCTCATGATTTTGGTTTCTTAATCAAAAATCACAAATCTGTAGATATGTGGGTTTATTTCTGGATCTTCAATTCAATTCCATTGATCAACTAGTTTGTTTTTGTGCCAATACTATTCAGTTTTATTACTACTGTTCTGTAGTATAGCTTGAAATCAATTATGGTGTTACTTTTCCAAGAGTTGTTGTTGTTGTTGTTGTTGCTTTTATTGTACAGGATGGTTTTAGCTATTCTAGGTTTTTTTGTTTATTTTTGATTTGTTTTTTGGTTCTGCCATATGCAGCAGGTAATTGTTCATGCAAGGTTTGGATTGTGACACTATACAATGATTCTTGGTCATATTTAGCAGCCATTTCTGACTTTTCCCAGATCTACTTCATCTCTACTACCAACTCAATACTATGTTTTCCTTTATTTTATATTTCAACCTATCAAATCTAACTCATTTTGCCTATATATTCTTGGTTATATAATTTTCTACAGAGGAAATATTTTTCATATGGCTGTGTTGGTTTTAATTAGAACAGCTTAAATGGGTTCATATATTTTAATACTTGATCCCCAATTTGAGGAACTGTTTTGGGATGATTAGAAATAATAATAAGCTCTTTCAGTCTTCTCTCTAACTCCTCCATTGGGAAATTCTTGATCAGTTCAATGGTTAGCTGTGAGCATCCACCTCTGAATATGTCAGGCTCTGCTAGAGCCTCTAAGGAGACAGCTAGACAATATAGCTGACACATTTTAATACTTGGTTCCTTTTTGGTGGAACTTTTGGAAAGAATTAAAATGTATGGCTTTGTTGAAGGAGATTTGTTACTAAGAGTGGGCTTTGAAGTTTGAAAAGATAGGCACTATTCCCAACATGCCTTCTCTTTGCCTACTACTTGGGAATCAAAATGTGAGCTCTTATATATTCCTGCTGTGATGGCTTTGCTCCCTCATCATGTACTCTAACTCTCTGAAGCCATAATCCCAATTAAATGCTTTATTTCATAAGTTGCCTTGGTCATGATATTTTGTAAATTGTAATAGAAGGATAACTAAGAGTGAGTTTAGCCTATTTTTAAGACTTTTACTACCATTTGTTTATTTTTATAATTATAGAATATCTGAAACATTTTCCCCATTTCATCTTCATTTTTCATTCATTCTTAGTAAAATATTTACACATTTTCTTGTGCTTTGTATTCTTGTGAAGTAATATTATGATATTTTTAAAAAATATTTTTCTTTAAACAACATTTCTGGTTACCAAACTGTTTTGTACTAATGTGGTTTATAACACTATCCCTAAGAAGATAAGAACAATATGCTAATCACAGATAAGTAACTAATCATAGACCAAAGTAAGTATGCCATGAAAGTCCAACTTTATTTGAATTGATTACAGGACTGTGTATGAAGGATGAATTATATCACCAGAAAAGACAGAAAGACAACATGTCACCAAATTCATCCCAGCATGGGTAAATAGCATATGAAAGCTGAAAATCTTGAAGATATTGAACAACTTTCAGACAACTTGACAAGTTGGAAAGTCTCCCTTTCAGACAGGTGAGTAATCTGAATCTCTTTCAGATACCTAAGCTGGTCTCTCTTCTAGTCTGCTTAGCTGCTTTCTGGTTCTTCTGGGATGCTCATCATATTTGAGAGTATTCTCCATCAACACTTGTATTTGCACATGCTTGATGATCAGGTTGACTAGTGAAGCTGAGCAGTGTATGGGACTTCATAATGCCACTGAGTTTTATATTTTCTAAGTTTAATGAGCTTCCCTGCATGGTAGACTATTAAAAAAAAAAACTCAGAGCATCCTATCATGATGTCTTCTAAAAAGTGTGATGTTTCATTTCATCTTTTACATCTTGCATCCTTAGGAGCTTCCTTCCAAGACAGAAGGTTACAATCTCAAAAGAAACTGTTCGACATCATATAGAGAAGTACTTTTTTCCCTTAATGATTCTTGTGCTGTGAATTTATATTTATGTCTTGCTTTAACTTATTTCAGTGACGCCTTACCTTGATGCTATCAGCCTTTTCTTTTTATAAAAAATTGTGCGTTATTTACTCCTATGGTTTTAATTGCCTACTATGAATGATGAAGTATTGGTTTTTGTTCCTGGGAGGAAAATGTCTGAGGATAAAGATGATGGTAAGCTAGGATTGGATACACTGACAGTGTGTTTCCTGTAATTGCAATAGTCATAGTAAAAAAATTGCTTTGGTAGATAATTGTCTAAACTGTTATATCAGCAGCAGACTGTTAAATTTAAAAGCAGCCTTCCACAAAAATATCTATCTATCTATCTATCTATCTATCTATCTATCTACCTATCATCTATCACTTAATAGATCTATAAATATTTTCCCATTTAACAAAATTGTACTATATTACTTTTGGTTTCATGCAATCAAAAGCTCAACTGATATGTACTGAAGAATTCTATACAGTACTGAGGGAGGCACATTCTTATCCATTAGTTTTTTTTTCTAAACTAACTTAAAATCACCACAAAGTAAAATGGAGACAAGTATGAGGTGTTCATAATTATACACAAAAATAGTACATTAGTTTTTCTGTTGGAAACATAGCATTTGTGGCTACATTTCTCCTTGATATGCTTGCATTTCTCATTCACACTTGCTTGCTTTAATAAAATGGAGGGGATTCAAATACTACAATGGGGTTATTAAACCAAGGGTAAACACAAAAGGTACATGGCTCAGGTTGGTGTTTGAATGCAGGGAATTTTCTTTCCAAACTTATGGTCTTGGTAGTATAATATGCTGCAAATAAGTTTATAGTATTTTATATTCATAGATACAATCAAACACTTCAGCTCATCGCTGTCACATGTTATGCTTTATCAAAGAATGATATACCTAGTACTCTTAATATTTAAAGATCTGTATGAAATTAAGTAGCTGTTATGTGGGAAAACAGTTGTCCTGAAATATCAAGTTTTTCCTTTCCATTCTCTTACAGTCCCAGATTGAAGGTTATAGAAGAATATAGAGTCCCAAATCACAGTGAAACTTTCACAAACCAGTTCTTAAAATGATAGACAGAGATTCTACAAACCCATTCACTCACAAGAGAAAAAATGGCACTGATTGGAGGAGAAGTAGAAAGACTAATGCATTTTTATCCTTAAGGGTTAGAAGAAAAATGGAACTTTCAGCTCCGCAAGTGCACACAACAAGCAATCCAAAAGTATTATTTGTGCAAGGCAGTTTGTAGAATCTGTTCCATTTGTCACTGGGAATAGTCGTCAAGACTTAGAAAAATTTGAGCTACAGCTGAGGCCTGAGATCTGTGGCCACATGTTAAGAGGTTTAAAGGTGATTCACTTCTTCCAAAGTACTCAGGAGAATCATTGCCCTCAACACTATCTCTTCTCTCACTTATAGGGTTGGTTGAAAGGAGACAGAAATTAACCAGCAGTGGAAAAGAAACAAAATTATACAAATTATTTTATCCAATGCAATAATAAACTGTGTCATGGCTAAATATCTCAATTTCAAGAAACTTTACTGTATAATTCAATGTGAATTTGGAAGATAATGAATGTCTTTTATTTGAATTATATCAAATTTCAGGTACAGAATTCCTCAGAAATTAATCTCAAAACAGAAAAGAAAAAAAAGGACACACACATATTTATGATGTATCCACAACAAGTTATAAAAGTTTTGACTATATAGGAGTCACCAAAGTAGAGTTCTTTTTAAACATTATAGATTTTAAGACTGTTGATGTTAAGCACATGTTGTTCAATGTTAATTATTTCTTAGGTCTGGGCAATATTCAACAGAAAATATGAAATTCATTATGCTTGCCTAATGTATTAAGATCAGATATTCTGAAAAGGTGAAAAGAAAAGGTTAAAAAAGTGGATTTCTTGGAATAATCTTCTCAAGGAATTATGGAAGAAGTTTTTTGAGCAAGAAGTTTTCTCTATGGAGACCCCTGTTGCTGAATCTTCATTATTCTAGAACCTCGACTGCAAGATAGGCTTTGTTACAGGTTTATAATCTCATGGAATCCATCCTTCTGATATGCTGCTTAGCCTGACCATATTTCTGCAGCCTTGTTGAAAATCTCCATCCTGCATGTCTTCAAAATCAGGATTTTATCAAGCTCTGATGGTAACCTGAGATTCTATCTAACCGTAGGTGAATATCCCTTGTGTGACTTTACAACTGAACATGTAAAATCAGTTACTTAAGAAAGTTACCTTTGTACAGAGTGTCTGAATTTCCCTCTCTTTACTGAAGTTTTTTTTTCAAATAAATTTGCACAGGTATACCACAGAACATCTAGTGGATGTCATCTTTTCCAAAGATACTTTTCATAATGTGTTATTGCAAAATCCAATTTTTCCCTCAGTTATACTAATTTCTGCCTTCTAGTCTTTGTTCTAAATTCTCTTGTCATGCCCCACTACTCATCAAACTATATATTATCTCACATATTTTCCTTTTCTAAGAAATGTAAATGTAGCTAAGATTAGAGAAGAACAACTATGTCCTAACCTGAATGATATGTAGGTTTGACAATTTCTCTGGCGTTAAAAATATAATAATTCTTCACATTAAAGTGGCCATCCTTTAAACTTTTCAGGTAATGGGAATTATATCATTAGATGGTTTACCAATATAACCTAAAGAACCTGAAGTCTATGTCCTGATAGAGTACGTATTATCTTGTAAAATCTATAACAACAGCATTGCAGCCACATTATTGTTGGCATCTGGTCAACTGAACTTCCAAAATGTATCATTAAGCTCAGTTCATAGTATTCTAGGTATTCACTCTCCTAGGGCTCTAAATTCTTCCATATTTCTACCTCAAACTAGCTTGAAAGTCCTATAAACAATACAGTCAGGTTTTATCTCACAAAATGCTACATCTCTGGCCCAATTTTCTGCAGAAGAGCTGTGATCAAATTCTTGAGAGGATACAACTTATAAGAGGAAGGGTTTAGTTTGACTCATGGGTTTTGGGGTATAGTAGTTGAGGGCCAAGTTTGCAAATACACGAGCCTGTTGTGGATGTTTTCTATTCAAAGCATGACAAGACAATTTTATTCACTTTGACATATGGTTTCATGAAGGTTCAGTCCATCATGGCATCATGATGTCCTAGACAACCTTACACCACGACAAAAGGAAGATGAAAATTAAATATGAATGGTGTGTGGGTATTTAGTTCACCCTATTCTATCCTATTTGTATCACTTCTATCACATTTTAGGCTGAAAAGAAATACTGAATGTCTTTGACGTTCACAATTAAAAATAGTGAACTGGAATCTAATGAGAAACACAAATTAACAAATTTAAATGTCATTTATTCCTTTATTTCACTATTTTCTTTGAAAACACTGCATAGTTTTAGAATGAATATTTTTTTCAAAAATAAATCTTTCACAAAAATCAACAGTTATTAAAAGAGTTTAGAAAGCTACCAAGTCTTTCTTGTCAATTGAACATTCAGGTCTATTCTTCACATACTTGCTACTCAATTTATATATTCTTTCAAAGAGTCATAATTTTAAGATATATGTATGTTAATGGATTATATTAAACAGTCTCTTTAATAAAGAAAATTTCTTAGCAAAAGAAATCATTAACAGTTTGAAGAGTAAGACTGTATGTTAGAAGCAGTTATTTTCCAGATATTCACCCACAAAATAATTAACATCAAGAGAATGGAAGGAACCTAAAATATTCAGCATATTTAGATGGTACAGCAAAAAATGAGATTCCACTTCACCCCATCATAATAGCAATTCTGACATCATAAACGTGGGGTTGGAGAGATGGCTCAGTGATTAGGATCTCTGGATGCTCTTCCAGATGGCTTTTGTTCAATTTCCTACATTCACACAGAAGCGTGCAGCTCTCTATGATTTCAGACTCATGAGATTAGATGTTCTTTTCTGGCTTCCAAAGTACCAGTCATGTATGGACAGACATGCTAAAAACAGGATCTGACAATTAAAGATAAGTACATTTTAAAGAAAATATATAAATAACAAATGATGATACATATTCAAAGTCGAGAAAAAGTCTTACACTCAATACTATTGGTAGAAATACAGCTAAATCTATCTACTACCTAATGAAACTATACCACTCTTTAGTATATGTTTGAAGTATATGTATGCATATAACTGTACTTATAATATGTAATAAGAATTTAATCACTGTGAATCACAACATCTGTTTTTTTAATGTTTGATATTTTACATAACTACATTTTTAAATGTACTTCACTTTACATCTCAATATCAGCCCTCTCCTTCCAGTACCCTTTATACAGATCCTCCTTCCATTTCTCCCTCCCTTTCTCTGAGGAGAAGCCTCTCCCTGGGTTCAGCCTCTGGCCTCATCCCAGAGAGCATTTCCTTCTTTCCTTTTCTAACTATATGTAGGCCAAGACCTGGAAGACTTTAGCCTTCATATACTCTAATCATCTGCAAGTCAGGACCTTGAAGGTTTTAGCTTCCACCCTCCATCTGGTAAGCTAGATCCAGATGTTTCAGTCTCAGAGACTGAATAAGCTCCTTCTTTCTAGCTTTCTCTGAACTCTGGCTGGCTGTGTCAACTCAGCTGTTCTGGCTCAAACTCCTGTACAAGCTGACTGATTGGCTTCTCTTGGCTTCTGACTGAATTGCTCTACTTGGAAATACTGCCTCTGAATTCTATGAATTCAACTGCCTAGAACTGAACTAAGCTGAATAAATTCTTCTCTTCCTCCCTCACTGCTCTTTTAGATGCTTCTCTTTCTTGTTTCTTCACATGAGAGTTGGGCATATCCTATCTCTGAGGCTGGCGAGATAGCTCAGCTGTTAAAGGCTGGCTCACAACCAAAATATAAAGTTGTTTAAATAAATGTAATGAACTAAATAAGTTTGTCTGTCTTTAGTAAACCATGTATCTAATTGTGTTGTATGAAATATAAAGGTATATCTATTGGATAAATATTAGGAAAAGTAGAATGCTGCCCACATACACTTGCTGGTGCTGTATGTCAGATTGACACAAGCTAGAGTCATCAGAGGGAAAGGAACATCAGTTGATTAAATGTCTTCATGAGATCCAGCTATAGGGCAATTTCTCAATTACTAGTCAATACAGGAGAGTCCATCCCATTGTGGATGACTGTGGGGCAGTGGGCTGTGGGAGGCAGCTGGGTGCCTGGTCAACCACAGGCCTCTGCCCCACAGATGATGCCATCCCTTGCCTGGTAACTCTGGGTTCTATAAGAGGGCCTGCTAAGCAAGCCAGGGTAAGCAGGCAGGTAAGTAGCACTTCTCCATAACTTCTGCATCAGCTGGTGCCTTCACGTTCTAGCCCTTCTTGAGTCCCTCTCCTCACTTCCTTCAATTATGGACGATGATTTGGAAGTGTAAATCAAATAAACCCTGTCCTCTCTAACTTGCTTATTGGTCTTGGTGGTTTGTTGCACCAATAGAAACCTTAGATAAGATACTACAGTTGTTTGTTTATTGATTCTTCATTAATTTTACAACATGTACCACAATCCAACCCATCTCTCCATCTCTTCATATCCGCCCTCCACTTGTGTAATCTCCTAACAAAAGTAAAACAAAACAAAACAATAAAACAAGTCTTATCATGGAAGCTGCATTTTGTCACAGTGTGTCTACAGTTTTAAATGAAGTAAATTGAAGACTATTTTTCTTACTGTTGCTCAACTGCTTTTAAGTTTTGTAAACTAACTTTGGAAGTGTTATAAATATTTTAAGACAATACTGTGACCATTCATCTTGCCTGGACATTATTTGCTACTATGTATTTCCGAATATTAAAAAAAACCTAGTACAATAAAATTTCAGTGGTGATTTACACAGTAGTAAATGTGTTCAGCTTTACCAATGTTCTTGACATTACATCTTGTAAATATCAGACATATGGAAATGTGTTGATTTACTGATTCAATGTAATTGAAACAATACTATTCATATTATGTCATGGAATATGTTTTAAAACCCAGTAAAATATTTTGCTTAGTTTCTTTCACTAATTTACAACTAACAGACATATCCGTTTTTTTTTTCACTGAGTTACCACTCTATAATACCATAGCATGAATGGCTTGAGCAACAGAAATCTATTGATTCACAGATCTAGATAATGAAAATCAAAGATCAAAATGCTAGCCTAGGTGGTTTCTTCTATGAAATATCCCCCAAAGTTGGCACTCTGTGGTTTTTTCACTTCTCTACAAAGCTTTTCTCATCAGTATACATCTTTTTATCTCCTTATAAAGCTCTCAATCATTTCTCAGCCACAATAATAGATTATGACCTTTGTTAACCTTAAAAATCTATTTAAAGATCTATTTTGCATTAAAACTACAACAGATATAGTCTAGAAAAAAATATCTTTTGCAAGTATAGTCACATTAAGGTCCATGGTTTTAGTAGAATAGTTTGGGGGAGGAACCAAAATTCAGTCCAAGCATATTTTGCATCAATAAAAATAAAGCTATTCTTCTTGTCCAGAAATATATGATCAAGTATATAAAAGGCTGATTATGTGGTTATAGGTCTAAGTAATTTACATTTAAACTCTTCACATTGATTTCAATTTAACCGCTTCCATGAGATTGAAGACAAAAGGCAATTCTACTTTGAACCATTAGCAACTCATTGTTAAGATTTATAATGGTCTTCCCTATGTTGATTGGTAATTTCAGTTTTGCTGTTTTATAGAGCAATTAATGTTAATGTTCCATCACCTTGATCACTTCAGGTTATCAACCAGCTATTACTCTACAAACTCTACAAATATGCAAAAAGTGTTTCTTTTTTCTAGTGCTTTTGTTATATCTCCCATAATCTGATTTTGTGGGTTAGATCATTTCTTCTAAAAATGTTTTGAGTTCCAGAATACATTAAAGGAAAAAATACTAATGATGCATTTGATATAGATATTTTTCTTGAAGTAGCTTTTCAACTATTAGGTATACGTACATACACACACACACACACACACACACACACACACACACACACACACCCCTGTGTGCTTATTTGGTTTGAATCTTACAAATAATGATTCCTAATTCTACTGGCAGTGTATAGCATGACAGTAAGTTCATGGTGCTGTGTGTAGTGGTTCATTTCTTTAATCCAAGCACTCTAGATGCAGAGAAAGAGACATGTGGATCCGTAAGATTTATAAGTCATCTTGGTCTACATAGTGAGTTCCAGGATAATAATGGCCACACAGCGAAACACTGTCAAACAACAACAACATCAATGACAAAACATACTAAGAACAAGTAAAATTTAAATATGAAAAAAATCACAATTTGCATGTCTTTTCCGTACTGTAGAATAACTTACCTGTTTTATATAAACAAGATAAAATGCAGGTAATATGTAAATTTAAAACACTATTCAATTCTGTATATTTTATAGAATATGCTCACTTAAATTTTTTCATAAAGCAAATATGTCAATCAATGTTCTACTACTGTGAAAATACATCAAGACCACAACTCTTATAAAAGAAAGCATTTAATTGAGGGCTTGCTTACAGTTTCAGAGGTGGGAAGGAGGTTAGCAAACAGACAAACATGGTACTAATGAAGAAGTTGAGAGTTCTACATCCAGATCCACAGGCAGAAGGAATAAAGAAGTAGTGGACCTGGATTTGAATGGATTGATTACTATACCTGTCTATTAATTAGAAACTTAATTTATAGATCTAATACTATCCGTTCCAGCCTTTTGTTTTTGTGATAAATTAGATCCTGCCTGAATACTGGGCAGCTATTAAACATTTTCAAAATATGCAAAACTGATTTTATTGAAAATGTATTTACATTACATATTTATTTTAATCATTCTTTTGTTATTTATTTTAGCCGTTAGAAAAGGTATTTGGAAATTGACTTCCTAAATAACAGCTGTTGAACTTCCTCTTGTTGCTTAACATGATTTGAGGAAAAGAAGAATCCATCTGTAAAGCATCCTGGTTACCCTTTTCCATCTACAGCCATCTTAAACACACCATCAGCACCTTCAGATACATATGCCAAAGAATTCAGCAGATTGCCTTGTCTCATGAAAGCAGAATCCCAGGTAACTGTTTCAACAGGAGTTTCTATCAGACTTTTGAAAATCAGAAATCTGACTGAACCATTCCTATCCTGGTTAGAAGGGAAATATTACATTCAACAGAAGTGCTATGCTGATCACTATTAAGGGTGTAATTGATTCAAATTCAAGTATGAGTAAGTGTTACCAGTGTAAAATGGCTGTGAGTAGCTAAACAAATGATGATAATTTCTCTAAATACTCATATATATATATGATAAAACATATATAAAGAAACATATATATGTTTATACACACACAGTTACTTAGGCTCACTCTGTGAGTTGAGTTTATTTACTCTCCTATGATACCTTCTCTTGAACTGCAACATCAATCCAATGAAAACTCTTAGGTAGCCTTCATTGACTCCTTTCTGCAGTACACAGTGACTTGGGACTACATTGAAAGAACCAGTAGAGAATGAGTGCAGCAGTGACAACAGGGCACTATACAGATGGTGGGGTCAGGAACTGAACATACTTTAGCTTGGCCAGCAGCACTGACCTTGTAACAGAGGCTTGTAACTACAAGCTGCGAATCCTATGAGCACCACATATGCACCTACAGAGTTCGAGAGTTAAAGATTATTTGGGCAGTGTTGCAGAGATACTATACACTTGATGATGAATCTGGTTTTCCAGCCCAATGCACTGACGATTTATGCTTGATGAGCAAAGAAACAGTCTCTAGTTAATACTAAGGAACATTTAAAGGCATGTATCTAGTTAGAAAAAATATACAGAAATCAGGCACTTGGAATTCCCTGTTGATTTCATGTGGAGAGATCCTATCCCTATAGATACAGGAGTGCCAGAAAGGTGTGTGGCTGAGCAATGTAAGCTGTTGTCATTGTACATATTAGTAAATATCTTTCTGGAAAAAAATACTTCCCATATACTGTTTCAATAGAAACATTTATCTAGATTCACTGGGCAGTGTCCAGTTAATAACTCGAGGGACATTGGTACAGGTACAAAGAGACCAGCACAGGAAGAAAACAATAAATAGAAAATGAAATATAATATTAGAGTAGGCCACAAAGAGTCAGAAAAGAAAACATTTATGATCTGGTTGAAGGAAGAATTCTAAAGGACTGTCAAATTTTCATGACCCAAGAATGAGTGCTATAATACCTGTCTCTGCAAAGAGCCAAGAGTTATAATTTCATGTCATCATAGAAACTGTTAATACTGTAGGGCTGAGGACCCTAATGGTCCTCAAGTTATGGTAACTTGTCTCCGTTTCTATCTGCTAGACTGCCATTGTTGATTACTTCAAAAATAGAGGGAAATAAAAGTTCTTAGAAGAATTTTTAAAGCTTCTTACTTACTTATATCTATCAGGTATAGGAAATCAACCTTCAGGGAATAAGTGTATGTTGAGTGCCCAGATTTAAGTAGAACATTGATATCACCTACCCCAAAGTTAGTGAACATTGCAGAAGATGGGGAATAAAGAATATAACAGATTGATGGTGGGTAGAAGGCTTATGGAATTATATTTTGGCATGACAGAGCCATTATAATTATGAACTCATATATCTATAGCTGTCTACAATTGATCTCCATAAAGTGAGCCTGTCAACATTTATTCTAGCCTGGCAAGGAACTCACGGGATTATGCTTCTTCTGGGGTACAATTTGAGATTGGCTTATGCTGGCTGCTCTTGAAAATGATAGAAAAGATATCATTCTTGTAATAAGAATATGTATACTGTTTACAATTTGCTTTTTAGTGCTCCAATAAAACAGATATTGATTAAAGCCAAAAAGAAAATACCCTCTTCACATCCAATTCTATGCCCAGTAATAAAAAGCACCTTGGAGAAAGTTACTGTAAGCAAGAATAGGATGTAATAGATGGGGTAATGTGTTGATTACAAGTGAATGAACATAATAAGCACAGCCAGGTTAAATGTGAGAGCATGACATGTGAGTATTTGGGAAAATCCTCAGTAGATGGAAAAAAATCAAATGAAAATTGATTACTAACAGGCCTGAGGTATGGCAAGAATCACTGAAGCACGATTGACAAAGTTTAAATTAGAATTTAGTGTCCATAAAGATAACACAGAATTGTTGATTCATCATTTAATGACAATTTTTTTTACACTGTTAGTCTTATGAGTTAGACTAATGACATTGGGAGTTTAATGAAAAAACATCAGCTCTTCACATATAGTCAGCTCTTACCCTGTGAGCAATATATTTCTTGAGAAGCAAATATTAAAGATATGTTCTATACTAGTCATTCTTATAACTTTATCAGCAAGGGGACATCTAGAGAAAGGTCAAGTGAATGAGATACCCAAGCTGTAACAAAACCAGAGAGACTCAAACATAAAATAATGCCAACAATACAGAATCAGACTGGTGCAAACTTAAAACAATGCCAATAAGAATTGAAACTTCCCCGACTCAGCTGGATAAACCAGCCATCAGGTCAAGTGAATGCAGAAAGAATGGGGTATGTGGGGGAAATGAAAGCAATTGGTTGCCCAAATAATCTGAAACAATTCGAGGAAGATACAGCCAAGGAATATTCCTCCCAAAAGGAATCCTGATTCCTTTTTAGTCACACCCTGGCTCTGTCACAAAAATTGCTTTGTATAATGTCATTTTCAATTAAAAAAAAACTGATGCTATTGCTATCAAATATTGGATATTCCGACTTAACTTTGTTTTCTTTTTCTATTATTTTTTCCACTTTCATACATGCACATGATGCAATCAGATTATTCTATTGGCATGTGACTATCATTGACTCCTGATGAGATTACTAGTGAGTCAGTACACAACGGACAAGGATTCACGCTTTCCTGAACCTAGACATAGGAATAAGTTGAGCAGTGAAGGATAGCCTTCCCACTCAATATCTTCTCTATCCATGCCTGAGTTTGGATGGCTCACACATGCAAGCATATCCGGCACCCTTTTGTTTCCAGCAACCTGTGTAAACATTCCAGGATAATGAAAGCTAACCACCAATCGATGAAGCTTCTAACTCAGTTCCTGTTAAATTTCTCTATATTATGCAAAATGTGTGTAGGTATCTTCAGCAAGTGGTCCATAAAAGATTTTGGTTTTGTTTTCTCTTTGCTTATGTATTTTTACTTTTGTACATAATTTTATTTTGCTTTTAATTATTTATAAGAAAGTATTTTGTATGTCTTTCTAAAGATTCTTCAGTGCAATTTTGTTATAGATGTCTATGTATTAGATATTCTTAGTAGGTTACAGGTTTCCTGCTACAGAGAACAAAATAAAAGTCAAATGTAACGTAAACTGACTTCTTGTAGTGATGTTGAAAATATGATATTATTGTTATATCATCTGATCTTATTGAATTGTGTCTGTCCAAAAGTTTTACTTTATACTAAGCATATAGTCTGTTATTTCCCCCTCATTATGAGGAGTACTCACTTCAGAAATTACTTCATTAATAGAAATCAACTACAGTTTATACCAAATAAGTATTTTAGTAATTTATTTTATTAGTATTTACTACCATAACCTACAAAGCAAAGTCACAATACAACTTTTCATGGCATACAACTTAAATAACTTAAGTACAACCTCTCTTGCATTAATATGTTCCTTAGATTGTTTCTATTAGCTGTACCTTTTGCCTATTTAATCTATTAACATTTTCATTCCTGAGTATGTTAAATCTGTTTTGATTTTCATTTGCTTTTTGAAATTTGTGAATGATTTCCAGTAATATTTTCATGCTGAAAGGAAGATCAAGAGATCATAAAGAGAGGCTCAATGAGGTAGTTATTTTTATAAGTATCTAATGTTACTGTCTTAATTTTATTTACTATGACTGATATCAAGACAGGAAACTATTATGGGCTAAGAACATATTCAATAGCCAGAAGGAGTAGATGGCAAATTATATTTGTTATACAGAGAGTGGTTTTTCCAGTGCATGGTTTAAAAATATCTTAGTATAGTGATCGTTTAAAATGTTTGTACTTGTAATTATATAAGGTAAAATGGAGAATAGAGTGGATAAATTATACACATAATATAAAGTAACCTTTAAAAACTGATGATATCAAGACAATATTGGATTGTGTAAATAAGTTTCATTCGTTATTTGCTCCCAACTCCTAATAGGTCTTATATTCATTTTGAAAGTCTCTTGTTTGGTACATAAGATCCATTTTCAGATTCAGAAAGGCAGAGTCAGGCTGTTGGTTTTACGCATAGCTGATGTGTGCCATGGGTCTCTGTGGCTCTCTTATTTCTCTTGGTAAATAATGTGGTGTTGGCAGGCAGTTTCTTTAAACTTCTGTCCTGCTAGAACATCTAACAGAGCTTGATTGTGTTTACATATGAAAGAAAATATTTTAGGTTTTTATTAGTGAAGGTTTGAAGCCTGAAATGCTAAGGTCCTCAGAAGTATTGCAATAATAAGTCATTTTTCCTGACATTTTGAAATAATAAGCAATTTTTATCATCTGAATTTTATAACAGTTACAAATTACATACAGGACCCCCATGATTTTCTGTGATCATAAAAGTTAAAGTCTAGAAAGAAACAGATGAATGGCCGGTGGCAATAATAAATATTAATTGAATTATTTTATATGTTCTTCACAAATGTGAACTTATGATGACTTATTACTGAGGACAATATTTCAATATTTTAAAGAGTTAAAATGTGGCAATTTACCAAGTACCTAGGGCTATGTTTCACCCATATTCTCTGTATTGTGGATTAACCAAACAAAATAATAAGAAATTCCTCAGATCTAAATAAATTACTTTGGATTTTCTTCTTGAGGAAGTAGAAATACTGTCATATTTGCTTATTGTTAATACATGAATATAACATCCTTTCCTCTTATCATCTCACTGTAATGACAGTTGAACCTGGTAAATGAATATCTGCAGCAATGATGTTTTTAAAATATTAAACATATGAAAAAAGTACTTTCTTTATACAAATAAAATATTTAGATAAAATTTAATTTGATACCTCAAATAAGAACAAATATATATTTAGTAACAATTTCTTCACCACTGAGAACACACTGCTCTGACGCCTGAGCGTCATTATTTCTTTCCTTTTTTCCAATAAGTGCTAAAATAGTAAGTGGAAGATAACTACTCATATTATTAGTCAAATGTTTTCATTGGAAATGAGAAAACCATTTTCAGTCCTTCAGATTACAGGCATATTTGTCAGTGGTTAGGAGAGCCAATACAGAGTGGATTCATTTTTTTGGTTCAACCTCCAAGGACCATGGGTACCTTTAATAAAAGATTCATGTATTATATCTGGAGGGGTTTTCTGCAAGATTTATCTCTATATCTAAATAATCCTTTCACTTTGTCATAGAGGAAAATAACGGTAGCTATACACTGACCTTTTTACTATGGTTGCTGCACAATTACCTATAATACTCCTATATCCTAAATGCATTCTTGCATATACTGCCTAAGTGTGCCTCTCTAGGAATCATGCAATATTTGTGTACTTCACTTCTTAATGGGCAGTGATTAACACTTGATCTGTCTTGAAGTGACAGGTAATATAAAACAGCATCTTAGGCATGCTTTTTTACCATTAGTCTTCCTAATGAGGACTGGCACAATGTGCGAGCAGCTCAATGGGATAATGAGAAAACAATAGTTTATTTAAAACATTACAGTTTGCTTTTAGCAATATATTTAAATAATCTCCATCTATAAAGTCTTGTCAAACTGAGTACATATTTTTGAAAACCTAGTTATTTCAAAGCCATTCAAATTAACTCTTGCTATTAAAGAACAATTTAAGTTTGGATTTTCTTTAATTTTTAATTTTTCACTTCCATTTCTAGATTCAAATTATGAGTAAATGTACTTTGGATATTATTGACCAATGTTTCAATAGATGCTGCATTAGAGTAGTAAGAACAGTCAAAAGCAAAATCACCATCATCAAAAACAACAAAACAACAAAAACACACTGAACTCCCCCTCCTCTAAGAGCTAACTTCTTAGAACCAATATTTTTTGTTTCAGTGCTCTTTGGACACTGTTTTTTAATCTGACCAGGAAAACACATAAATCTTCTTCATCGATTTCACTTCATTGCATTACAATGTGTCTCAGTCAGTTCATCAGCTCAGGCTGCTGTAACAAATTATCATGGACTGGGTGGCTTAAACAATGAACATTTATTTCTGTCAAGGCTGGAGGGAAGGAAGTCCAAGGATCAAGTGTTGGCAGATATATGTGGTATCTGACAAGGGTCGGTTTCTTGGCTTACGGGTGGTCATCTGGCTGTTTATATTTTCTTATTGGGAATCACAAGAAGTAGAAACAAGCCCTTTTAGTTATCTTCTCACCAATGCACCATTCTTGTTATGAAAAGTGTCACCATCAGTCTGCTTCTCTCCCTCCAGCCTTGGAACTGCTTGCATCTGTGCAGAAAAAGCTTGACGTGGACAGTTAAAATGCCAACACCACTATGCACAGCCTGTTGTTTGTGCCTCCACAAATTCACTGGATTTTTCTTCATAATGAAACTGAATTTACCAATATATGTTTTAAAACTCTATTTAAAGGGTTTACCCTTCTATTTCTAAAACAAGATTAAAACTGCACATGACATATATCACTCACATTTCATATCATCTTTCTTCAGGATGCTATATGACATGCAAGGACTACCCTGAGACCTGTGACTTTATAATGGGCGTTTATCATCTCCTTTAACCAAGTATTCCTGGACATTTAGAGTTAAAAAGTCAGTTTTCTATTTTGAGAATAATAGTTTAATACTAAAGTGCCATATTAATTCATATCAAATTCAGTTTTGCTTATCAATCTCTGGAATTCTTGCAGAGATACAGAGTGTTTCTATGGTATTTGAGTTACTAACCTTGTCAAAGGTTTGGTATTTATAAATATTCTACATGCACTTGGCTCATCATGCAGAGGGTATCAGTTACTAAAATGACTTTCTGCTTAAACAAAGCACACATGTTGAGACAGCTGAATCTCAATATGTGTTCATTTTCTTATTCTTAATTGAGATTCTTGTTAGCAGATATTTAGTAATATGTAGTTGTATTACAAGCACTCAAGTACGTTCATCTCTTGACTTTTAATTTTTGAAGCTATATGATAGTTTCAAGAACCAAGCTTGCTATTTAGTATAATTTTAACTAAGGCAGTATCTGTAGTTTTAAAGTTTGAACAGAAAATAGTACAAATTATTAACTGCAAAATTCTAATGTTTTGTGTAATAAGTTATTCCAAATCAAAGAAAATACCCCTAAACTAATCACAGCATGCAAAAAGAAGATAAATGATTTATCTACTGATAGAAGAAGCACACATGAATAAACAGGATATATTTCATAATTTGCTCCTAAATTTATTTATATATATATATGTATATATATATACATATATATATGTTTGAAGAGATGGAAGGCTTGTCTTAAATATACATTTGCCTTTTAAGCTTATGCAATATATGCTCTGTGAGGTTTAGTTCCATTTGAAACCACTATTTAGACACTGATGGTGAATTACTAATATATTCTAATTCACAAATTTAGTTTAAGGGTTTTCTTGATAGACATCAAAGACTTCATTATTTTTTTTAGTGAGACATGGCATTGGCAAAAGCCCCCTCACATTCACTGTATGAAATGAGCCTGTTCAGTGTTTCTCAACTGTGTGTGTGTGTGTGTGTGTGTGTGTGTGTGTGTGTATTTGTGTGCACTTTTTGTGCATATTTGTAAAACTATTTTTTAAAAATTATCTTTAATCTTTTTTAAGAGTCCAGTCATTATCCCCCTCCCTGTCCTTCCTCTGACAGTTCATCATCTCATTTCTCCTCCCTAGTCTCCAAAAGTATGTCCCCATCTCTACCCAACCCATTTCCCTACCCCCTAAGGCCTTAAGTCTCTCAACGGTTAGGTGCCTCTTCTCTCACTGAATCCAGACCCAGCAGTTTTTTGCTTTATTTGTGACAGGGGCCTCATATCAACTGCATTTGTTGCCTGGTTGTTGGCTCAGCGCCTGAGAGATCTCAGGTGTCCAGGTGAGTTGGAACATTTTTAAGATGTAGATTCTGATCAACTTTATTTTATTTAACATACAAATCTACATATAAAATTAACACTAGTTTTTTTTCTTTAATTAGTTATATAGTTAGAAATAATGGTTTAAGAACAGAAGTTCATTGTTTGATAATGCCTATTCCATGATAGGTAAGGAGAGCATTCTTTGCAGAATGACCAAAGACAGATTCAACCTTGTTTATGAAATAAAAAAAGGAGGAGAGGCAGAGAGGTTTTGTGGATGCTTTACAAGAATCTGACAAGGTCCAAGGACAGGGAAATGGGCTGCTTGGCAGGAATATGACATTGGCCAAGGACAAAGAAGTGGGTTTCAGGCAGGGATGACATTAGGCTAGAACAAAGAAGTAATTTCAGGCAAGAATCTAAATCTTAGGCTAGAACAAAGAAGTAATTTCAGACAGAAATCTAAATTTTAGGCTAGAACAAGGAAGTAGATGTCAGACATGAAAATGACTTTGGGCTAGGACAGGGAAGTTGGCTCAGATATTTTGGTCATCCTGATAAGCCCTTAGAAACAGTGATCATGAGAGAGTTCTTGGAATTTTGTTTATTACCTTTCTTATTCTTTGAATATTTATGATTATTTTTGTGTTTGTTCCTTGACTATTTGCATCTATTGTGTTGCTAGTCCCTCAACCCATAACTGACCTTAATACTTGCATGTAATTAAAATGGTATTAAAGCAAAAAGGAGGGAGGATGGGATAGGTGATTTCTAGGGAGGGGAAATGGGGAAAGGGGAATGTAACTGAAATGTAAATAAATAAAATATCCAATAAAAAAAGAACAAGGCAATGCTATTTACTAAAGTTATGAAAAATAACATTGTGGCATATTGAAACTTAATCCCACAGTAGAATACCTTGCTGACTATTTTATAATTTATAATTATTATTATAAACTCTCTCACGAGACCTGAAGAATTATGTTTAAGTTTAATGATCTTAAAAATGTGTGTTTTTTTTAATGTGAGGTAATTTCTGTCCAGATTTTGTTTTAGAAAACTCTGAGGTGGACATTGTGTCACCTATAATTTAGGAATATCATTAATTCCAGCACTTGAGAGCATGGGTAATAGATCTCTGAGTTTGAGGTTATCCTGGCCCACAGAGCTAGCTCCAGGACACCCAGAACTACATAGAGAAATCAAGAATCATGGGACAGGGGGAGCAAACAAACAAATAAGCAAACAACTCACACACAGAAAGAGAAAAGAAAGAAAGAAAGAAAGAAAGAAAGAAAGAAAGAAAGAAAGAAAGAAAGAAGGAAAGGAAGGAAGACAAAGATAACAGTCTCTCTGTTTTACTTGAATTATGTTTATATCAAGTAATGGCTTGAGAGTTTTAAAATTTATTTTACGATAACATATACATTTCAGTTTACATTTACCTTGACTATAAATAACTTCAATGATATTGTGACAAATCATCCATTTTGGAGCTGTAAATGAGTTTGGTTGAACAGAAGTTTTATGTTGCTAGAATATATGTACCCTAGATATATGGATTAGAGAAAGATGGTTCAAAAGGGTCAAATGAAAGAATTTGACATGTAATTTAGATTTTTTCCATATGCAAATTCAAATAGTAGAGCTTCATAAATGTGTTCATTTCCACAGAAGCTTTAACAAAGTATTTTAAATACGGAAAACATGCAAGAGTTATATTTGGAAGCATTTATGAGACAGTGAGGTTTTGTCGATAAGCAGTTTATATGTGTTGATAAAGAAATCCCCTCGAGGTTATTATTCATATCAAAGTAACTCAACATCAATTTGTGTTAGTTACATTTCTGTGACACAAGAAGATTTCCCTGTCTTCTTTCAAAGTGTCTTCTGATGGTGAAATTCAGTTTCCAAATTCTGACACATCAATATCTTACATTTCTAAAACTTACAGACATCAAGGGAAATAAAGTTGAACTTATTTAGTACCAGCTGTGAAAACTGGATCATTAAAAGAATAATTTCAAGTATCACATACCCAACAGAGCATGATTTACAAAAACAGCTTTTTAAATTAAGTTTAAAATAAATATCTTTTTAAAGTATCATTTTTGGAGAACTAAACATATATGAAACATTCATCACCATTATTATCCTCTATGTTAAGTTTATATTATTCAAAGAAGAATAGTTAAAGAAATCTAAGTACAGGAACAATTAAAAAAAAATCTCTTCAAGTTGTTTGTGTGGCTAGTCAGAATAGAAACAACACTGTGTACCACTGTACCACCTCAACTCTGATTCTTCCTTATGTTTTGAACCTTAAGTCACAGATCCCGAACCTGTTTTATCTTTACTTTAATGTCTGCAGTGAGAATGAAATAACTACTTGACACTGTAATTGATCTCCTCCTGTGTGTGCAAATAAAACCAGAATGAATGTGTTTTCTCTACAATCTGTCTTCTGCAGCTAGAGTCTAAGGCATTACAGAAGAAGTTTTGATAAAGATTTTTTTTGAAAGTAATTTTTTTGTCTTTTATTTAGTTATTATTATTTTTTACACTCCAGATTTTAGTCCCGCCTCCTGGTCTGCCCTTCAACTATTCCACATCCCATACATCCTCCCCACACCCCTGTCTCCACGAGGACATTACCACCCCCAACCCCCAACTAACCAGAGCTCTAAACTTTCTGGGGCCTCGAGTCCCTTGAGGGTTTAGTGCATATTCTCTGACTGAACCCATACCTGGCAGTCCTCTGCTGCATATGTGTTGGGGGACTCATATCAGCTGGTATATGCTGCCTGGTTGGTGATAAGTGTCTGAGAGATCTCGGGGGTCCAGATTAATTGAGATTGCTGGTCCTCCATAGGGTCTCCCTCCTCCTCAGCTTCTTTCAGTCTTTCCCTTTCAACCACAGGGGTCAGCAGCTTCTGTCCGTTGGTTGGGTGCAAAAATCTGCATCTGACTCTTTCAGCTCCTTTTTGAGTCTTCTCCAGTTTGGTCATGATAGATTCCTTTTTTTGAGCACTCCATAGCCTCAGTAACAGTGTCAGGCCTTGAGACCTCCCCTTGAACTGGATCCCACTTTGTGTCTGTCACTGGACCTTCTTTTCCTCAGGCTCCCCTCCATTTCCATCCCTGCAGTTCTTTCAGACAGGAACAATTATGGGTCAGAGTTTTGACTGTGGCATGGCAACCCTCTCCCTCCCTGACTTGATGCCCTGTCATCCTGCTGGAGGTGGGCGCTGTAAGTTCCCTCTCCCTACTGTGAAGGGCATTTCATCTAAGGTCTCTCCTTTTGAGTCCTGAGAGTCTCTCACCTCCCAGGTCTCTGGTGCATTCTAGATGGTCCCCCCAACCTCCTACCTCCCAAGGTTGCCTGTTTCCATTCTTTCTGCTGGCCCTCAGGACTTCCAGTCCTTTTCTCTCACCCAATACCCTATTCCCCCTTTCTTTCCCCACCCTGTCTACTTTTGCTGCCAGTTCCCTCCCTCCATCCCCACTTGTTATTACTTTCTTCTCCTTTCCACGTGGGACTGAGGCTTCCTCACTTGCGACCTTCAGATTGTTGACCTTTTTGAGTCTGTGGACTGCGTCTTGGGTATTCTGAACATTTTTTTTTTTTGCTAATATCCACTTATTAGTGAGTCCATAACATGCATGTTCTTTTCTTTACATCGATCTGTGTGCTTTAATGTTTAGTATTATTCATTCTATTAAACTGCATTCATCTAGGTGTTTATTTACTTAGGTGTCTTCAAGTTACTCTATTAGCCTTTTCCATTTAACTTCTCTAGAACTACTTACAGGTGTAATATTAATTAGCGTCATCTCTATGAACAGCATCATTTTGTGTGGTCAGTACATGACATTGGACTCTTCCTTCTATCCTTCATTTTATGTCAGTTTCTCCATGTCAATGTCAAGTACTTTGTTGGTGATATTGGTTATATAGAAGAATGTCATGAAACAAAACAAAAGCTATGAGTAAGTCTAAGACACAAAGCCTCGAAGAAGTTTTTAATAAAAGAGTTGATTAAATAAGAATCTCATAGTATTTTTGTCTTAACTTACTTTTCTATTGATAGGCATTGTGAATTTTGATATTATTTAATTACACTATTTGTCTTCTTTTTCCTGTCAAAACCTTCCCACATGCCACACTCACAATCTCCTTAAAATTCATTGTCTCTGTTTTTCATACTAATAGTTACTAAACACACACACATACACACACGCATATATATATATATATATATATATATATAATTTTTATATATAGATATTATATATAGATATAAATTTTAAAATTTTAATCTTTTTTTTACACTTCAGATTTTATCCCACTCTTGATCTACCCTCTTACTGTTCCACGACCCATAGTCTCATACCTCTTCCCTCCCCCCTTGTCTCCACAAGGATGTCCCCACCTCCACAACCCCAACCTCCCATCCTACTAGACCTCCTCACTCCCTGGGTCCTCCAGTCTCTTGGTTAGGTGCATCTTCTCTAACTGAACCCAGACCTGGCAGTCCTCTGCTGTATACACATTGGGGGCTTCATGTCAGCTGGTGTATGATGCTTGTTTGGTGGTCTAGTGTCTGAGACATCTCAGGGGTCCAGGTTAATTGAGATTGCTAGTCCTCCTACATAGTCTCCCTCCTCCTCAGTTTTCTCCAGCGTTTCCATATTTCAGCCACACGGTTCAGAAGCTTCTGTCCATTGGTTGGTTGTAAATATGTACATCTGACCTTTCAGCTGCTTGTTGTGTCTTTAGGAGGGGAGTCATGATAGGCACCATTTTGTGGGAACTCCATAGCCTCAGTAATAGTGTCAGGCCTTGGGACCTCACCTTGAACTGGATGCCACTTTAGGCCACTGGACCTCCTTTTCCTCAAGCTCTTCTCCATTTTTGTCTCTGTAGTTCTTTCAGACAGGAACAATTACAGGTCAGAGTTTTGACTGTGGGATGGCAACCCCAGCCCTCACTTGATGTCTTTCTACTTGAGCTGGACTCTATAAGTTCCCCATTCCCCACTATAAAGCATTTCATCTAAGGTCCCTCCCTTTGAGTTCAGAGAGTTTCTCACCTCCCAGGTTGGTGTGATAACCCCGAAAAAGCCACTTTTCCTAATCCCAGTTTTACTAAGTTACCTATAGTTCTCTAGGCCTCAAAGGCTTTCCTCGGTCCAGTTTGGCATGTTCCCTGTCATCAGCTGGGTTTAGCTCACATTTGTCCAGTCATTTTGATGAGATGTTATGTGATCAGCTTCTACTAGATACAACTCCACAGCTATCTCCTTAATTCCATGGCATATCTGGGCTTTGGGGACTTTGCAGGTAGTGTTCCCTGAGACTTAGGGGTGGGAGGGTTTTGTAGATGTACCACATTGTAGAACACCTTGGAATGTGGCTCTACAATTCAAAAAAAAAATGTTTGGTTGTAGTTTCTGTAATGGTTGCTTCCACCTGTTGTATAGAGAAAATATTTTTAATGAGGGATGAAGACTTCAGTTACCTGTGTATAGGAGGTATATTTGTATAGGACAAATGTTTGTAGACTGCTATGGAATATTGTGGATTAGTTAATTAGTAGTTATAAATGCTTCTCAAATTATTTCATGAGATATGGAAAATTATTGATTATTTCATGATTATAATTTTTCCTATGAAATCATATCTTAGTGTTTCAATTATATCTTGCTGTTGATATGATATTATCTGTATTTTCTTATCTATAAATCTTATCTGTAATATTCTTATATGTAAATCTGTAAATCTGATATTTTCTTATCTGTAAATCATAAAGATGAAATGGGATTTCATGAATTATATAATGTACTATGAACAACATAAAATTGTACAGGATCAGTCTTATACTTGATACTGGGGAAAATGGAGGTGGTGTAATGTTTTACATTATAACTTCTTCTTTTGAAATCATAGCTTATCTTCCTATATATGAATAACTAATCTGAAAAATACTTATTGCTTCTTTTAAAGCATACTTTGATGTGGGTGGATCTTTGGTTTAAAATATCATTTGTAATACAATTCAAACAAGAATTCTCTTGGAAAACAATTATAAAGCTTAGAGAAGATTTACTTGTGAAATGTATGGCTAATGATTTAATGTATTCAATTTTTTATTACTATTGTCTTGAGTTTAGAACTAAAACTCTCACAGGAACACTTACTCTCCTATAAATAAGGACGAGATTCTTTGCATAATAAAAAAAAGGTGAAGCCTTCAGGTTTTCATAAAATAATTTTCCACAGAAATGTTTTATAGAAACTTGACCTTCTGGTAAAGCATGGCAATAACATAATACACTGTTGCTTCTATCTTCAGAGTACAATGTTTTACAGTGTATAAAATAATCAATTTTTGGATCATCAATTGACACAATGTAGAATTATCAAGGACATAAACTTCTTATTTTTACTTTTATTTATTTACTGACTAGCCATTGCCCTTCTCCTTATTGATCCCCTGTCTCACAGCTCATTTGATTTCTCCTGCTCCCTATCTCCAACAGGTCTGCACACTCCCAGGGTCCTCAAGTCTCTTGAGGGCTAGGCATATCTTCTCATACTGAGGCCAGAGCAGGCAGTCCTCTGGATAAGATCCACAGAACTCAAGAAGATTAACAAGAAGAAGGGCCTAAGTGAGGATGCTTCAATCCCAGTTGGGAGGTAGAGGGAGGGAGGGACCTAGGTGGAAAGAAGAGGGAGAGGGGAGAAGGGGGACATACTCAGGTATGGGGGAGACAGGAGAGAAGCCTTGAGGGCTAACAGAATGAATGAAAATATGCTACCTCATGGGTTGAGAGGTGAGGAGACCCTCTGGAAAGTGCCAGAGACATAGGAGGTGAGAGAATCTTAGGACTGAAAGGGAGGGATTTTAGATGAAATGCCCAACAATGGGTAGAGGGAACTTGTAGAGTCCACTTCTAGCAGAAAGACAGGACATCAAGTGGATGGAATGGGTTACCATTCCACAGTCAAAAATTCTGACCCAGAACTGTGTCTGTCTAAAAGAACTACAGAGATAGAATTAGAGAAGAGACAGAGAGAAAGGCAGTCCAGACAGACCCAAATTGGGACCCATCTTAAGGAGAGGCTCCTCCAAGGCCTGACATTATTACGGATGCTATGGTGTGCTTACAGACAGGAACCTAACATAGCTGTCCTCAGAGAAGACCAACTTGCAGTTGACTGAGACATATGTAGATATTTACACCCAAGCGATGGTCTGAAATTAGAGACCCCTGTGATTGAATTAGGGACAGTCTGGAAAAGATGAGAGGAGGGTGACTGCATAGAAAGACCAGTAGTCTCAACTAGCCCAGATGCCTGAGATGTCTCAGGCAATGAGCCACCTGTCAGGCAGCATACACAAGCTGGTAGAGACCACTGACACATAAACTTCTTATTTTAATCAGCTAATTATTTTACTTATTCTTATCGCAAATACTGCTCCCCCCTCCTGATCTCCTTTTGCAGACTCATTCCTTCATACCCTTTCCACTTTGCTTCTGAGAGGAAGCCCATGAACAACCCCCACCCTGGGTATCTCCTAATCTTGGGGTATCAAGTCTCTACAGGATTAGGCATATCCTCTCTCACTGAGGCTAGAAAAGGCAGCCCTCTGCTTCATATTTGCCAGGGACTTTGGACCATCCCATGTATTCTGTTTGGTAGTTCAGTTTGGTTGGTTAGTTGACATTGTTGGCCTTCCTGTCATATTGCAATTCCTTTCAGTTCCTTCATTCCTTCCCCTAACTCTTTCATAGGGGTCCCTAGCCTCATTCTAATGCTTGGCTCTGGGTATCTGCATCTGTCTCAGTCAGCTGCTGGTAGAAAGCCTCTCAGAGGACAGTCATGCTAAGCTCCTGTCTGCAAGTACAATATTACAATATTAACAGTGTCAAGATTGGTGCCTGTCCATAGGCTGGATTCCCAGTTGGCCTGGTAACTGGTCTGCCATTCTTTCAGTCTCTGTTCCATTTTTGTCACTACATTTATTTTAGAAAAGAGAAATTTGGGATAGAAAGTTTTATAGGTAGGTTGGTGTTCTCATCCCTCTACTGGAGTTCCTGCCTGTCTACTGAAGGTGGTCTCTTTGGGTTCCATCTCACAACTGTTGGGCATTTTGGCTAAGGTCATCCCTATTGGGTTCTGGAAACATCTCATATCCCAGGTCTCTGGGAATTTCTTGAGGTTCTTCCTATCTCCCAGCACCTGAAACTGCATATTTCCATTCATTCTCATAGCCTTCTGGGGCTCTCTCCTGAATCCCCCATACCTGATCCTGTCCCCACTTTCTCCTCCTGCTCCTCTCTCTCATCCAGGTCCCTCTCTCCCTCTGCCTCCCATGATGATTTTGCTTCCTTCTAGGTGAGATTGAAGCATCCTCACTTAGGCTTTCCTTCTTATTGATCTTCTTAGGGTCTGCGGGTCTACAATTGGTATTTTGTACTTATTTGCTTATATTCACTTATCAGTGAGTACATACTATACACATTATCTCACTCAGGATGATATTTTCTAGTTCCATCCATTTGCCTGAAAAATTCATGATGTCCTTTTCTTTAATCGCTGAATAGTATTCCATTGTGTAAATGAACCACCATTCCTCAGGTGAGGGACATTTGGGTTGCTTCCAGTTTCTGGCTATTACAAGTAAGTCTGTTACGAATACAAAGTTGCCCTGTGAGGAGAGATTTCTTAGATTAGGTTCTCTGAAGTGGGAAGACAAAGTATAAAGGGAAGGTATGGCATTGCCTGTGCTGTGGTCCAGGATTGTATTAAAAGAAAAAAGGGAGCTAATCTATGAATCTGATCACTCTTGTTTTCTGACCATAGACACTGTGTGATCAGCTAACTCCTGTCTTTGGAGCCATAACTTCCCAATCATAATGGATTGTATCCCATATAAATGTAAACAAACAAACAAACAAAATCCTCCCTTAGTTTGCTTTTACCAGGTAATGAATACAATGTATTTCAGCTAAGGCTATTCTTGTGGGCTTACCCACAAGGCTTACCCATCTGCTAAGTTCCTGCATAGATTCTTAACAGTTCTACCTGGCTTTATTTCATTCAACTGAACTTTTGTGCACAGTGTACTCTTTCAGCTGTATTCATTTGTCATCAACAACATGACCAGTCTGCACTCTCACCTTTAATGAAATTCTGGCAGGCTATCTATGAATGTCATCATTGCTAAACTCTAATACTTTCTTTAGCCTTCTGTGACAGCTGTGTATGTAATTATATTCACTTTATGATGAGAAAAAATATTTAGATTGAGTAAGGCAGTGTTAAATTGATTTATATTCTAGGAAAACCATTATTATCACAGTCTACAATAACCATGGTTTATACATATTCTGGGATAAGAGTGGAAAAACACTGGTTGATAAGGGATTACCCTAAAGCATCCTTGAACTTGTTTTTCTAATATTTCATTGCTTTATCTGTTAGCCCTGAAGGAAATATTGCCAGTAGAAATGTAAAAGCTACATTGTTGTTTAATCTATGCATGGCTGCATTCACCAATTTGTTTCCTTTCAGATATTATCTCTAGTTGTTTACATTCTATTGCTTCTTGACTATCATTATAGGGCATAAAACAGGTATTTACTTTTAAAAGTGGCAGAAATAAATCATTAAATGGAATACAAATGTGGAATTTGTAGTGGAAATAAAACCAAATCCATAAACTTTAAAGGATAACTTTAGATTCTAATACAAGGTGTTAAAATGGTCATTAACAGTGTTGGTATTGGTAGCTGTACTGGTTCTTGAGTTAGTGATGACTATGAGGGTGAAATTGATAGTTATATAAACATATACTTTAAAAATGTTAAGATCTTATCATCTTTGACAATATGAACCACTTTGGGGGCAGAAAAGAATGTTGATTAACCTAAAACTTTAGCAGCTCATTCACACATACTGGTATGTACATATATTTGCACATGGGCTGCTGTCTTCATAACCATTTTGTTAAACATTAATTATTACAAAATATTCAGCTGTATTCTAGTATCTTATTATATACAGAACAACCTGGAGAGTGGAGGTAGCCATACTGTGTATATGTGCAACTTAAGTCATCAGTATGACAGAGTATTATTCATAAGGATTAGACATACACTTTACACTGTAAGTTTAAATTATTTTTCAACTCTCTGTCTCTCTTTTTCTATCTCTGTATGTCCTTTTCTCTTTCCATTTCTCTGTCTCTCTTTCTCTCTCTCTCTTTCTCTCTCTCTCTCTTTCTCTCTCTTACACACACACACACACACACACACACACACAAACACAAGCAGAGAAAAACAAACAGAAACATACATCAGGACTAACTTACAAATTGATACCCTTTCCACTTTCCATGTACTTCAAAAATTAGAAAATATGTTAGACAAGAGGGAAAAATGAGGGTAAACTGATATAGAGCATTACACACTAGATTCATGTCAGGTAAATTATAAGATGATCTACAGAAGGGCTCTGCAGTGGATGACTCATGAATGTGTCCTCTTTTAGGAAGAGTTCTATTAGCTCATCCTTTTATCTATGGTAGGTTACCTGAAACTGATTAATTAATTAATGTTACCCCTTTCCCACTTATGTAAGCTAATATTTATCGATGTACTTTAGAAAATATATTATCTACTATTTTCAATCATTTTAGCATGCTAGATCAAGATACCAGCAGATTCAGTCCAGTATGGGCTTTGTGTTCCTTGTGAGTTTGTTCCGTTTGGTGAAAGGGAAAGATAACATAAGAAAGACAGAAAAAAAAGGGGTGGGGGCAAACTTTTGCATCAAAGTAACTTATACAATAATAGTTATAATTCACCAAAGAGCATAGAGTCCTTGTGATGTGTGTGTGTGTGTGTGTGTGTGTGTGTAATAGGAACAGGTACACATACATATTTATGCATGGCCAACCTCAGATGTCTTTCTTCAGGAATCATATGTTTATTTGTTTTTGAAACCCAGTGTAACATGGTGCGTAGGGAAACCCCTATCTACGTTTTTCAAGTGCCTAGATTGAAAACACATTTCACCATATTTAGGTTTTATTTTATTTAATTTTTAATTGTTTTTAGCTGAAGTCTAGGTATCAAACACAGTTCCTAACACTGTGCAGAAAACACTTTACAGATGGGACATACAGCTAGCCTATCATATATATATATGTCCATCACATAATGACATTTAATTTTAACATGACCTTTGGAGAAGATAAATGTTCAACCTAGAGTGAAAGTTTATTTTCAATTGTTTTGTGTTGTAGGTAACACACAAACACACACATACACATGTATACAAACATACACAAATACCTATTTTTAATATGCTTGTGTTTTTCCTTTACTATCTGTATACTCAGCAGTGACAACTATTTTCTAGATTAGACAAAGAGAGTTATTTCTGAGTACAGGCCATGGCCAACACACTCCCCTCCTCCATTTACTCTGTGCTGTCTCTAAACACTCTGGCACTATTCTATGTTTCCCTTAACATTTTCAACATGAGCACACCATTTGTTTAAGCATTAGGTACCTTAACACATTTAGAAAGAAGTGCTCTGTTTTACATGCTCAAGAGCTAAGCACATGCTCATCAACATCCCTTAAACAGCATTTTATCTAATGGTATTTTGGTTCAAGACATTGTCTTTCATTCTGTTTAGTAATCTAGAATCTTAACAGCATCTTTTATTTTGTCTCTTCCCTCACTTCAGCATATAAACATTTCTTGCAGTTAGTTTGGAATTTGTAACACCTCCTGATATCCTATTCTTTGCCATCTGTTTAATCCACGGCTTTCTCATTTCATATTCGTCCTATTTTAAACAGCCATCTTTATCACAACAAATACCTTTGGGTGTTTTATGTGCAATACTTTAACCTTGGGCCATCACACCCAAAAGACCAACACAAGCTTAGCCATGCTGTGTTCTGTTCATAAAGATTCATATGCAGCCTAGCTTTAAAGAGGCTTTAAAAATAGTCAGACATCTGTGTTTGGGGGAGTACAATTTTCTAATGAAATTCCGAGCCTGTCCTATGAGAGACCATTACTGGCATCCTTATAGGGATGCCTCAAATGTAAGTCATTAAGAAACAGTTGCTTACATTTTCACTCAGCTCAATGTAGAAAGCATCAAGTTTTCAAGTTTCAGTCTTACTCCATTCTCACTCACACCTGGCCTTCTACTAAAGTGGCTGAAAGGTCATTAGAGACTAACAGTCAGCCTTCTGAAAATGTTCTAGCTATGAGCACACTCAGTCCAAAACTTAACTTTCCTACCAGCAAAGCTTCACACGACCAGCATGACCCCTTACTGCATGTTAAACCTTATCCCTATTGAACAGTAAAGTGAAACTACTACATCTTAAGAAAAAATCCTCTCTGTATAGCAAATATAGACTACCACAGAAAACCAAAGCTTGACACAAGGAGAGATCAACAGTTCATGAGTAGTCCAAGCCTAGAAGATATAACCACATCACAATTCATTCTTCTGGGTCTCAAGGCATATCATGCAAGAGGGAGGAAGTCTGCTACCAAACAGTTTCTCCTACACATAGCTGCATTAACAAGACAAGAACAATGGTAATATCAAAGAAAATATTAATAGGAAGAGGAACAATTTTACAGGGTTCCACCCATAGACAAAGAACTGCAGGAAATTAATGCTTGCTGAATAAAGAATTAGCTTTATTGAAGGAGCAGCTACCCCACCAATTGTCCAATAAAGAGTGGTCAGCATTGAAATCATGTACCACAAATAAAAATGGACTCAGCAGGCTGCATTTATATATTTGTGCCCATTCATGCATATACTCATGAGAGCACACGTGTGGATATATGTATGTGTGTGTTTAACAGCAATGATCAAAGAAAAAGCAGCTATGACTTGAGAGTAGGGGGATCATGGGTAAGGCTTGACGAAGGGTGGCTGAGATGATGCTGAAAGGAGAAGAGGGAAGGGAAAAGTTGTACAGTATCATTCCAATTAAAATATTTTAAAACACAAAATAATTTTCTGTAATTATGGAGATTTTAATCAAGAATCACAATTCAAAATACATCAGAAAACTTTCTATTGATGAAATATTTTGAGTATTTGTGCCACCCAAGATTATTTTACTAATATGTCTCCTTATTTGATGGTTTTAAGAAGTAGAATTATCTAAAGGAGTCCACTCCATGAGCCTCACAAGGATCGGAGTGAGTACATGCATCATATTTCACCATGAAATATTTCTCATATTTCATACCTGCCATCAGAGATGGCACCATATCTTTGAAAGCAGACCCTTGTCCGAGTAAATGTAGCAGCACCATTATCTAGGACTGAGTAGACTCACAAGCCTGTTTTGTATAAACTGTAGAAGCAGTGCTATGGGTGAATAATTGTGGCTAGTGTTCAAAAGAGCCCTGTAATCTGTCTTTGAACAAAATATCAAGGCTCTGGCTTAATAGGTACAAAAATATGACATTGGTGAAGGAAACTTAAGTAAATCACAACTTATAAAGTTTGGGGTTTCACTGTCTCTATAGGTCTGATGGAATCTGCTGAGTTGAATCTCAGATTGGTCTGTGTCTATCATTATGACCAATCATGGTGTAGCAGGAGAGGGTGTAATCAGTCTCTACATATGACACCTATATCTAGAGAGAGTGCACTATTTTTTCTCCCACATCCCAAAGCCCAGGGAATCTTTCCTTTTGCTAGCTCCAAGAAACACCACTCAGGTCATCAGCACTCAGTGAGGTTCTCTCTCTCTCTCTCTCTCTCTCTCTCTCTCTCTCTCTCTCTCTCTCTCTCTCTCTCTCTCCCTCTCTCCCTCTCTCCCTCTCTCTCTCTCTCTCTCCCTCCCTCCCTCCCTCCCTCCCTCCCTCCCTCCCTCTCTCTCTCTCTCTCTCTCTCCTAATTTGATTTGGTTAACTGTCCCTAAACAGATGTATTTGCTGAATATTTTCTATGGTGTTTGGTTGAGGCTATGGCGATAAGGGTTTAGTCACTCCAAGCTACTCTTTTGGAACTAGATAATGTGTTTCGTTTCACTAACACTCTTGTTTTTTCTTTTATGTTTTAGTATTGTCTAAGCTTCATTATTGACATACTGCTCAGTGATGAGAATTTTGTAAATTCTTCTTCATTCTTAGGAAAACGTTTCCTTCATAGTTTTGCACATGTTCGTTTCTTAGCTAGTGCGAGAATAACTCAGTTTTCTATTTTCCTCTGATTCTCACTGTGAGGCTTATGGTATAGGTTTTGGGTTATGATTCTTTTAGGCTCTTGGCATGTGGCTAAATTTTTTTCTAAAGTACACTAGCTCTCATATGTAAGGAGGCAAATATGGGATGGATGTGGAGAGATGAAAGGGAAGGGAGGAATGTTATGATATTATAATCTCAAAATAAAAAAAATAAAAAATCAATTCCAGATATGAATAATATAAATCATTTTAAAAACTAGTTAAGCTAAATATGAAAAATATTAAGAATTTTTCTATCTTTCCAGAAATGATGAATGAAATGATTTGTTTGAGGGACAGTAGAATATATGAATGTTTCAAGACGAACATGCTGAGACATTCCATAAAACAAGCATAATCAGGCCATAAATATAATAGTCTATTTCTCAAATGACTAATTCATAAATTACATGCTGCTATACAAAGAAAGTCTAGAAGCTAGCAGCCTTACAGAATGACTACTTTTGCAGTTAGATGGTATGTTATTATCTTTGAGAACCTGTACTTTTTGTAACTTCTCTTGTCTTCTGCTGGTTCATTCTTAAACTGCTATATGAAAGTAGTAAGAAGGTTCTTATTTATTATTATTATTTGATAAATTGATGTCACTAAGTGTAGGAACCTCGTGAGGAAAATAATACTCTTGCTCTCTCATATAGTCTTCTTCAAACTGAGATAACTATCCATGAAGAATCTGAATCTTCCCTTACCATTCAGATGTCTTTAGTCCCAATAGAGTAATTGTTGAATCTCACACCAATCACTCGCAAGGTATTGGGGATTGCTACAAGTCAAATATATCATTAATTATTGCTTTTTCAAATGTATAATGGAGATAGAAGAAGTGATTTGTGATTAAATAACTTCTATTAAGAAAGATAATATCAGGTGCACTTAACATTTATACAAACTACAAAGTATGGATCATCTTTACAAAATTTTATATTCATTCAAGAAACTTTAAGATATTTTTGCTTTGTTTTAAAATTTGCCTTGTAAAAGACAGGCATTTCAAAACAAACTACAATTGGTCTCATTTGCATAAAGAGTATCATTACTACTGAAGTGTGAGAAAATGAAATATAGTACATTTGATGCATATAAGTACACATGGAAGAATAAATTGTAAAGAACTTAGAGAAATCACTGAATGTGATTAAAAGAAAATGAACAGAAGCTATTCAAACCCAAAGAGAAGCATATATGTTATCCGTTGCTCTCATCACCCTTTTTTTGAGAAGACATAGAGGCTTTCTAGGATTGCCTCAGCAGAAACAATCACCCACCTGATAGTGTGTCAGATAGATCCTTCAAGAAAGGTGCTGAGAACAGTTAAGTATGAGTACAAGGCTGACACTTAAAGAAAACCTGCTTCCCTCCAAGATGACCAGGACCCACAGGCACACAAACATGGAAGTGGGAAAACTTGTGTGGACTCAAATTCTAGAGAACGTACTACAGACAATCATAGAATGTTGAGAGTAAAATGGTCTTCCCAAGAGCAGTACATAACATTCGCTATTCACAGACAAGTGATCAGTCCTGAAATCATATACATACAAGCAACATTACATAAACTGAACAGAATTTACACACACAGAGACACACAGACACACATACATATACTTATGGACATACATGTGTGTATATAATTATATATCTGAATAATATTGATAAGTATTTCTATATATCTCAATTGTTAATAAAATAAAATTAAAAATGCTATTAATATAATTGAGAGCAAAGGAGGTTGTCGTGGAAGGAAAGTTAAAGGAGAAAATTTTGTGATTATATGTTAATTTCTAAGAAATAAAGTAATAAAGTTTTAAAAAGAAACACAGATGAACAATGGAGACAAGAAAATGTTGACTATCATATGCTCAAAAATAATGTAAAGTTCAAAGTTGGATTTTAATTGAAACTCAGCCATTACAGGGTCTTTAGCAGAAAGCCAGGTGAGATGACTTTAGCCTTTTGGGCGAATCTAAGCTGGTTTCATAACAGATATGTTAGCTTCTGTACATGAGTTTCATTTGGAAATGTCAGGGGACCTAGATATTGCAACCAGACAGACCTGCTAATTAAATAGTGCTCAAGGATTTACTGAA
Organism: Grammomys surdaster; assembly: GCF_004785775.1. Classification (NCBI taxonomy): domain Eukaryota; kingdom Metazoa; phylum Chordata; class Mammalia; order Rodentia; family Muridae; genus Grammomys; species Grammomys surdaster. The sequence continues at coordinate 1,507,158 of NW_021620961.1, forward strand.
ATGTGATTCCTGTATATACACTGTTGGACTCTGTAGGGACTGGCTACACTTTCTCAAGTCATAAATGCTGGAGACTCCTAGTCTGTGTTTTAATCTTAGAATTATTTCTTAATCACTTCTTATCAAGAGATAGTTGTTATAATTCTTAACTGATAAATATACATAATAACAATGTGTTGAATGTGTTATATATCAGATGTATTTTGTATTTGATAAGTTAATGAATTCTAATAATATTTACTTTTCCTGTTGATGAGTAAAAATAATTTAATATTTAATAATCTGCTGAAAAATGCCTTCCAGTATAGATATAAGAAGTTTTCAAAGCCTTGCATCTTGAAATGTTATGTTTAATATCAACATATTGATTTACAGGTCATGTGAATCTTTAGTGGATAATTATACGATATGAGAGTTTCCCTCCCATATCACATGCAGTATGGATATTATGAACCAATAAGAGCAGTATCCTAGGAACTCATATGAAAGATATGCAACTTACCATATACTAGGAGGTAATATAGTATACACCTGAAACAATGCAAACAAGAAAATAAACTACACATATAATAATCTTTTCTATTAAAAATTCTCAAATTTCAGAGCTTTTGAATAGACTTGCTAACAGAGGAACTGAAAAAAAAAACAATTTAATCAAACCAAAACTGGATACAATTTTTAGCTCACATAAAATGTATGTAAATAAATTTAATGTTTCTTTAGAAATATTACTTACTTTACTTTTCTAGAGTCAGCAAACTCATAATACAAGATCTCAGCTATTGTAACTTACTCTCATGTTTGTAAGATTTTCATGTATAAAAAGGTTAAAAGTTATGTCAACCCAATAATTCTGTTTTTTTAATTTTTTAAAAATCTTTTTCCAATCTGCTTTTATACCATTTTAATTACATGCAATTATTAAGTTCAGTTCTAGGCTGAGGAAATACCAATACAATAGATGCAAATAGTCAAGGAACAAGCAAGACAATAAACATAAATAGTCAAAGAAAAGCAAGGCAATAAACAAAGTCCCACAATTCATTTCTATGTGTTTATTAAAGTCAAAGAAAGTATATCGAATTTTTAAAAATCCCCTTAACATTTTCTCATTAATAGAGTTTCCAGATGATAAGGCAGCTCTGTATTTAGTTTTTGAAAAATACTTATGCTTTCCCCATAGTTGTTAATGACTGTATGCTTCCAACAATGTAAAAGAATTCTATTTTTGCACTGAATTTTGCAAGCTTACTTTTTGTCTGTCTGTCTGTCTGTCTGTCTGTCTGTCTGTCTGTTGGTTGGCCTTTTAGTCTCTCTCTCTCTCTCTCTCTCTCTCTCTCTCTCTCTCTCTGTGTGTATGTGTGTGTGTGATGTGTCAGTGTGTATGTGTCTGTGTGCTTATGTTTATGCTTGTTCCTGTGTCTTTGTTTTTTTCATTATTTCAAAGTTATTTATTGTTCAATATAATCATAATAAAGTTATCAATTTAAGCTATTATATAGCTGAAGTATTTGTTCTTTTGCTCCTTATCTTTGCTTTAAGCATTGACTATCTAATAGTAGCTAATAGTAACTGGAATGATTAAGTCTCATCATTATTTGAATGCACATTGCATAATTCCATGATTTGAATGCATATTCACCAAATCATGTCGAATGTGCTGGTATTGTAGAATGCAGTGGCCATAAGCTTCATCTGACTGCTGATGCATCTTCTCCCCAAATTTTCTGTGTAGCTTAATTTTTCTAAGTTCTTTAATGAAGGTATGTGGAGTCTTGTAAAGCAGCATCTTGCCATCAGTTCTTTGAGCAGCCAAATGCAATTAGAATAGTCTGTGTTGTTTTGGGATTCTTTACTTCCTACCAACTTATTCTATGTATCCCACAAATGATACTGAGATTTTTATTTGATCACATATGGTTTCTAGAACCAAACTTATCTGCTCATACAGAGGATGCCAGATCATGCTTTTAATGATAAGTTTAAATTAGTTTACATGGAAGGAGATTTCCACATAGCTTCTTTATACATTGTTAGTTTTAGCTAACTCCTTTCTTCTAACTCCAAGTCTCATTCCCCATTCAAATTCTACCATCCTAATATTCTATTTCTTATTTTTCTTAATGTAATTATCATTATTAGTGTTTCTTATGTATGTGTATACACATGTGTGAATGTAATACATTTAATAAAGGAATTCAGTGGTATAACAGAGATATAAAGGACAGAAGGCAACATTTAGAAGTCAGTTCTTTTCTTCTACCATAAGTTCTGGGCATCAAATTATGGTTGTCAAGGTTACACAACAAGCATTTTTATTCAAAAGAAATCTTACTACCACAAAAAGATTAACTTTTTTATTGATTTTTTTAAATGATACTTGGAAGTAAAGCCAGGGCTTTGTACATACTAACTAAGCACTATACCTCAGGTTATTTTTAGTGCCCTGCCCTGCCTACTTTCATATCAAATGTTTTCTACTGTCTCTACAACTTTTTAGGACTTTTTAACACTGGCATGATACTTATACAACTTTCTACTCACTATAGGAATTCTAATTTACATACAGAAATCTAACAGCTTGCTATTATAATATATATGTTAGAGAGAATAAGATATGCTTGTCTTTCTGGATAAAGGTTGCCTCATTTGTAATTCATGTTAACTCAAATAAGCCAGGCACAGAAAGAAATTTCTATATCATTTCATTCAACATGGAGACTAGAAAAATCAAGTCTCATACAAGTAGAAAGTTGAACAAAGGTCAACAGAAGCTATGGAGAACAACCAGGGATGAGGTGATGGAGGAAGTGGTTAACGGTATAATGTCAGAGCTCCAGAAGAAGCATGGGTTTGAGTGCAGTTTCCCAGTTAGTGATGATTCCAGTCAAAAGTAATGCACCACATATTTCAAGTTTGCTGGAACAGAAGGGCTTTGAATATCCTCATGACAGGAATAATAAAAATGATTGGGAAAATGTATGAGTAATATTTTTTAGTTGCTCACTACAGCACAGAGATATTAAACATCACACAGTGGGAGAGTCATTTTTCTTTGAAGATGTGGTAACTTGGAGGTTATCTGTACTCTACTGAATCCACAATCATGTGACTATAACAACATCAACAGTGGGATATTAAAAAATATAAAAATGAAATGCATGAATCTTAGTGGGGAAAGTGGGTCCCCAAGAAACAAATTGGTGGAAAAGGAGAGTGGATGAGATCTTGACACATTGTAAGTACACATGTAGGAAAGAAATTCAAAAAGAATAATTTTTAAATAATATGGTAGTACATGCATTTAATCCCAGAGCTCAAGTGGTGGAGGCAGAGTGACTCTCTAAGTTTCAGGAGATCAAGTGAGACCACAGATACTTCCTGTGTCTCATCATTGACTTCTGATAGAAAAGTTCTATATCTTTATCTTTGAGAATTTCAAACATGCATTCAATGAAGTATGACCACATATATCCCACAATGCCCATTCTCTACACCAGATTATCCTATATGACTCTATACATGCGCTCACTGGATTATTTTTTGATACTTTCCTGGGGATGGAGCATAATTCTTGAAAGGTGTGCCAGCTGTAGATTTTTCATGCTCCAGTGTATGGTCCCATAATCATTTCTATATGAATAGCACTAATTGGACTTAATGGTTTATAAAATTTACTTTTAACCTATGTGTGGGCTTTAGACTGAGACTTCATTTGGATGAAGCCACAAACACAATTAGAAAGTAGTTACCCACTCCATCATATCTATGCCAGTATTTCACCATTAGGCATATTTCACCTCACATGTTACTATTCGGATCAAGTGTTGCATATGACTATTGGTAGTTTCCTCATCCAATTGACATTGTTCTCACCTGCCAGAACTATAAAAGCTAACCAGAGTGAAAAAATTTCCAAGGTTTCCTGAGACTGCATGTTTATGCTGTGCAGATAAAGATGACTGTGTCTTCAATGATAAGATCTTATCATCATGCACTTTAGTGTGTAACCAAGTGTGGTGATGAAATCCTGCAGGTTTGGGCAACTCTAGGGACACTGACCAACACCAGTAGGAGCTATCACATGTGATACACTGAAACTTTAACAATCTCTGACTTCCTGGAGTTTCATTTTCTACCCAAGCAATGTACACCTGTTTGAACATTTTGTTTTTAAATTTTTATTTTTTTAATTATCTTACTAGTGAGTGCATTTTTATAAGGCTTCGTAGTGCATCTTTACTTTTGGTGACTCCACCCTACCCACCACACTCATCTCTGCCCAATACCTCAACTTCTATCCTGTTAGACCTATAATCCTCAGTACCCCACCTCCTTTCTTTTATTTTAAATGTATTCTAATACCATTCCCACTATATTTTTGTGAGGTACCATGTAGGTGTTGAAATCAAAGCTTGATCCTTTGGAAAATCATCCAGTTCTCTTAACCCAGGAGCCATCTTTCTAGCCCCATATTTTAATTTTATCTTTAATTGGACCATGAAATGGATTTTCATATGCCTTTTTGTAGAGTCTTTGTGGGTTAACCTTACCCCCAATCTCTTGACTTCCCCCATATTTTAAGCCCCTCCATGTTTACTTCTTTCTTTCTCTAATTTTCCACCACCCCACCTTCATTTTACCTATTGTCTTGCACCACTGCTCTTTAATCATGTCTTCAATATCTGTTCCAAGTTAAACTCTTTCTTATTCTTGATAAAAAAAGAAGACTGATTTTTATTTATTATATTATTAAGAATAACATTAATCTGGATATTAGTATAGAAAATATTTATTTTGAATATGGGATGAAATTTAAAAGTGGCAGTTTTTCTAACCTGGGTAGCTCCTTAATACTTGAGTCAGAGACTTGCAGATTTATTTAACAAGCTTTAAGCACAATAACTGAGCAGATATTCCTAATCTTCTATGTTATCTTAACTATTTTCAGCCACATGCCCTGAGTTACTTGGATTTAGTCTCTCTTTGTCTCATTCTGCTGTAGTTGTCCTCCCTCATGCGGAACTCCCTTGGAAACTCCTTGTGCCCGACCTCATGGTGATCATCTTCTGCCACCTCATAGCCCTTCTTCTCCTGCACCCTCTCCTGCCACATGGCAAATTTCATTTACCTGGATCTTCTCCCTGGGACCACTGGCTGAGATAAGAAGTCCAACCTTTTTATCTTCTCTGCCCAGATATTGACTATTCAGCCTTTTACTAACAAATCAGAGATAATTTGGAGCATTCTTTACAACACAATAATACAGAAGATTCTTCAATATTTGTGACAGTGTCTACATTCAGACTGTAACTAGATCTCATAGCACAGAAATCAGCATCTGAATATATAGTACACATTGCCATCTCCCAGCATCTGAGTCCTTAGAATATAAATCAATTTTAGATAACATAAAATGCACCAACACCCAATAACATAATGTGGTAAATCATAATTAACCTTGGTATGAGCAAAACTAAAACATGTGTATATGTAAATTTTATGTTAAATAGTTTGGTAATTCATTGGATATTTCAGATTATAGGCTTTCTAATAGAAATATAATTGTAAATGTTAGTATATTTGTGTATAAAATCCTTTTAAAACTAATAGTTCAGTAATTCACCAACAGTCTTATCATTTGTAAAAGAAGACACAAATATAGAAATTTACCTTTTCCAGATAAAGTCAAATTAAAATTCTTCTGTTGTAAAACATTTATTTAAATATGAAATGTTAGTTTTTCTGTGTTTTCTTTAAATACACACTAAAATTCCAAAATTATGGAATTATTTTCCATGTAATATCTCTCTGCCATTAGAGAACTATGAAATATATCTGCTGATAGCCTTATGTTAGTTCTTCCTTTTTCTAGAACTGAGAAGAATAATCAGAGAATTTTTCTTTTCATAAATTCTTAAATATAACTGATTCAGTCTGATACAATTGCCTAAATGAAACAACTTCAAAACTTTTCAAATGCAAGTTCTATGATTATAAGTGCAGTAAGCTACTTAACACATTGAAATCCTGAACATCTCTATTAAACTTCTAAGGATAACTTATCCTCGGTAATGATATATAAATATATAATACTTTATTATGAAAAATATATTGAATATAAAATATTTGATTAAGGTATATAATACATACAATAATGTATTATAGTCTATAAGTATATAATGAATAAAACACAATGATATGTATGTTTTTATTTATATTTTAAATATATTTTCATATTCATGTCCCCTTTGTTTATTAATTATTAACAGCGTGTGTGTATGCATGTATGTGAATACATGCATATATAATATATATATATATTCCCAAATACATAAACATAAACTAATTATTAAAATGTGAAATATATATGCTTTCATACATATAAATGTTTTCAAGTATTGGTATTAAATACCAATTTAAGTGATCTTCCCTAGGAATAACTGTATCTTCTGCTCTCAAAATTAGTTGGTTGCCAGTAGTTATTTGTTTATGGTTGAATCCTCATGAGGTTTCTTCTATTGTATTCGTACATCTACAATATTAATCATTTTAATCTCATGTTTAGTCACTCATGTTGATGAAACTTTATCAACGTAGTTTCTGACATTTCTAGCACACACAGTCTCACTGTAAATTTTCTGATTCTTTGGCTGTTACAATCGCTCTTCCTTCTCCTCTGCAATTTTTCCTGAGCCTTTGGTGAAGGCATTGTTAGGCAAGTTCAGCCATTGGAACTGCTCTCCTCAACTCTGCATTTTGATTGGCTGCAGTTTTCTGTAGTGATTTCCATCTGCTGCAAAAAGACGTTTTCATGATGAGTGGTGACACCTTACATGTATCTTTGCCTTAAGGACAAATAGATTTTTCTGTTTTAGTAAAGTGGCTATTTCATGTTCTCTTCTATACCAATGACATCACTATCCTTGGGTTGTTTCCTGTACCAGACATTATTTCCCTCTTGATGAGAGGGTCTTTTGTCCAATTGCAAAGCTGTTTGTTGCTATCAATGCATTGGTGTTACTTATGTGTCCTTAGGATTATCATGACATGCTAGTCAGTGTTGTGTTTCACAGGTCCTCCAGGCCTCATCCCTTCATCTTTTCCTGTGTTTCACTCCTTCTCTCAAAGAAATAACATTTTTAAATTTTATTGTTATATTTATATATACACTCATACATGTATGTACATGCAAGCATATAAATATAACTTACTGAGTCCATTTTTGCTACTTGTGTCTATATGCCACTTTGTTTATATATAGCACTTTGTAATTATCACACCAGTTTTAAATTTGAAGGATCCAGTGTTTTCCACCATCATAATCTCCATTTCTGAAGCTTAGCCTACTTAACAAATGTAACTATGATTGTGTCATTTTTAATAGTGCTTATAAAATATAGACCTAATATATCTAAAATATATCTCTGTAGAAAACCTAGTAATAAGTTATATTTAACAGTTATCAGTAGACGTGATGTCTATTATATTAACTGAAGTTTTATAAGAAATAACAAAATTTACAAGATTTAAGCAAATAAATATTTGATTTGTAAACCTATTACTAATGTTTAAAGAAATGTGATAAGAATATATTTAGGATGAATTTTTTCTATTGCTTCTCATAAATTTCCTTTTATCATGAGTTCCTGTAATCATGGAACAATTGTTTTCTTAAGGTGAATGTAATTCCAACCAAACTATTAGCCGAAATTTAGAATTAGTTTGAAGCCTGCTTAATGAAGATGATCAGAGTGAGAAGTTCATATTAAGTGTATTGTTTGATGAAGAAAAAGAAAAATACTAGTTTCATTTTCCAAGATAATGATTGTTCTAGCTTCATTTCAGTTGCTCAGATAAATATCTGATGAAATGTAGCTTAGGAGAGAAAGGATTCATACAGCTAATAATTCCCTAACTGAGGGAATCAAGGCTAGAAATCAAACAGTTGTTCACCTTACACTGACAGTCAAGAGCAAAGAGAACTTTTCATACATGCTTTCTTAGTTGCCCATTTGCTTATCTCCACTATTTTTTTTTCATCTCTTATACTGTAAAGGACACACTGCCAGGTCACAATAGTTAACACTCAACAATAATGAAGACAATTTCGTCTGTACCTATAGGCAACCTGACTTTGCTGTTTTCTCACTAAAGCTTCTTTCCAAGCGATCTTAGGTTGTGTCAAAATGAAAGTTAAAGCTAACCAGCCTGCAGTGAACCCAAAGGGTTTGAGAGCACTAGCTGTTTTGCTCTTAATATCTATTTACCTACACTCGCAACAGTTCTTCCTAAGGCTCAAAAATGGTGTTGTAAAAAAGGTATAAGTCTAGGGATCTGTATTCAGAGGGTCAAGGCTTTTGTCTCCAAGTCTGGATATCTGAGTTTGAGCTATAAAAAACTATGTGAAGGCACAAGGAAAGAATTATTCATTAATTTGTTACAGAAAGTACAATTTTGCATCCTGGAGAGTTGTTGCTGATAACATACACACACACATACACAAACACCCCCCAAAAAACAAAAACTCAAGGCACTCTGTTTTGTACCCCATGCAATTATATAACAAATTAAAGCTATATACTACTTATGATTCTATTAATATGTGCATGCAATATTTAATCTTACATGAAAGCAGTTATAGAATATTAATTTTTAAAGGAACTTTGTGACATTAAGTACATTCAAATATTTGTGAAATTTTTGCTAACTGCTTTTCTCAGATTACTTATCATTTTTTAAATTTTTCTTTCTTTTTTTTGGATATTTTATTTACATTTCAGATGTAATCATTTTTCCCCATTTCCTCGCCACCCAGGAAGCCCCTGTCCCATTCCCCCTCCTCCTGCTTCTATGAGAATATGCCCCTATCCACTCTCCCACTCCCACCTCTGCCTCTTACCTCCCCACCCATGATTTCCCCCACACTGGGGCATCCAGCCTTCACTGGACCAAGGACTTCCTCACCCACCTATGCCTGACAATGTCATCCTTCCCTTTGTATACAGCTAGGGCTATGGGTCTCTCCTCATGTGCTCCTAGGCTGATGGTTTAGACCCTGGGAGCTCTGGTTGGTTGGTATTGTTGCTCTCCCCATGGGGCCACAAACCCTTTCAGCTCCTTCAGTCTTCTTTCTCACTACTCCATGATCAGTTCAGTGGTTAGCTGTGAGCATCTGCTTCTGTATATTTCACTCTCTGGCAGACCTCTTAGGAGACGGCTATATCAGGCTCCTGTCAGCATGTATTTCCTGGCAACCACATCAGTGTCTACCTTTGGTGACTGGACAAGGGATGGATACCCAGGTGGAGCAGGCTCTGGACACCTCCTACTTCAGTTTCTGTACCATGCTTTGTCTCCATATTTCTCCCATGAGTATTTTGTTACTCCTTCTTCTAAGAAGGACCAAAGCACTTATTTTCTTAAACAAAAAAATCTGTCTAGGAAGAAATAACTATGTTCAACTGCACAAACTGTTCTACAAAGATTTTATTGATGTATATATTTTGTATTTATATTATTTTCAAATTTGGATTTGAGGAGTTATTATAATATCACAAAGTATTTTATATTATAAATGAGATTTTAAGCTGCGTGGTGGTGGTGGCATCTTTAATTCCAGCACTTTGGAGGCAGAGGCCAGTGTGGTATACAGAGAGAGTACAAGGAGATCCAAAGCTATACATAGAAACCCTGTCTCACAATCACTTCAAATGAAATAAATCTTTTTTTAAACTCTGTTTTTAAAATATTGAAGATTATTTTAAAATTAAACAAAATGGCTATTTATAACAGAGCTCCAGGTGTTGATTACAAGTCTGGAGATTGTTACAGACTTTAAACAAGAGGCATAAGCTGCTAAATTGTTTTCCATTAGTCCCTATATTATTCAAAATTCAACAGCTTTTATTTGAATATAAGTTAAAATGATTTGTAAAAAGTTGTTAATATTTTAATCCTTCTAATATTCTTACCCTTCATCTGGGTTTGAGACATGAAGGAAAAGAAAATCTATATGGCAGGTAACTGTTGATAAATATTGTTTCTCATTATTTATCATTGTTATCACTCTTACATCTCCACCAGCAAAACAATTTTCCCATTGTAAATAAAAGCCCAGTATCACCCACATTCTCAGTATAAAAATTTTTGTATAAAAAATAATATCTCTGGAATTAATACTGATAAAATTCAGATTCTACAAATTCCCAGGGAAAATTATATAAAAATAGAACATAAATATCAAAATGTCAAAATATAGTTTGGATGTTAGTCAGGAGGGATAAAGCTATCATTTGCCCAACTACTCAACTTCTCTATGTCAAGTGACATAGGTGTTTTCCTCAGCCATAGTGTCTTACTATCAGGTGGTACATTGCAAATAATAGCCTTGGCAGAAACCTATGATATTCGGGGGTAAAGGAGATTCATGGAACTCTTTTGGCCAGTGACTCAACAAGTAGCAACCTATTCCTGCCCTTGCTAGTGTTACTTGTCTAAATGTGGCACTCATTTTTATGGTAACTTCATCTAAATTCTTTCATATATGTGTGTATCTGAGAATCAACTTGAAACAAAGTAGAATCATTCAAGAGAAGAGGGTTTCAAACAAGAAAAATAGTTCTATATATAGGCTTCTAAGTGATACTTTTAAATTCTTTAGCCATGGTGAGTGGGCCAACCAATTGTGAATTGTGCCATTCCTAGGATGATGGTCCTGAGTTCTCTAATAAAGCAGACTGAGCCAACCACGATGGCAAGCTAGTAAGGAGCAACTCTCTATGGCTTCTACATTATCTTCTACCTCCAGGCTTCTATCCTGTTTGAGTTTCTGCTTTGACTTCCTTCAATGATGAGCAGTGCTGTAGAAGCACAAACCAAATAACTCCTTCTTTCCCAAATTGCTTTGGATAATGGTGTTTCATCATAGCAATCATAACTCTATGTCACACAGGGAGCTTCTAGACCATTAAATTTGATTTATTTTCAAAAGGTATTGAAGATAAATTTATTTTACATTCCACCTTACACCCATTAGAATGGCTAAGATATAAAACTCAAGTGAAAGTATATACCGGCAAGAATGTGGAGCAATGGAAACAGCCCTCCATTGTTGGTGGGAGTGCAAACTTGTACAACAAATGTGGATATCAATTTGGTGGTTTATCAGAAAATTGGGAATAGTTCTACCTCAAGACTCAGCTATACCACACTTGGGTGTAGCTAAAAAGATGCCCCACTATACCACAAGGTCATCTGCTCAACTATGTCCATAATAGTCAGCAACTGTAAATAACCTAGATGTCCGTCCAGGGAAGAATGGTTTTGTGGTACATTTATACAATATAATATTATTCAGCTATTAAAAACAAAGACATTATGAAATTGGCACACAAGTGGATGGAATTGGAAAATATAATCCTGACTATGGTAACACAGACACAGATAGATCTGTGTGATATGTACTCACTTATAAATTGACATTTGCCATAAACACAGGATAACCATACCATAATCCATAGAATCAAAGAAACTAAACAATAAAGAGGAGCATATTGGAGGAGAGTTGGATATCACCCAGAAGGGGAAATAAAATAGGCATCAGGGTTGAATGGAGTGAGGGGACTGGGTGAGAGAACGGGTGAGGAGGAGAACTGCAAGGGGTGTCAGGTGTGAGGAAGCAGAGTGGGAGAAGGCTGGGAGAGAGAAAAAAATTGGTGGGTGGCACCTCTGGGACTAGCCTGAGAGCCTGAGAACTGGGAGTTGGGAGGCTCCTGAGAATCTCTGGGGGTGGTCCTTGCTGAGACTCCTAACAGCTAAGAATATGGAGAATGAAATGGCCACCTCCTTTAGACAGGCTGGATTTCCAATGAAAGTAGGAGGGCATCAACCCACCCACAAAATCTTACATGAAAAAATTTGTCCTGGCTACAAAATGTGTTGAGATAAGGGTGGAGCAGAGACGGAGAGAACGGCCTCCAATGACTGGCCCAAACTGAGATCTACCCCATGAAAGAGAGTCAACAGCTGACACTATTAGTGATAATCTGCTTTGCTTACAGACAGGAACCTAGCATAAATATCTCCTAAGAGGATTTAACTGATGTCAATCATCAGGTGGAACTCAGGGAGTCTTGGGCAATAGTGCTAGATAGAACTGAAGCAGAACACCACAGTAATACCAACAGAGTCAACTAACCTGGGCCCAGGGCAGCTCACAGAAAATGAACCACCAACCAAAGAGCAAGCAGAGATGTAGCTTGGTCTTTACATGGGCCGCCTAACAGTTGGAGTGGGGGCTGTCTCTGAATCTGTTGATTACCATTGGATCCTCTTCTCCTAGATATCCTTCCAGAATAGGCCTCAGTGGAGGAGAATGTACTTAGTCCTGGTAGGACTTGTCACAGTTTTGAGTGTGTAGTACTGAAAGGTGGCAGGTGGGGGGCGGCTTTCCCTTCACTGAGGAGAAGAAGAGGGGGTAATGAGGGGAAACGTTTGCAAGGGTGGAACTGGAAGAAAGAGAGGGAGGTGGGTTGCTGCAATGGAGATGTAAAGTGAATAAATAAAATAATAATAAATAATAACTATAAAAGGAGACACACTATTAAAAGTAGAGTATATACCCTATATTTCACCTGCTTATGGTATTTTCCCATGTTTTCCAAATTGTTACAATTAACACTTACTCTAGTAATTAGAATATAAACATATAATCATTCTTTCCTTATATTGATATTCAAAATGTAGACTAGGTTATATTTTAAGAAAAAAACTTCCCAAGCCTAAGAACAAAGACACATATGATTTCTGAGTTATATATTATTTAATGCTACTTGTTATATAAATTTGATTATGTAATGATATATTTAAAAAAATAATATAGTATATTAAAGCTTCCTGAGAACAGAAGCTGTTAGGCAGTAAAAGCAACAAAATTAGGTCTTTGCTTCACAGATGGCCAACCTCTGCAGCAGCTACGTTATACTTTGTCTTCACTTTCCCAAAGGGGTTTTGATTAAGATAGAATTTGCTTTTCAACTGAGCTTTTGCAGCTCAAAAATTCTGCTGTAATTGCTACCTTAACACTCTGCTGGGAATCTTCATTAACTGTTAACCCAGAGGAGAAATAAAAGACCAGACAATTTCAGAAGTGAAGCGATGAATATCTCAGACTTTAAAATAACCTCTGACTATGGTGCCATTTTGATAATGTTGCAATAGAGGTATATGCAGGATGGTGAAAGAAAATGAAGGAAAAATTGTCTCTATTCTATTAAGGACTTGGTACATTTTAAGTTACAAATGAGTGAGTAATTCTAATAATGGTTAATGTGCACTGAATGGTCATTATGGGCCAGACACTTCTGTAAGGTTTTAGATATGTTAGTATATTTAATTTTATATGGTAACTGGAGGAAGATCTAGCCAACTTTTATAAATTAACTAGTTTCTAAAATGTATAAATGACTAAATCTATAAAGCTAAAACAAAAGACTACAATTCACAAAGTCTAGTAGAATGTAATTAATCATTTACTTAAATACTTTCAAAAATAATCATTCCAGAAATGTTAATCATTAAATGAATATCTGGGGCTTGAATAGTTTCTTCTAGATTTCTAATCCAGATTTTTATTTTTCTTCAATAATGTATTTGAAATAAAGTGAAACACTAATTGCCATATTAAGAATCATCCTCATCTAGCAGTCATAACAATTTTTTGGTATAGAATATTCTAGATGATATATATATAATAATATAAATATGAACTTTTCTATATGTCATTTGGTTATCTAGTCTTGGGATCTTGGACACCAAAGCTGTGGTACAGATGTGTTGTATCTCACGGAATAGGCTTTAAACCCAATCTGATATTGGTTGATTAGTCCCAAAAGTCTTCTGCCATTATTCCATTAATTCATCATGTAGACCAGTCACTAGTGTAGACGGAAGGGATTGTAGCTGTGTTAATATTTACCTTTCTTCCTCGATAGCATGCAGAGTACCTTCCAGTATCATCACTACTAGACAGTATGGGGTGATGATTCTAAGTAGGCGTTATCTTAAATTATCTTCAATGTGTTGTGTAGGTGTTATCTTCAGAAATAGAGCCTCATCATCATTTAATGGAGAGCAACCAATCACCTTTAGCATTGTCTGGGTTGTTTAGCGGTTCCCATTTAGCCATTTGACCAACAGTTCAATTCAATGGAACCGATTTTTTCAACTGGAGTGTTCATTTAGTGAGGAGAGATGACCAGCTGGGGTTGCTTCTACAAAAATGACTTCTAATGACGTAGTTGTATGCATAAGTCAATTCCTTCCTCAGTTATTATTATAGCAGCTTCTGCCTGCAGTAGATGGAAATAAATACAGACATTGACCAGAGCTGGATAATGAATATAGAGCGAGAGATCTTGGAATATTCATCCTAAATGAGATAGCTCCATCAGTTTTCTCCTCTCAGGGCACATGAAACCCTAAGAGCAAGTCAGAATGCAAAATACCAAGGAAACATGGCTTCCTAGAAGTACAGCAAGACTGATGCACATCTGTACTCACAGAAACTATGTCAGCATACCCAGTGCCTTCAGCGTTTAAGCACTGAGGATATATGTGGCCACTATTCAGATGATACCTCTAATTTCTATCTACTTTAAAGTAAAAATTTATTTTCTGCAATGGCTTCTCATTGGGCATATAAACCATTTTTAAGGTCAGGTCCTATGCCTAGCAGTAGATGGCTAACACAAAACATATTCATATTGTCCTAGCCCTCGGGGTGGTCCTTGGGTGTAGGGGTTACAAAGGTGCCAAATCATGACACAGACCCTGGGAGTCTGTTGAGAAGCAGAAGCAGACTCGTTTTTTTGTGGTATCAGGGTGTACTTTTACACCTTCTACCCATGCCCCTTTAGTCCATGACATCTCACTCTCTGTGGCTGGTACCATCCTATTAGTTGTTCTGGTCACACACTGTGTCAGGCAGATTTCAAGGTTGCTAAATGTGAAAGTAGCATTTGTATTTTGCAAATCCAACATTTCTGATTTTTTGACAGCTGAGTTTGTTATATAAACAGTTGAGCATACTGTTTAATATTCAGATGAAAATTTAAAATAAGATTATATTTTAAAAATAAAATCAATAAATTCAATTTTAAAATAATTTTATGATTTTATTTAAGTTTTAAATATTTTATTTTTATTAATATGTGTGTGAGAATGTATACCACATGTTTTCATGGGACTTCTGAATCGAAAGAGTGAATCACACATCAATATAGTGTTCAAGCATTGTCCATTTGTGTTTTACTCTCTCATTCCTACTGTTAGTTACTTTATTGCATTTGAAATACTGTCCAGTTGCTTTAGAGTTATTTGCACTGTATGAATAATAGATACCAGTTCTTACTAATAAGTGTAACTGCTAATTTTCTTGAGCTTCAGTTACAGTGTTATTGCAGTGGCCATTTGATGAAAGGGTAATAACAGGGCTATTTAAGATTCTGGATGGAAACCAGATGGGATAGTGCACATGAATGATTTCAGCATTGAGAAGACTGAGAACAAGTCAAGAACACTCTGGAATGTATAGTTGAATCAGGCTAGACTGAGTCACATAGTGAGACACGTATCAATAAAAATAAATAGGAAAATAAATAAATTACATATATGTCAATACAGATGGATAGATTATAGACAGATACTTTGAAAAACACTGGGACAACACCATCATGATTGTACAACAAACACAAAAGTGTAGTACAATCAAGTAAAGATAAAACATAAGCAGCAAACCTAATTTAGTACTCTCTGTGATAACAAGTTCTATAGTGATGAAGAACAATTTTCAATATTTTATAAGGTAGTACAATAGTCTTTCCACCTTGTTTATTTAATTACTTTATCTTTAACTACAGCAATATGTTAACAGTGCTTCAGATGTTACTATGGCCAGGCAACAAGAAATAAAAAGCAATGTAATTATCCATCACTTCCTTTGCCTAGGAGTTGACACTTTTGTGCCTTCCCCGTAGCACAAAGGATATATTAATTATAGCTCCTGACACAGTTAGTGATATATTTCGTGCAGTCTTTTCTATGTTTGCAATCCCCACACTGTAATCACTGCACTGATTCACATAAACAAACAAATAATTTCTGTATTTATAGTGCTTTTCTAATCAAAGGTATTCACATTTTGAAACTAAATCTTAGAATGTAAAATCTTGGAGATTAATGAGATGTGTTATAGAGATAATCTTAGATTAATAGTCTCATGAAGCATGCCTATTAGTGAGAAGAAAATAGGAACAGATTTCATGTTTTCAAGTAAAAATGTAAATGAGCTAAATTTAATTTTGGAGGATTAGGTCAAGTAGCAGATATTTGCAACATTAGTCATGTCCATGACCTTAGATAAATTGAGTTTTATATTTAATTCTATAGTATGTTTATTCAAGAGTAACTTAATTCATTTAATCAGAGAATAATTGAAGAGTAAACAATTTACATTTGGTCTGATTAACAGGTTATTATGATTGATTCTTTTTTTTTTTGACGGTTAGATTGGAAAAATCATGTTATCAAAAGAACCACAAACTTAATAAAATAACATTCATTTTTAAAGGTCATCTGCCTGGATACAGAAAATGTGGTACATTTACACAATGGAATATTACTCAGCTATTAAAAACAATGACTTCATGAAATTCGCAGGCAAATGGATGGAACTTGAAAATATCATCCTGAGTGAGGTAACTCAGTCACAAAAGAACACAGATGGTATGCACTCACTGATATTAGCCCAAAAGCTTTGAATACCCAAGATACCATTCACAGATCATATTAATACCAAGAAGATGGAAGACATGGATGCTTCAGTGCTTCTTAGAGGGGGGAACAAATTACTAACAGGAGAATATACGGAGACAAAGTGTGGAGCAGAGACTGAAGGAAAGGCCATCCAGAGACTGTCCCACCTGGGGATCCATCCCATATACAATGACCAAACCAGAACTCTATTGTGGATGCTGGGAAATGCTTGCTGACAGGAGCCTGATATGGCTGTCTCCTTAGAGGCTCTGCCAGAGCTTGACACACATAGGTGGATGCTTGCAGCCAACCATTGGACTGAGCCAGGAGAGGACTTATAGAGGAGTTGGAAAAGGGATTGAAGGAGCTGAGAGGGTTTGTAGCCCCATGCGGGGGAGCAACAGTGTCAACTGGCCAGAACCCCCAAAGTCTCTAGGGTCTGGACCTCCAAACAAAGAAGGAGGGACCCATGGCTACCGGCTGCATATGTGGCAGAGAATGGCCTTGTTGGATTTCAGTGAGACAAGCGGCCCTTGGGCCTGAGCATGTTCGATGTCCCAGTGTAGGGGAATGCCAGGGCATGTAGGTGGGTTGGGGAGCACCCTCATTGAGGCAGGGGGAGGTGAGATGGGATAGGGGGCTTCCGAATGGGAGACCTGGAAAGGGGAAAACATTGAAATGTAAATATATATATTTGAAAAAAAAAGAACTTGTGGTTAGCTTAGGAGTATGTTAATTTAGTACTAACATGTTTCTCCCGTCCCATTAGCAATTGCATGAAGAAATCCAGATAAGAGTAGCTTTAATAGTTTGATACTTTTAAGTAGATTACGAGAATATATGAGATGATCAAGTGAAAGGTAAAACCATTTCTTTCGTTTGTCTTTTACCCGAAGGATTTGCTGAGCACCGCTATTTTATAATAGTCTCACTAAATCACAGCAATTAGTTATATTTTGCATTTGTAGCTGTGGACTTCTCTTAAATAAGACTTTTTGTTTCGTATTCTAACATTACTAGAACAGTTCTTCAGTGTCTATATCCTTTCTTTTCTGCGTTGCTTTTAATTAGTTAATAGGTACCAAGTATAAGTGAATCTAAGTTTCTTCAGTCATTGCTTTCTAATTTATTATCCCAGAAGAAAAAAGAAACCTCTGTTGATTAGTTTAGCAATGTCAATGTCACAGAAAAAGTGTGCTTGTTGTTTGTACAACTTCATTTTGTGACGTGTAGGAAAACTGTATTATGTCCAATTCTTTCTACCATCTAGTTTGATTTGCCACAGGTATAGGTGAGGGACAGCATATCCTCTGTGTTAAACTCATGTGATCTCTTAGCAAACAGTATTAGATCAGAATTCTTAATGTAAATTGTTAACAAACCTGAGGAATAAAAATGAATTAAAATCTTTCCCTAAGTTATTGAGACACTAATGTAGACCCCTTTCAGAGGAAGTCCAGAGAAGTGAGATACAAGTGGAAAACACATACATGGAAAAGGACAGTTCATTCTATTAAGAGATCAATCTACTTGAAAATATGCTTTTTTTTTTCTAAGTAGTAAACAACGTACTTCATGAAGAAATACAGGCTATTGAGTAACACAGAACTAAATCACAAAAATAATCATTATGTTTCTAAGAGCTGTTTGTTTACCCCATAGTTCTTCCCAGAACTACCTCCAACCTCCTTACCATTTAATCCTCCCACTTTTTCTAGTGTTTCTCCTTTTTAGAGTCCAGTGAGTCCAATCATAGCTGCCCATATGGGTTTGGTGCTATCCACAAGTTCATGGTCAATTTTTCAGGGGCTACTTTCATGAAATAAACTTATTCTCCAGCCCTAATTTCCTGTTTGTAGTTCATGAGGTCATAGATACTATTGTTTTCTTAAATGGGTATGGAGTCATATCATTTTCTAAATATATATCTCTACAGACATAGATATTTAAATGAAAATCCCGGTGACAGACAAGGGATACCTCCATATGAGATATAAGACCAAGATTCTGGAGGTTTCATGAACTATGGGGGATATTAATATTACTGTTGGAAATTCTTTAAATCATCATTTAAGACTACATATACTTGATGCATGGATAATTATGAATAAGGGATACTAAGTTTAGTCTTCTGATATTGAGAAATGAAAAATGGCCTAATTAGTACTACAGTCCTTTATCTATTTTCTCTGAGCAGGCCTCTGCACTGGCATATCTGCAGTCTTTTCCTAATTGTGCTACAATGTATCATTATTGATAATCTCCAATGCATACTCCATATTCTTTATTTCATTGAATACTTGCAGACTGAGATACACCTAACCCACTAATAATTCTATTGACTACTCTACCAAGCAAATCAAGCTTCATTCTACTTTTCAATAAGTGATGATAATTCATTGGATATTAAAAATATGCAATACATGAATTATTATATTTACTCATTGAATTACAAAGATAATGAAAAAGATCATAGATTCTATTATCAGTTTTCTGCCAAAATATGTACTGCTTTGTTTTGTGGATTTTTTTGTAATGGTAGATGTAGTGCATGAATAACCATGAAATCAACATGTGACATATATATATATATATATATATATATATGTATATATGTATATATATATGCTATATTCTTATATTGATTTAAACTTGCCATATGAAGTGATGAAAGTGTATGTTGTTCTATTATAAGAGAGTACAAATGGATAAAGAAGATAAAAGTTTGTTTTCTACTCTTTTGAAGGAATATACTATTTGATCATAGAAGAATATTGGTCAATTAATGTGACCAGTAAATTTTTAAGTCAATTTTCATAAGTAGAGTGTGAATCAGAGATAAAGATTGCACCATTTTATTATATTATAGTAAACCAGAATAAGGCTATAGATTCATTAATAATTCTTAGTCAATCAATTAATTCTTAGTCTTAATCAGTTAAAATCATTCCATATAGCATGTTTATGAATAAATATATAATATTTTAATTCAGTAATGTCCACAGACATGCAAGAGAAAACATTAATATAATTATGGAATTCAGGTAGTAAATTTCAGAAACTCATCAGTCATGAAGAATATGCCAAAAACGTGAATTCTACTTTTTTGCTTCATACTGAGAGTTTTTTTTTTTTTAATTTTTTTATTGGATGTTTTATTTACATTTCATATGTTGTCCCCTTACCCCATCCCCCACCCACCCAGGAACCCCCAATCCCCTCACACCTCCTCCTTCTTCTTTGTGGATGTAACTTCTATCTACCCCCCCACTCCCACCTCCCCACCCTCAAAACTCCCAACCCCTGGGGCGTCCAGCCTTCATGAGGTCAAGGATCTCATCTTCCACCTGTGCCCAGCAGGGCCCTCCACTCTTATATATTCAGCTAAGGCCCTGGATCCCTCCATAAGTGCTCCCAGGCTGGTGGTTTAGACCCTGGGAGCTGTGGTTGGTTGGTATTGTTGCTCTCCTCATGGGGCCACAAATCCTTTCAGCTCCTTCAGTCTTCACTCTAACTCCTCCATTGAGAACCCCATAATCACTTCAATGGCTAGTTGTGAGCATCTGCCTCTGAATATGTCAGACTCTTGAAGACCTCTGAGGAGACATCCATATCAGGCTCTTAGCAGCATGCACTTCCTGACTTCCACCTCAGCATCTACCTTTGGTGACTGCACATGGGATGGATACTCAGGTGGAAAGGTCTTCAGACTGCCCCTCCTTCAGTTTTTGTCCCTCGCTTTGTCTCCATATTTGCTCCCTTGAGTATTTTGTTGCTCCTTCTAAGAAGGACCGAATCACCCCCACTTGGTCTTCCTTCTTTATGGACTTCATGTGGCCTGTGAGTTGCATCTTGGGCATTTTAAGGTTCTGGGCTAATATCCAATAATCAGTGAGTGAATACCATGTGTGTTCTTTTGTGATTGGCTTACCTCACTCAGTATGATAATTTCTAGTTCCATCCATTTACCTAGGAACCTCTCAAATTCATTGTTTTTAATAGCTGAGTAATACTCCATTGTGTAAATATACCACATTTTTTTAATCCATTCCTCATTTGAAGGACATCTGGGTTCTTTCCAGCTCCTGGCTATTATAAATAAGGCTGCTATGAACATAGTTGAGCATATGTCCTTATTATATGTTCGAGCACCTTCTGGGTATATGCCTAGGAGTGGTATAGCTGGATCCTCGGGTAATGCTATGTCCAATTTTCTGAGGAACCGCCACACTGATTTCCAAAGTGGTTGCACCATCTTGCAGTCCCACCAACAATGGAGGAGTGTTCCTCTTTCTCCACACCCTCGCCAGCATCTACTATCACCTGAGTTTTTAATCTTAGCCATTCTGACTGGTGTGAGATGGAATCTCAGGGTTGTTTTGATTTGCATTTCCCTGACGACTAAGGATGCCGAGCATTTCTTTAGGTGCTTCTCGGCCATTCGAGTTTCTTCTGTTGAAAATTCTTTGTTAAGCTCTATACCCCATTTTTTAATAGGGTAATTTGGTTGCCTGGAGTCTAATTTCTTGAGTTCTTTGTATATATTGGATATTAGCCCTCTATCAGATGAAGGATTGGTAAAGATCTTTTCCCAATTTGTTGGTTGTCGTTTTGTCCTATTGACAGTGTCCTTTGCCTTACAGAAACTTTGCAATTTTATGAAGTCCCATTTGTCAATTCTCGATCTTAGAGCATATGCCATTGGAGTTCTGTTCAGGAACTTTTCCCCTGTGCCCAAGTATTCGAGGCTTTTCCCCACCTTCTCTTCTATTAGTTTCAGTGTATCTGGTTTTATGTGGAGGTCCTTTATCCACTTAGATTTGAGCTTTGTACAAGGGGATAAGAATGGATCAATTTTCATTCTTCTACATGTTGTCCTCCAGTTGAACCAGCACCATTTGTTGAAAATGCTGTCCTTTTTCCACTGGACAGTTTTAGCTCCTTTGTCAAAGATCAAGTGACCATAGGAGTGTGGGTTCATTTCTGGGTCTTCAATTCTATTCCATTGATCTTCCTGCCTGTCTCTGCACCAATACCAGGTAGTTTTTATCACTATTGCTCTGTAGTACAGCTTGAGGTCAGGGATGGTGATTCCTCCCGAAGTTCTTTTATTGTTGAGAATAGTTTTCGCTATCCTAGGTTTTTTGTTATTACCTTCAAGGAAGACCTAATACCAATTCTCTTCAAACTATTCCACAAAATAGAGACAGAAGGAACACTACCCAATTCGTTCTATGAAGCTACAATTACACTCATTCCCAAACCCCACAAGGACCCAACAAAGAAAGAGAACTTCAGACCAATCTCCCTTATGAACATCGATGCAAAAATACTCAATAAAATTCTAGCAAACCGAATCCAAGACCACATCAAAACAATCATCCATCATGATCAAGTAGGTTTTATCCCAGGAATGCAGGGATGGTTCAATATTCAGAAATCCATCAATGTAATCCACTATATAAACAAACTTAAAGAAAAAAACCATATGATTATCTCACTAGATGCTGAGAAAGCATTTGACAAAATTCAACATCCCTTCATGATAAAAGTCTTGGAAAGATCAGGAATTCAAGGCCCCTACCTAAACATAGTAAAAGCAATTTACAGCAAACCAGTAGCCAACATCAAGCTAAATGGAGAGAAACTTGAAGCAATCCCACTAAGATCAGGGACTAGACAAGGCTGCCCACTCTCCCCCTACCTATTCAATATAGTACTGGAAGTCTTAGCCAGAGCAATTAGACAACAAAAAGAAGTCAAAGGGATACAAATAGGAAAGGAAGAAGTCAAAATATCGCTATTTGCAGATGATATGATAGTATACTTAAGTAACCCCCAAACTTCCACCAGAGAACTCCTAAACCTGATAAACAACTTCAGCAAAGTGGCTGGTTATAAAATCAACTCAAACAAATCAGTAGCCTTCCTCTACATGAAAGATAAACAGACTGAAAAAGAAATTAGGGAAATGACACCCTTCACCATAGTTGCAAATAATATAAAATACCTTGGTGTGAATCTAACCAAGCAAGTGAAAGACCTGTATGACAAGAACTTCAAGTCTCTGAAGAAAGAAATTGAAGAAGATCTCAGAAGATGGAAAGATCTCCCATGCTCATGGATTGGCAGGATTAATATAATAAAAATGGCCATCTTGCCAAAAGCAATCTACAGATTCAATGCAATCCCCATTAAAATCCCAACTCAATTCTTCACAGAGTTAGAAAAGGAAATTCTCAAATTCATACTGAGAGTTTTATTGTAAAGGTCTTGTTACTAAATGATATGCATATACTTGTTAAGGAAAAAACATTCATGGATATGAATGATAACAAAATAGCAAAATAATCATAACCAATAACATAGATATTCTTCAAAGAACCTTTGGTGTTTTACTTTTTACTATTGATATCTGTCAGATAATATTTTACATATGGAAAAATTTGCTTAATAGTGATGTTTTCAAACAAGTAAAAATAATCATTATAAGCAAGTTAAAAACATACTTACGAAAAGTTACTTGGAGAAAATGAATTCAGAGTCATTCCTTAGATTTAAAGAAAAAATAAAGCGATTTTTAATTATTATGTTAATTTTGTTCTGCACATTTTCATAGAGATATGCAGAATACCCACTTCTCTAAAATTTAACTATGATTGATCAAAAGAGGGCAGTGTATCATTACAAATATACAAAATCATAAAAATCTTCCCAACACTTTTATAGTATAATATCTTGGGAATATGATCACAACTTTTTTTAAATTTTGCTTAAATTATATAGAGATAAATACATAAACATGAAAATAGTACTGTACTGTATACTGTGATCCATGATTAAATACTAAAGGAAACAACAGGAATCTGTAAAATCTTGAAAAGACATGAATAATGAAATTAATACACTTTTCAGGTTTGACTGTACATCCGTTAAGACATTTAGTTTATTTTAAATGCAGTCTGGAGATAATTTTTACATTTCTTGGCCTTTATTACTATCCTTAACCTTAAAAACTGTGAATTAGGAGAAAACTAATCTCTCTTAAAATGCTATAAGCAACTTCAGAAAAAAATTTCCATGATGAATCCAGTATTTATAATAATATAAGCATCATCTAATACTAATCTGAGGTTGGTAAACTCTGCTCTTTTTGTATTATATATAAGATTCAGTGACAAGTTAATGACTTAAAGAAATTTATATGTAAAAACATTTAATTATCTTTTTTAAAGACTATTTTTGAGTCATAAAGTAATGGCTATATCCAAAGACTATTAAAAAGAGTTGCTTAGGTAGCCAACTTCACAAGGGAGATTGACTCTCTCCTATGCCAGATACTTTGAAAGATTTTCCTAGAATTGATACTTATATTGACATACTTACATATGTCCATGTAATCAGCGGTCTCTATAATTTGGATAAGTTTTAAAAGCCACAGTTTGTGCTTACCATATCTTCAGTTGAAGGAGTTGAAGACTTATAGTCTCACAGCCCACCAAGGCTCTTTACTTTGAGAGGATGTTTTTCAGATGACATTCATTCTAAAATGAAGAAAAAAGCCAGGTTCAGAACTAAGTCTTTTAGTTAGGAGAGATGACAGAGGTTTTGTTTAGTCAACAAAATGATGTACTGGGTACTAGGTCTATCATGTACCTTACTGATACAAATTGGTATAGCTATGCTCTATTTTATTTTGTGAGAAAGATTTTTTTTTATTTTAACAGAAAGGGTGATATGTAGGAGGAGCTAAGGTGAGAGGAGTTAGGAGAGGAAAAGGAAGAGGAGGAGTAAGGACGAGAAGAGGAAAAGGAAGTGGAGGAGATAGGAGGGGGGAGGAGATGGAGGTGGATGTTCACGTGTCTGTAGCAGTCAAAGGTAGTTGGATATTGGTAACACTTTTGATTGTATGGGTATCTTTTTACTGATCATTACCAAATATTTAAGATTTGATTAATCTTTAAGCATTAGTGTCTCATCTTTCTACTGGGTCCACGTGGATGACAGGATGGTCTACGCAATGCCCAGCCTTGCAGAGATAGCATTTGAGCCATCTCCCACACTGACTTCTCAGTGGGTGGCAGGGCCAGTGTTTCTAGTTGGTCATTTCTAGCTGAAGCACGCACATGGCCTCTGGCCAAGAAACATGGCAGCTGGGCTAGGCAGAGCCACTACAGCTTAGAGAGTCGGCTTGAGCCAGAGGCAGATTTAAATAATTACCCCAACAGGAAAACTGGTCCTGGGACATGAGGATGGGAGAACTGACCCACTGCTGATCTGCCATGGGGTGGCATGGGTACAGCTCACTTGACCTTCACCATCTCCAGCAGTCAGGAAAGCTGTTCACAGGGTTATGAACTTCTGGGACCTGGCCCAGTTCCTTACCAGCTGCAGCATTCAGGAGATCAGGCCCTGTACCTCATCTGAACAACACAGCAGAGCTGACCATGGTGGCAGGGATACAGATTAGCCAGCCCAGGGGGCAGGAGCCCAGGAGAGTAGGCCCTGTCACTCATCTGCTTTAAGGTACAGGGGGGGAAGGGGTGATGTGCTCCCAGCTCACACCAACTATTGCATTCAGGAGAACTGCCCCTGAAGTCATGAAAGTGTATGAGCTGGGCTTTTCCAATCATTGGCTATAGCAGTCACAAAAGCCTGCACTGTACCTCATCTGGGCAGCACAGCAGAGCTGGCTCTGGTTGCAAAGGCACTGGCAAGCCAGCCTTGAGGGTGTGAGAGCTAAAGAGCTGTCTCAGCTCCTAACAGATTGAGGCACGTAAGAGAGGGAGGCTCAGCATAGTGGAACTGAGTCTGGAGACTTGGGTAAGGGTAAATGGCCAGAAGGCATGAGAGCAGAAAAGCTGAGCCTGCCTTCTGCTGATGGCTGTATAATCTAGCATCTGCTGATGCTGATTTGGTAGTCTGACAAGAGCAGTGCTGGAGAACTTGCCTTCGTGGAGTTCTCATTAGAAACCCAGTAGACTGAACAGCTCAGCTACTACCCAGATCCAGGATTTTGAATTGACTCACCCCAAAATCTGTATCATCTGGGAACAAAACGGCCATTCCTACTGTCCCCAAAATGGTAGGATCTCTATAAAAGAGGGTAACAACAGAATAGTGAGGATCCAATATTGATGATGTTGCAGAAGCCAAACTAGTGGCTCACAGCAATAAATATTTGCAAGTGAAGATGTGTGGACAAACAGATATAGTATGGGGTATACTGTGACATACTACAGCTTTCATTATGAGATATTTTCTATGCTTGTTTGATTGGTTGTTTGTGTATGTGCTTTATTTTGAGTAGAGTTTGCAAGGGCAAAGGATAGATTTGAGGAGATAAGGAGATGAAAAGAACAGGGGTACGTTATGTGAAACTTGCAAAGAATGAATACAAAGTAAATTAAGTAAAACATGCTATATTTTTGGTATATCAACATAAATCAAAAATTATTTTGATTTTCAAATAAAAATGTTGGTTCTTGGAATTAAATGCAAATACAGTGTGATTAAAAACATATGTCTTGTTTTGCTTCATATGAGTTTTGTAGATATACTTTCTGCTTTTACTGAGTTTGTATGGTTAGTTTTGAATACCTTAATTAAATATGATTAAGCTTAATGTTCTTGAGACCAGCTTTCTCCATAGTGACTTTGTCCTTGTTTATTCATCAAAGAATAAGACAACTTGAAATCTCCATCTATGTTAAGTTAAATTTTAAAAATTATCCATTTCCTGGTTGACTCACCAGTTGTTTCTTGCTATTAAATATTGATCTTTTATTTAATTTTTGTATGTCATAGACTGTACTTAGGGCTTGGAGGTCAACTTTTAAGAGTTATTTTTCTTCTTCTATCAGTTGGGCCAATGGAATGTGATTCAGAGAATCATGTTTAACAGCAAGAACCTTTATCTGTCATGGTAACAAATACAATGATAAAAGAAACATCGGGGAGAAAATATTTATTTGCCTAGAACCTCAAATCACAGGCATTATTAAGGCAAGTCAGTACAGGAATCAAAACAAAAATTGGAACCCAAAACTATCATAGAATTCTTCTTGCTGTCATGCTCGTGGAGTCATGTTTATCCTGTCCAGGAATAGTTCTGCCCAGAGTAGGAAAACCACTCCTATGCTAATCAGCAACCAAACAGTCCTCCAAAGACATGTCCATGGCCTATCTCTTTAGAACAATCTTTCAGCTGTGATACCTTTCTTTAGGGACTCTAGATTAAGTCAACTTGACAATTAAAAATATGTAATGCAGAAACACACACATTTGTCTGCACAGGTATCTCATAAAAGCCCAAAACAGGGAACTATAGTATATATGCAAACAACCAGTAAAGTAAAAAAGAAATCTCCTGGCAAAGTATTATGAAATGGTCTTGCTTTGTCTTGGTTCTTTGGTGTTCTCCAATCCATGGCTCTTACGATCTCTTCCGATTCTCTTCCACATGATGTCCAAGGCCTGATGGAAGGGATTTGATAGAGACATCCCATTTATCACTGAGAACTCCAAGGACTCAACTTTGCATATTTTCCAAATGTGAGTCTCTGTATTATTTCTCATATACTGCAAGAAGAAACTTCTCTCTGATGACCACATAAGATAATTGATCTATGAATTTAACAGAATGTGCTTAAGAGTTATTTGTTACATGTGTTTGTTTTTGTCTTATTCTAGTTTTTTTATTTTATCAAATTTTATCCTATTATTAATTTTTAGTTGCATGTTTGTATCATATTGACAAAGAGAAGAAAAGGAAAATGAGGAAGACTTTGGAGGAGTTTGATGAATGAAAATCCTCATCAGAATATATTATATTTTAAAAGTCTACTTTAAAATTATATCACTTAAAAAGAAAGCTAACTATGTTATCCATTGAGTCTTCATCCTCGCCATAAGAGTTAATATTTTTATTATAAAAACGCCCTTCTCTTTCTGGAAATTCTCTGTGCTGTTAAGTTAGTTTTGTTTTATATTCTGCTATTTTTATGCTTGAACAAATACTCTATGATATGTATGTAAGCCATTTCAGTCTTTGTATTTAAAGCAGGTTTCTGACAGATGATGTTAAATAATACCTGTTTTATAAGCTTAATATTAGATAAATAACCATTTTATGGTTGGTTTAAGTGGATCATTCATAGTTAAAATAATTACTTATATAATTATTATATTATATATATAATGATATATACTGCTTGTAGCATTTTAATTCCTTTACTGGTTGGTCAATTTACCACCCATTCTCTTGTTTTATTGCTTTGAATCAAATATCTTATTTTATTACACTTATTACTTTTATTAAAATGTTAAATATACTCATTTAAAATTAAGTAGTTACCCCAGAGTTTTATTTACAACTTTATACTGCTTGTAATTTGACAGTTACCATGTGACATGATATTCCTAGGTATTTCTCATCTCATAATATTGAACCAACTCTTTCTGCATACCTATATAGTTTTCACTCAATAAATTATAGTAATAATTTTAAAGGATGTTATCATTATACAGATAACTAATAAAAAGCCTGTTTTCTCTTTATTTATTTATTCTTCACTGAGCTACTTTTAATGTGCAACCAAGATTCTGATGTATATATTTTCCCTTTACCCGGGATCATTTGGTTATTACAGTATCTGCTGTTCATGCATGACCTCACTTCTTGACAGAAAAATTCATCACCTTTTTATGTTGAAAAATAATCTGATATAAAGTTCTAGACTTTTAAGGAATCATTTTACATATTAAACACTGGCTATTCTTTTGAGCCTGCTGTCCAACAGCTAGTCTGCCACTATTGCCCTTGTCTTGATCTAGATGCAATAATTTTCTCCCTGCATTGCTGCCTTGACTATTTACAAAAAAGTAACTAAATTAATGGTGTGAATTTAAGGCACACAGTATCCTGTTAGGCAAACAGATTTGTGGTTACCTAAATGAAACTGAGAAGCAACATCCATGTGTTTCTAGTTTTTCTTAGAAACCATCATATTGAACTTGGCAATACCTGTCCAGAGACCTGCATTCATTTGAGAAACCAGCAGACATGTTTTGTGTTTGCAGAAACTACCAGCCATCCTAATATAGTCCAAAGACCTTTGGTCCATACAATCCTTGACAGCCTACTTATGATGAATCTCTGCACCTTGAGTATAGAAACTGCCAATCTCCGCAGTATGGATTTAGAAAAGTTGTGACTTCATACTCCTTGAATTATAGATATTATAGTTTCCATCTATATGTTGTAGGTATAGATATTGCCATCCAATTTATGTGGCTTTTAGCACTTCCCAATCACACTGATATAGAAAGATCTATGGATCTGACATCCATTCAATTGTTAAGTATCTATAGTATTATAATGTCGTAATCTCAGCTATTTTTTCATGCTTATACCAAAGGATCCTGCTTTATATTTTTTCGATAGATTCTTCAAAGTTGACTTCCTGTAAATTATAAAATTAATGAGAAACTCAAAATTACAGTTTACTATATAATATACATATCTTGTGTGTATGTAATATGACATGTCAAACGTAAAAAATGGAAGTATTTTAAAGTGAAAAGTATATAAAGGTTTATTCACATGAAAATCTATATCCAGTGTTATTATACCGACTCCTTACTGGGCTGTTAATGTTCCAAATGCTTAAGGTGGCAGAACTGGAAATGATTAGTGGTTTGTCAACTCTACTCTGCATGGTTCCCTGAATAGCTATAGGAGCCTGCCTGTTCCCTGTTTGCCAAATTAACTTATTTCCAGAACATTTATTCCCACCTCTATTGACCTTTTCAGAGTCTTCTCTAGGGATCTGAAGTTTCTTTCTAGGCAATAAGCTCCTGGTGATGGCATTCTTAGGGTAACATACGAATAATGTTTGTAAACTCTTATTCTGTATTCTAAGACTGAAATCTGGACAGTTCCTTCCCCCTTCAGACAAGATTTGTTTGACCATCTACCTAGATGATGAGAGGCCATTCGGGCAGTCTATCTTCTGACCTAGTAAACACTGATCTTTCCCCTCATATTGAAAACAACCTGCAAGTGTAGGTGAATGTTCTTGCTTTGAGAGCATTACTACATGAAGAACTAAACATAGCAAAGCACCAAACTCATCTTAACTTGAGCTCCTTATTTTGCTGTAAGATAAAAAATTGCTCCTGACCAGTGAGTTGTTGCACAGCTGTAACATCTATTATTCAGAAAGCTGAGGCAAGAAAATCATAAGTTACAGATGAGGCCAGGTAACCTATAGATAGATACCTTTTTCTTCAAACAAAAATAAAAGGGCTCAGCAAGACAACTTAGAGGAAAGCATTTGCCTAGCATTGCTTACATCTCCAGAACCATAAACCAAAAAATCAAATGTATGACCGCACAGAGCTTGTTTTCTGTGAGAATATAAACATGTATATTTAGCCTTGGCTTGCATAGATATAACTGTTTTCTTCCTTCTACTTCCAGAAGCATACGTCATCCCAAAATATTTATACATGACATTAGAAAGAATTTTCTAGGCTTTTAAAAAGAAGTTATATTTTTTAAGACAATGTTTTATGTAGAAACCCAATATCTAGATTATGTTGTGTTTTCTACTCATAGTTTTTTATGAGAGAATATATAAATTATTACAGTACTACATTCAATAAACCATCATTTGTTTCTTTTCTTTCTAAATTATTTTGGTGATTTGAAATAAAAATCCATTACCTTGACTTTCATGTTTGTAAAACAATATTCCTAACCTATCTTTCAATCTTGCTACTACCTACCTTCTTATAGCATTTTTATTAAATAGGAAAATCTTACTTTTACTTTGTACTAATGCAATGTACTTTCAGAGTTGCCTTGGGAGATAGCATTGAGTTTAACATAGTAAAGGAAACTTTTGCATACTTGTGTTTTTACTTATAGCCCTTTCACATTATGACAGTCATTTTAAATGAATGCACAGAAAAGGAATATTTGAGATAATTCATGACAAATTGCTAACAAAACACACTTTTGTTGATCAAATTCTGATTTTGCCAAAATAGTTTGCAATTCTTGAAACATGGAAGAGAGTTTTTTTCCCCTGTGTCTATTTGATTTCACAAAACATATCACATTTTTTAAGAGGGAAATCATGAAATGAATTTTCTAAACAAGAGTGATAATAGCAAGGTTTGATTTTGGAAATATTTTATATTCTATATAAATACAAATACATAGGCATGCCATTGCAAAACTACTAAGTAACTGTGTGTTGATTTATTAATCTCTGAACTCTAAATTCCAATGAAATTTAGCCTGAAGCCTGTGAGAACAATCGCATTCCATTTGCAATCTAATTCATCTCTCTTCTCTATATAAGATGCATTTCTTCTGACACTTCTTGCACTCAGTAATAGAACAAACGGTGAATGCTGCTCATGTTTATATGGTCAGCTTTTGTAATCGCTCTAATAACATAATATCTCTAAAATGTAAAGGATTGAGTTTGTCAAAATATGCAAATTCAAAACCCACAGATAAATTTCACCAGTTCTACACTGACATAGTTCAAACATGCAACAAGATTTGGATGGAATCGGAGAACATTGATTTGTCTATAAAAAAAATTTCAAATTAAAAAAAATGACACAGGCATTTGTGAGAAAAAAGTAAAAATTTTCAGCAATACGTGTTAAAATTAGTTTCTATTTTACCAATTCAGAAGATAAAACTGTTTTTATCTAGAAAAGCATTCCCATCATGTAGGGTTTTTATTTTCTAATAGCTTATGAAATATTGCACCATTCAATTGTGAAATCAATAGTTAATTGGCCTTATATGTTTCCTGTAAGGGCATATTAATTAAAATACACAAGAGCTACTTTAGTTGTGAGAAAAGGAGTTTGAAAATAATAATTTATTTAAGCTATACTTATGTGATATTATTTTAAAGTTAACTAAAAATGCAATAAATGAAAGTACTTATGTCAAATGAGAAATTAAGTAAATCAAATTGATACGTAAATAAAAAGTAATAGAAATATTTTATTATATGATTATATTATGTTTGTCACACAACATAGTAATAACAAAACATAATCTAAACTATATCACTATGTATGTATGAGCTATACTATATATATGCATATATTCAATACTCATATTTTGTTAATAAAATAAATTTCCTGAAGTAATATATACTTAACTGAGAAATATTTAAATTGCATGCAGGAAAATATATGTGTGTAAAACATTGATATTTTTCAATTGTTCCTTTCAGTCAAAGCAATCTATAACCCTGTAAAAATGCAGACCGTAAGTGGAGCCCTGATTTCTCTAAATTGCTTTCCTGAGGCACTAATCATCAGAATCTGCAGACAAGCCACCAATGACCAATATGCAAAAGGAATCACTGCTGATTGTCCTTATGATTGTATGCATCTGCTTGTCTCATTACTTTTTAATTTCCTTTGATTTGTTCTCAAAATTGTATCAGATCTGTGCAACCTCTCATAAGGATATTAGCAAAACATCTACTTGTTTGTTTTGTATAAACTGGAAAATCTAATGGAGAAATTGTCCAAGGCAAGTAAAATAAATCTTATTCACATTCAGTTTGTGCCTTTGTTAGCTGCTGATCAGAAAAAGAGAATTCTGCTGTTTGTGTTTTGAAAAGTATACAGAATAAAAATGCCAAAGAAAATACTGGCAACATGTTTCTTTAATGTTAATTAAAATCACTTGTTCTTAAATTCAATTCAGAATTATATCATAGGTTCCCTTTGGAAATAACATGACTTATTTTTAAGTCATGACTTCCATTTTAAAAGATAGGATTAATATGCATGAAAAGAAAACTTTTCAAATAGATTGTCTATTATAGGTCAGGTAATGAGTAATTTACAGAAGACAAATTTTGTAACAAGAACAAAAGTTTAAATTCTTCTACTTGTTAGTTTTTGTTTCTAGTAGATAAGAAGACAAGATCTCAGATTGTCCTTTCCAGAAGTAGAAATTTGACTACTACATTGAACCATGCTTTTTCTAAGAAAACAGACTATAGTGTGTGTGTGTGTGTGTGTGCACATATAACACATTACACATATGTACATATATACGTATATGTATCTATAAAATGTTGCAACTATAAACCTCATAGTGGCTATATTGGGAGGAAGAACTTAATCAATTAGATATTTTCCCATTAATTTATACATTCACTTCACATCCATATCCAAGCCCTTCTCTTCTCCCAACCCCTGGCCACAGGCTCCTCCCACATTCCCCCCTCCACTTCTACTCTGAGACAGTGAACACCCACCACCCATACCAATCCACCTTGGCACATCAAGTCACTGCAGGACCAGGTACTTCCTCTCCCACTGAGGCAGGATAAGATAGCCCAGTTAGGGAAACAGGATTCACAGGAAGGCAACAGAGTCAGGAATGGCCCCTACTCCAGTTGTTGGGTGACCCACATGAAGACTAAGCTGCACTTCTATTATGTATGTCTGAGGTGGTTTCAGACCAACCTATGTATAACCATTGATTGACGGTTCAGTCTCTGGGAGCCCCCAAGGATCCAACTTAGTTGACACTGTGGGTCTTCTTGTCGTGTGCCTATCCCTCCACGTCATTCAGTCCTTCCCACAGTTCTTCCACAAACTCTTCAAGCTCTTTATAATGTATGACTGTGGATCTCTAAATCTGTTTTATTTAGCTACTGGATGGACCCTCTTGGTGGACATTACTGCTAGACTCCTCTCTGCGAGCGTAACAAAGCATTCGGTCCTTCTTAGAAGGAGCAACAAAATACTCAAGGGAGCAAATATGGAGATAAAGTGAGGGACAGAAACTGAAGGAGGGGCCGTCTCAAGACCACTCCACCTGAGTATCTATCCCATGTGCAATCACCAAAGGTAGATGCTGATGTGGAAGACAGGAAGTGCATGCTGATAAGAGCCTGATATGGATATCTCCTCAGAGGCCTTCAAGAGTCAGACATATTCAGAGGCAGATGCTCACAACTAGCCATTGAACTGATCATGCGGTTCTCAATAGAGGAGTTAGAGTGAAGACTGAAGGAGCTGAAAGGATTTACGGCACCATGAGGAGAGCAACAATACCAACCAACCACAGCTCCCAGGGTCTAAACCACCAGCCTGGGAGCACTTAGGGGGGGATCCAGGGCTTCAGCTGAATATGTAAAAGTGGAGGGCCCTGCTGGGCATAAGTGGAAGAAGAGAACCTTGACCTCATGAAGGCTGGATGCCCCAGGGGGTGGGAATTTTGAGGGTGGGGAGGTGGGAGTGGGGGGGGGGTTGATAGAGGTTACATCCACAGAGAAGAAGGAGAAGGGGCGAGGGGATTGGGGGTTCCGAGGGGGTGGTGGGGGATGGGGT